>NW_023270377.1:5201483-5552700 GCF_011800145.1 Mirounga leonina | reverse complement strand
TCAGTTTGTTTCCTGAGACTAAGAATTCCTCATGTCAGTGAGATCATATGATACATGTCTTTCTCTGTTTGACTTATTTCGCTCAACATAATACCCTCCAGTTCCATCCACGTTGTGAGAAGCAGCAATTCTTATTCTCTCTAGTAAACAGAAGCATCTGACTCTGCACGGGCAAGAAAACACTCTGAAGGGTGATGATTAATTATATTTTTAAGTCATAATATTTCAGTAATTTGGGGGTTCTTTTTTGTTTATCTGTGTTTTACAGTGTATTTCCGCTTTTCGCACCCCGTTTCCTTCAGTGAAGCACAGACGTAGACTCTAGTGAGTTTCCAAACCAGGACGAGTTTAAAAAAAAAAAAATTTTTTTTTTGTTTTAGGCAGAAGAGGGGGCAACCCTTCCTATTTTCATTTTGTTTACAAAGGCTCTTTCTCATTCCCG
This sequence comes from Mirounga leonina, assembly GCF_011800145.1. Taxonomy (NCBI): domain Eukaryota; kingdom Metazoa; phylum Chordata; class Mammalia; order Carnivora; family Phocidae; genus Mirounga; species Mirounga leonina. Next base: position 5,552,258 of record NW_023270377.1, on the reverse strand, counting down.
TCCCTTCCTCTTGACATCCAGATCTTTGGATTGTCTGGAATCCTGAGGGCAGAGACACAGTGGCCAACTCATATTAACCCAAGGGGTCTTACTTAGTAAAATCCACCTGCATAGTCCTTGGGGAGGTTTTGTTTTGTTTTGTTTTTTCAGTTGTTAGCTGCTGTCCCCAGGATGGGTAGAGAGTTTCTCTGCATGGGTGAGATGCAAAGAGTAGGGAAGAAGGACCCTAATGAGTCTGTGTCATGAGGTCCCTTCAATAATTCTCACTGTTGGGCACTCAGATCATAGCGGCTGCCATGCACCATGGCTGTGAGTGTGTGAGAGTGGGAGGGAGGGTGTGTGTGTGTGTGTGCACGTGGGTGCACATGCGTGTGCCGGGGCCGTAGTTGACTGCCCTGACACTGGATGTTTCAACACATCTTCCACATGAACACGTCTGCATCCTTGACTTTGACTCAAACTCCATCCTTGTTCTGAGGCATCCCTCTTGCCTTCGTAGATTTCTTGACATCAAATGTGGTATTTTCAAAGCCCTTCATGAAAACTTTCTTCATTTTTTAAAGATTTTATTTATTTATTTGAGAGAAAGAGCGAGGGAAAGAGAGAGAGAGCACAAGCAGGGCCACGGGCAGAGGGAGAAGCAGACTCCCCACTGAACGGGAGCCTGATGTGGGACTCGATCCCAGGACCCTGGATCATAACCTGAGCCGAAGGCAGAGGCTTAACAGACTGAGCCACCCAGGTGCCCTTCACAAAACCTTTCTGGAACAGTTTAAGAAACCTACAATCCACCCAGTGTGATGACAGCTAAGGTTTGCAGATTAGGAAGAATGATCAGCCCCACAGTTACCTCTGTGGTTGTACATTTTTCCTCCCTTATTGTTACAACAAATGCAAAATAGCAAGCCATAAACATTTTAGAAAGACCCTCTGCCTCTCTCCATGTGTTTGCAATAAGCGGTGCGAATGTGCACTCAGTGAACTTCCAGCTGTCGGCTCACCTGAGTGCTCTGTCCTGGCTACCTTGCCGGTGGACCTGACTTCCCAGATCAGGGGGGCGGACGCCTTCTCTGCATTTCCTGGGCCACATCTAGTCATCAGGGCTGGCTGTTCCTTCATTCTGTAAACCCGGATGGATTGTCCTATGTGCCAGATGCTCTTCTAGACAGTGGGGTGAAGAAGACAGATGTTCACACCCTGTGGGGAAAGACCAACATACAGTTGTTGGTTGATTCTTGGTCTTGAAATGTCCACAAGGAGGGAGCAGCTGGGGGTGCCCCTCATTCCTCCTGAGGGATCTGGGCTCTCCTGGAGGAGGTACTATCTGAATCAGGCTCTGAGGGGTTGGGTGTCACAGGGAGGGGAGAGGGAGTGGTAGACGGTGGGGGTAGGCTCTGATGAGGGGGACATCAAATGCAGGGCTGAGCGGGCCAGAAGGGAGGCTGGCATGTGGGGGGGTCCTGCAGTGGTGGAGGACGGACGGGGTGGTTAGAGGTGGTGTCACCACGGTGAGAGGGATAGAGAGGAAGAATAGGGCTGGGAGTATAGAGAGGAAGCCGAGCCTAGGCACTCTCCTGTTTCAATGTTTGTAACACCATGGACTTTTGATTTTTGTCAGTTGCAACTTACCAATTGCACCCTGGCCGCCTTCTGGAACACAATCTTCTATTTTGGACTGAAATAGAGATAATGCAGCATCTGTTAGCTGAATAGCCAATGGTGCATTAGACCTGCAGTTAAATTGCCAGCACCAGTCATAATTATTTCAAAACAAATTATGTAACCTGTGGGTTTTGCTTGTGCAAGCCCATGCTCGGGTGTTGCAGTTCAGAGCACACTTTTGATTTTGTTCTACTCCCATTCTCCCAGATCGCAATGCCTAGGATCCCAGATAAATGCTTTTGGTGGCTTTATAGCCTCTTCTTCCTGGTGCACAAGAAGAATCCTGGGAGACATGAGAGCTGCCTTTGGATACCTGACCTCTGTAGATGGGAGGGAAACGGATTCTGGGGCCTCCATGCAACAGACATAGAATTAACCACTGCAGGTTAGAAAGAGGAACATTTGGGGATGAATATCAACAAAGAGAATGGTTTACTGAGTAGGCGCAGTGTTGCTGGGCTTGCAGCCTCCTGGGAGCTAACACCTCTCCCGGGCGTGGTGTTCTCAGTGGCACAGTGCATGGATCCTGGTGAACATCGGGGCAGTGGCATATTCAGAACCACCTGACTTACAAGCTGGACCCGGGAGGTCAGAGGCTCCCTTTTGCCTGAGAGGGCCCACCTGGAGGAGCACTGAGTAACTGCTAGGAGCTGCGGCTCCATGGGGGGATAACCGCTTTCTACCCCGTCCAGAGCTAGGACCCAAATCCTAGGGGCCCTCTCCCTTTCTGGTGTCTCTGTCATAATGCCTGACCCATACCTTCCAGAGTCACAGACACATCTAACTCCAGTTAGACATATCTAACTCCAGCTCTGCTTGGGAGATGCCCAAGCTTTCACCTGCTTGGCTAGCGTTTTTTGCCCTCTGGAAGATGGCATGCTGCTCTGATCCCCACTCCCATACAAGCCCTTTTTTTTAAATCAGGAGATAGAAGGGACAGAGGCGCTATGCCAGGTGGGGAATGAAAGTCCTCCAAACCCCAAAATCCTTACAAGGCTTGCACCTCTTTCATGTGCTTGGGGTTGGATAAACTCTCACCTTATCAATCACAGCTTCTGGGACCCCACGAGTCTTACCCAAATAGAGGACTTCCAAAAACTTCCCAGTGGTGCCTGGACCTTGACTTTTCCATGGGTGCACACCCATCCTTTCCCCACCAGATGTTCCCGGAAACCCTGTAGGGTGTCTTACAGCAAAGGCAGACCTTCACATGTTGGCGTATCATCTGAGTAATGGGCCCATTTCACTGATGTGGGGAAGAACGGGGACCTAGGCTATCTTCCCATGACATATGGTGGGGCTGTGCAGGTGATCTTGGAGAAGCACTTGAGAGGTCCGTCGTTGCCCTTCCCACATGCAGACAGATTGATCTTCTGACTCAGTAACCAGTAGACACTGTCTGGTAACTCAGGATACCCTGAAAAAGGCATTTGCCAAGTTCAGCCCAGCACGGTGCACTCCTAAGACCATGGCCAAGTATCCAAGATGGTGGCCATGTCGGGCACAGCCCCATGGCGGGGGCACCACCTTGTTCAGTTCTTGACGGCCCACCATCAGCCGCCATGAGCCATCTGGCTTTTTTACCAGCCACTCTAGGCTGTTGAAAGCACTGTGGGCAGGGCATACAATGCCCACTCGGTGCCAATTTTAGACAGTCTCTCCTGTCTCCTTATGCCCCCGGGCAGTTCACACCGTTTGACGGTCACCACTCTTCATGGGGGCAGCCAGCTTCCTGGTTCCCAGTTGGCATTTCCTTTGGCACTGGTTTGGTTGCTTTAACCCAGAGGCAGGTTTCACCAATAAGGGTTTGCAGGGTTTGACCTTGTAGGAGGATGTCCATGTCCGATATGTTCTCTGGTATCGGAGAGATCAGAGACCTCAAGGGACAGAGAAAGGATTCGAGTTTTCTCCTAGGAGTTTTTGGGGTTAATTACTATTTAAAATTTCCCTTTGTCTTAGGGGTCGGGAGGTACAAGGCACTTCACCCGTTTTGCTGTCTGTGGCCACAACACCCTCCTCCTCACTCTGCTCATTTCCCCCAGGATTCCACCTCCTCGTGTCCCTAGCAGGCTTTCTCACAGGTGCGTGGACCTGAATCCTTGGCGGCTTGCATGCTCCTGGCTTCACCCACCACACAGCCAGATCTCGGATTCACTCTCTTGCTCTCTCGCCTTGTCTGTTGGCCCTGAAGCCAGCGGAACAGGGGACTCCACACAACCTTCTCCAACCTCATCCCTTCTTCCAACCTTCTGACTTCCAACCTTCAGCCTCTAGTTAAGCCTTGGTGGTCGGCCTACCTGTCCAGCAGACGGCCATCTGTTTCCCCTCTCTTCCTCCGTGCACTCTGCATGGTGTCTCCAACACGTGCATCGAACCAGCCAGTAAACACTGGGCATCCCCGTGCTCACACGGCGGGCCACCAGCATCTGACATACAGGCTCCCCGCCCCCATCGTCCCCTACACAAGAGGGTGATGACCAGCTCCAGATTTTCCCAGAAAACACCTCTTTCCCAAGACCCATTTCCTCAGTGTCCTGGCTGGCTCATCAATTATTTGTTCGCATTCTTGGGAGCTCCTGGGTGAAATCTGGAACTGAACCCCAGACGTGGAGGGCCGGGAGAGAGGAGAGAGGTGGGCCACTCTAGATTGGTGGGTGGCAGGTGTAATACACCTGTAACACAAGGGGCTTGTCTTGGGCAACTACAAGTCGAGGAGATCTCTGCACCTGCCCGCTAGAATCTTAAAAGTTTACATAAAGGCCTTAACGGGGTTCGGTCCCATATATCGTCCAAATGGCCTCAACAACACATCACTATCCTAAGGCTGCATCCTTAGAGAAGCTTCTGGGAGTGGGAAAAGCAAGCAGAATGCACATCGCAGGGACTGTGGGCGGGGGCAGAAGCCTCTGACTGCCCGGGTCCAGCTTGTGAGTCAATCAACGATCATGTCCTTCTGATGACCTCTGCCTGCACAGGTTCTTTATTATGCTATCTCCTTTAAATCTCACAGCAATGCTATGAGGTAGAAGCTGTTACCATTCCATTTTCCTAAGAGGACAACTGAGGCCAGAGCAGGTAAGAAAGGTGCCCAGCATCATGAGCTGCCAAGTGCGGAACTGGAAATCCGGTTCCCAGGCCTGTGCCAACAAGAGGCAGCCAACCGTGGGGCAGGCCCTCAAGCAGTGGTGTTTCTATCACTGGAAATTTTCTAGAAGGTTGAGATTGAGGGGGCATTTGTGGACGCTTCCCCGGCACGTATGTGCCCTCCCACCCCCAACAAACTCCAGTGTCCCTCCGGGTATCTGAATGGTACTGGGAAAGATGAGCCAGCCTGCCATCAGGAAGAACCTGGTCAACTCAATATGTGTGGTCACTGGGGCTGCTTGCCCAGAGCTTGCTTGAAACTCCGTACCTCGGGGCTTCTCGCTGCTGGTTCTGGCTGGGGGCTTACGATCAGAAGAAAGAGTGGAAGGTATCTGGGAATTCCATTAAGCTTGACAGGAAATCTGCAGATCGGACAGAACTTGAGCGAGAACTCAAACTTTTGGGGTAGGAGAGAGAAGACAATTCGAGAAACCGGGCAGACCCACGCTCCTTCAGCAGCTAGAGGAAGCACAGGTGAGCTGCAGAGGCACCCTGCCCGGGGGCCGTGGCTGCTGCTCCCCCCGCCCCTGTCTGGCCACAGACCCCTTCCCCCGCCACTTAAAGATAATAGCATCAGAACCGAGAAAAGCCACATGCACGTGAACGACCGTTAGGAGGGGACCCACTGTCAGGTTAGCTGGGTTGAGGAGAACCTGGGCCAGGGTTCAGGGGCGTGTGTGCCAAATGGTGTGAAGCAAGAAGGGTGGGAATAAGAACATGGCTTCACGGGAAAGGGTTCTGGGACCCCCGTGGGCCCTACGGTTCCCCAGGCCTGCGGTGTCTCCTGCTGCCTGAAGTGAGGGTTGGATCAGTCGCAGAAGAAAGTGACCAGCGTCTCGTTTGTGTGGTGTCACCTGGTCTCGTCATCGGCATGTGTTCTGGGAAGACCGCCTCCCTAGGCAGGGTATGCTCCTGGCGCCCATGGAGTGCTGGCCTGGGTCTCTCACAGCCCAAACAGCCGGCTACCATCCACCTTCTCACCACTCCCTCACACACCCCAGTGTGGACGTGGGACGTGGAGTCCGTGGGTCCCCTCATGGTAAGCCAGAAGGTTCTGTTTTGTTCCTTGCCAGCCTGACTGATTGGGTTGAAACCTGTCGGCCACCTGCCAGGGACGCCATCAAAAGAATCATTAGCAGGTGGATCTTGGGGACCTTGGTTTTAATTCTAAGACTCTATTTATGATTCGATGTAATGTGGTTTGATTTTTTCAAAATGCAGGTGTCAAACATCTTGAAAAACACAGTCTTAATGATTCCTCCTCACAAACATGTGCGAGACAAACAGCGACAGAGAGTTTTAATCTACACTTGTGCACCTTGAAATCACAGGTAGGCTTGCTATCAAGGGTGGGAGAGGCGGAAATCAGAAACACACTTTCTCATGGCTGCCTCTGACAGCAGCTTTGGATGACTGGTTCAAGGTCAGGTCTTGACATTTTATATGGCATACAGAGAAGCCGTTCTCACCGTCTTGGGTTCAAAATGCAAGTTAATCAGAGAAATTCTAATGCGGTACTCGACTTTCACTTTTGAACAAATGACATAAATTACGGTTATGTTTAACAAGATTATGAAGATTAACTAAATCACTTGATAGTGTAAGATATCCGAGTTCAAAGGCAAGTATAATGCACTTGCAAATGTAGGTATAATTAGTGCAGAAAAGGCAATGAAAAATTTAAATAGAGTTTTAAGGTCACAGATACACGCAGAATTGTATAACCCACAACTCATTCCTTGTAAAACTCTGTCCTAACAAATCTCTTGATTTTGACATTTTTCAGGGTGTTTTTCATTGTTGAGAATCTGCAAGAATGGAGGGTGCAGACAGCGTCCCCAGGCAGAGCAGGAGAACAAACAGGAGAAGCCCTGTTCCTTGGGAATCAGCCCTGAGCGTGATCTGCTCTCACAGTGAAGGTGCTCAGTTGCACCACTAGAGGGGGCACGCGGTACACGACATAAGCAATAAGGGCTGAAAGGGAGGGGGCAGAGATGGAGACGGAGATACAGAGACATAGACAGAGACAGGCAGAGAGAGGCAAGACAGAGGGACAGAGAGAGACAGAGAGAGAGCCACACAGAGGGATAGAGACCTAGAAACAGAGAAACAGAGACACAGAGACACGGGGTGGAGGGGACATTTGCAGGAGCCCCGGAACATAAGGTAACGGAAGACCCCCACAGACCAGAGGAAAGTTCACTTTGCTCTTAATAGAGTTGGATGGAGGCCCAAGTGATTATTGTAAATCCTCTTGCCAATCCTCCGGTAAAGGATCTAATCAATTTTTGCAGAAGATTTCTATGGAGCATAAGCAAAACTATTATTCCACTAATACTGTGGGTTTATAACCTCAGATTATGTTAACAGAGATCAAGGTATGAAAGTAGGGAATGGCCCTTGTTTCCCTGGGTGGGCTGAGTCAGGAGTAACTGTTAGTTTTGTTCTTTACTCCGATAATTAAAGAAAGATGGGTATAAACACACCTCTATCAACCGAAAAGTGAAGGTTAATTGAGTTAAGAACAGAATGTCTCCTCTTTCAAATACAAAAGAAAACAAAATACACATATATAAATATGCATGTACATCTCTCTCCTCCTCTATTATGTCTATCATCTATCTATCATCTATCTATAAATCCATTACCTATGTATCATCTACCTACCTATGAATCTATCTAAAAAATAAAAACTGCAGAGAACTACAGTAAGTCCCCAAAGAGAGAAAGTGTGAAATCACACGGCAAGAATGAGTGAACAAGAATTGTTGGAATACCACCATTTAAAAAATAAGACTTAGATTAGAGTTTGAAAAAAAAGTAGCAGTTTCTTGCTTATCAGAGGTGCGCTTGAAGCAAAACGTGGATGGAAGTTTATCAGTGCAAGATTGGAAGGCAGGCAGAGACACATCCAGCAAGAAGATCTAACTGGAAGTTAGGAAAATTGAATTCAGGCACGTGGGCTTCTCTGTCCTTGGATGCTGGTCGGCCTCATCCATTCTCAGGGGTTCAGAACCATCATAGGCCGGTGACTCGCACATTTGCGCCCACCTCGACCTGTACAACTAACTGACTTCTTGTCTGCTCAAACTGTCTCATAGGGACCACAGACTCAGCCCGTGCAAAGCAGCATGCTTGATCTTGTCCGCTGAACCACGCTCCCTGTCTTTCCCACTTATTCATTCAACACATGCGCATGCACACACACACACGCTCACACACACGCTCACGCACACACACAGTTTATCTTTTCCAGACAGAGACTGAGGACCAACCGTGTGACATTCATACACATTCATACAATTTACATTTTCGTGAGAAAGACATAATAGAAGAGTGAATGAATTAACAAGATAATTTCTGAGAGTGATAAAACAAGGACATACAGAAGCCCCGGCCCAAACCACAAAACCATGTTGTGCTTCTGTTTTCTAAATTGCTAATGCTTCTGTTGGAATGGGTTCCCCTGAGTGGCACTGGCAGGACAGAGGGTGTGTGGATTAGGCTGCCTAGGAAGGCCTCTCTAAAGAAGCTGTGTTTGGGCTGCCAACGGAGGAGCTGCTCTTTCAAATAGGGAAGACATGAGCTTGCAAAAGAAAGGGAAGACAGCAGCAAATGCCAGCAGGTGGGCGTGAGCTGGGCATGGACACAGAGCTGGAGGGACAGTGGTTGGAGATGAGGTCAGAGCATTAGACAAGATGAGGTCTTGGCCTGGGATCTATGTGTATCAGTCAGCAAAGTCTAGGTGAGGCCGCAGTGATAAACAGCCCCCAGTGTTCAGTGGTTTACAATAAAGGTTCATGTCTTATTCACTCCTTAACTTCACTGAGGTCAACTGGGGATTCCACGTTATTGTCCTCCCTGTGGAATCCATGGTGACAGGATGGCCTCTGGCCTGGAAGGAAGCAAAACAATGCACTGTCACTGAAATCTTCCATCTCGTAATGACGCGCATCACTTCCGCCACATTTCATGGACAAGTCCTGCGGCTCAGCCAGTGTTAGGGACCATAATGTGCTCGGGGCAGGGGAGAGCAGACGGCTTGCAAACAGCCCTACCAACCACTGCATGCAGGTGAAGATTTAGAGTTTTATTCTAAAGTGATAGGAAAATATTGGAGTATTTTAGGCAGTGATAGGACATGATTTGGTTTAGGTTTCTACCACATACTCAGTGTGAGGAGGAGTGGCTGGGGGAAAATGTGAGGGAGGTGGAGGTCAGGAGGCAGAGAGGCTGCTGGGAGGTAGGAAGTGAGTGGAGGCTGAGCCTGGGGCGGTGGCCAGGATGGGAAGCAAATGGTATGAAAATTGAAATGGAAATCAGAAACCTGGAACCCACCCTGAGCGCCTTCTCTCGCCTCCTTCACCTGCTGATCCACTGACAAAATGGAGTTCCAGTCCATCTGATCTAGCTCCAGCCAGTGCAGCTTCATCTTCTCAACCTGCTCTCTCTCCAACACCCCTACATGGTCCCCTAAACCATTCCCCACGGGGTGCCCAAGTCTTCTTAGGATGGACGTGGGGTCCTCTGACTCCCTCTTGCTCAAAGCCCCTCACCGCTCCCAAGATAATCTCCTAAATCTGCAACATGGAATCTTCTTCCAGACTCATTCTGCGGTCCCTGCTCCAGGACCCCTCGGAAGCGCCTCTGCCTGCAAATGCTTCCTCAGCCGTTCACACCAGCTCCCCTGCTTGCACAGCTCCTCACCCCTCCCTGCTGAGACGCTCATGCACGCACTCACATGCACACACATGCACACAGTCACACATGCACACACCCTCACACATGCACTGCACACACGTGCAACACAGTCACACAGTCACACACATGCACACTCATACACATGCCCTCACATGCACACACTCCACATGCACATCCCCTCACACACATTCACACACACGTGCACTCACACACATACATACGTGCACACTCACACACATGCACACACTCCGCATGCACATATCCAACACACACATTTGCACACATTCACACACATGTATATACACACATTTGCACAATTCACCCATGTGCACACACTAGCACAAACACTCATGCGCACAGTCACACACGCTCGCAGACACTCACAGTCACACTGTCACACGTGCACATATATTCACGCACATGCGCACGCTCACAGACATGCACCTGCCCACCTCTAACTCTTCCTTGCCATCTCAGCAGAAATGTTTGTCTCCCATAAGCCTTCTCTGACCACCTTTTTCCCACAATTTACATCAGACCTCCAATCATGTGCTTCCAGAGCATGCTAGACTTCTCCTCCCAGGAGCTGTTGTAGTTTCTGACTCTGTGTTCCGTTTGCTGAGCTGATGGAGCAGCTGACGTGTCTGTCCCGGGAGAGGCCAGCGTGTGTGCATGTGCGTGTGCGCGCGTGCGTGGGCTGCTCACCGCTGAACCGTACTGCAGAGCTGGCCTTCAGCACTCGCGCAGTAAGTGAATGCAATGAGTAGCCAGAGCAATGGTGATTGTCCAAATGCCCCCAAAGGAGGAAGGGAAGCAGTCATAGGACCATCAGCAAATGGAACAAAATGGAACCATTTAGACATTTCTCATGAAAGGTTTGTACTGACGGGAGAATGCTAATAAGAAGATGTTAAGAAAAATAAAATAAAATTCAAACATGTGTCTCTGCATACCTGAGATATTTGTTAAACCAGGAACTCAGTGTCATCTGAGTGTCACAGGACAAATGGCATTCTATTTTTAAACAAACTAAAACAGAGCATACCTAACAGATGACATAAACACAATTTTATATAAAATAAGTTATAAGCAAATGGGATCCTCATTTTGTCTTCTAACCCCCCTTTTGTCGAAGCATTAGGAAACAGTCCATTTATTTGACATTAAAAATCCTTATCAACCAATTCTAATCCTTCCTGCCACATTTACTTGGTGTCTCAGCTTCAGATGAAGAAGAAACGGGAAAGTGGCTCAGATCAGGCTCATGCAGGAACATTCGTGTCATCCCCAGGAGGTTAGGGGCGCCGCACTAACAGGGAAGAGGTGGCCTCGAGCACCCAGCTCTCCAGCTTGGCCAGCCAGGGAGCAGCCAGCCTTCACCCTGAACCTCACCCTGAGTTCACACGTACGAGAACGTGGCCTGGGAGGATGCGGAGCTGTTCTGGGTGTGTGTGCACTGTCACGTATATTAATAGAGTTGGTATGAAATTGCACTGAAAAAGGAACAACAAAGTGACTCACTTGCCAAATTCTTGCATCAACTGGGGCGGAGTTGTCCTCGGTCAGCATCGGAAGTCACTGGAAATGTCTCAGATTGATCCTAGGCCCCGTCAAAATTTATATGGCCCTCCCCCATATTGGGTAGGTCCAGAGGCCAGTGTGAGTGGGGCCCCAGCATGTGGGAAGAATGGGGGTTTTACTGAGTCCTAAGCTCAGTGTGGCTGCCCATGTGACCGTGGCCCCTGGAGAGTCCCGGTCCATCCTGAAGAATGCCGTTCCTTGAAGAACAGGCTCAGAGCATGAAGGGGATGGCTGGCCTCCACTGTGAGTCAGATCAGGGGGCACATCTTCTCAACCTGCCTCCCTTTGCTAAGATGCTCCATCTGAACACACACTTCTCAACAGAACTTTCAGGAGCAGGGGGTCTTCTCTTTATAGTGTTCCCATCCTGGAGCACGGTCAGCCCTTGTAGGAAGGCTTCTGGCAGCTTCTAAACAGGTAGAATATTCTGCTGATGACTCTGAGTGGTTAGTTCTTCCCCACACTGAGGAGAAAACCTGTTTACTGGAATGAATTCTACTCTCAGGACTACCAAGAATGTTCAAACCTCTCCTTTCAAAGAAAACCGTCCTAATACATGAGCAGCCCCAGAGCCTTCAGACATTAGTTAGGACATATGGTGTCCCCAGCCCCAGCATTCCGGTTTCTAGAGCAGCACCAGGGGTTACGGGCATGAGCCTCGGCATCAGCGGGTCTCTATTTGAACCTGAACCCGGAATTCGCCCACCGGGACCACCTTGGTCCAGTCGCCAGCATGTCCAAAGTTTAAAGATCTCCCCCTCTTCTGGATTAGAATGACAGTTCCTACTTCCCAGGGTTGTTTTAAAGTTCCAAGGAGAGTGGGAATCAGAGGGCAGGACAGCACCTGGCACCTGGTGAACTTCCCATGTGTGTTTGCCCGGGACCTTCACGGGCCAGTTTGTGCAACGCTCTTCACGTGCATGGGTGTCAAATAACGGCTGTGACCCCTGATCTGACTCACATCCCCTTCACGCTCTGAGCCTGTTCTTCAAGGAACGGCGTTCTTCAGGATGGACCGGGACTCTCCAGGGGCCACGGTCACATGGGCAGCCACACTGAGCTTAGGACTCAGTAAAACCCCCATTCTTCCCACATGCTGCAGTTAATCCACACTCTGGCATCAAGTGGAATTGGCAGGCACTTTGGCCACGAGTGCTACCTGTTACCTGCTGCCTGGTAGCTCCTCCCACTTCTGCCGGCCCCAGTTTGTGCAGGTCCCAATATAGAGCGTGCAAGACATCACCCCGAATTGGGTAGACTTATGTTCTAACCTGCTCCCTCCCCCTGCCCAGTCTAAGTTGCTGGGAGACCTTGATATGAGCACCAGACCCATGGCCCCTGATGCTCATTTTGGTGGATGCTTATCCCTCAAACGCCTTTCTATGGGTGCATCCACCAGGAAGCTTCGGGTGCACCTGGAGGAGTGTGTTGCTACACCGCAGATTTCTAGGACAGCAGTGCCTCTAGGGATTTTGTCAAATGCCTTACTGTACAAGGATAACGGTCTCCAATACTCCTGTGGGCCAGCCAGATGAAGTCAATGAAATGACATAAACTGTATGCTGGGAAAAAAACTTGATGAAGGAATTAGAGATTTGTAAGATAGAATTTAGAAAATCAGTGGGAATGTAGCACAGAGAGAGGAGATAGAGACATGAAAGAGATGTAGAGAAGCTATTGAAAAGCTCCCTATGTATCACACAGAAGGGGGGAGAGGCAAAGTTAAATTAGACCATGACTACCAGACCGGAAGGAAATTATGAGCTCCCCAGACCGAAAGAACACACTAAAGACCCAGTGGGATAAACGTACAAACAAAAGTCCATGTTTTAGATGCATCCACAGCAAAACAACAGATCAGGGATGACAAATTTTCCAAACTATTAAAGAGAAACGACATTTTATTTTATTTTTTAAATTTCATTTTTAGTAGGCTCCATGCCCCACGTGGGGCTTGAACTCAGGACCTGGAGACCAAGAGTTGCATGCTCCACCGACTGAGACAGCCAGGTGCCCCAAGAAAAGACATTTTATATTAAGGAATGGCCATCAGAGAGACAGCCGAAGATCAGGCCCAGAAGACAAGGGAGCAAAGTGTTGAGGGAAGATCACTAGCAACATAGGATTCCATGCCCAGCTGAAGCACCTTGTAAGAGTTATGGCTATTTATAAATATTCCTGGACATACACACTGGTCAAGATGGCAACATGAGCAGAGAGCAAACCACAGTAATGTGATAACTGAGCGGAGAATTTGAAGGGAAGTCAAAAAGTTCTTGGTATTGACCCGGGTGGTGAATTCATCATGAATCAAGCTTCTATATGTATGTTATAGTTTGCAATAAAAATGTTATATATTTTTAAAAGCTAGGTTCCTTGCCTTGTTCAGGAGAGGTGGATTCAATTTAGACTTTGAATTTAGAGAAATATATGGCATTGGGGCATTTTTTCCCCAACATGATTCTTCTAATGACACGTATCTCTCAATGGCAAACCAAAACTGCCTTTCTCTGTGTTGTCTCCTCCTGGAAATGCTTTGCAGGGATGTGGCTTTTTTTTTTTTTTTTTCCTTTTGACAGTACCAAGATCTAGCCTATAATCACTTTCGTTTTACATATGGCAATAAACATTCAATTAAAGACCCCAGCTCACAAGATCAGAATCTACTAGCTAACTCACAAAGCTGACATAATTACCTACCCTGAACGCTGGTTTAGAGGAATAGCAGATTACAGTTGTTAAATTATCCACAGGAGGGCTCTCCTGATGTTCCAAACACAAAAAGAGAAGCTTGGCTAAAAATACAAGGAAACAATTAGAGGAAAAACGGACTGAACCTTCACAATTTAAACAACATTTCCATCACTTATAAGCCCCATTTCCATCACTTATAAGATTCAGAGGGTGCCTTATCGGATACAAATCTGCTGCCACACATATTTATAACTATCCCATGAAAGACTCACTGGTACCAAAGAACAAGTGTTTTTCGATAAGCCAGTAGTCTAAAAGCAAATGGAATAATTTCAATAATAATTTCAATACAAAGACCAGGACCAACAAACTGGGTTTCTGAATATTTCATTGTCTAGTCCTCTTTTTACTTAAACAGTCTGATAATTGAAGAAATAGCACCTGGGAAGATAAGACTTGGTCAAGAGCCTTTAATTTCTTTTTCCCTCTCCCTTTCCTGCTCACCCGCTCATTTGTTAGCAAGGCTATTAATAGCAAAAACCATTATTGAGTTTTAAGAGGCTGATCAAGCACAGCCTCATCTATCTTCAGTTCTGAAGCTGTGGAAAAATAAACACCAGAGAGGTAAGGATTCAATACAGCATTATCGGGAAGCTGGGTTGGAGAGTGCAATTTGGACTCAGTGTGTGGTTGTGGTATTTTATCCCTGTGCTCAAATGCAACTTTCCTACTCAGCTGATGGTGGAGCACTTGGGGTCTGCAGACATCTTCCCCGTTTTTGCAATGGAGGACTGTGGACTTCGCTCCTAAACAGGCAGCTCCACGTGGGAGCACAAACCAGCACCCAGAGCAGGCAAGATGAGCTCTCCTCACTCCAGTTCTGACACCTGCAGGCAAGTCCCTCCAGAAGGCTGGAGAGAAGAGAAGAAGCCACCTGTCTAGTGCTTCTTCTGGGTTGAGAAGAAGTGTTGTTAAAAAATCCCCATTTTGTGAGGCAAGCAAGAAATAAGTGTTCTGTCCTTACTGTCTATGGATTGGCCAGACAGCTTTATGTATGTTACCTTGATGCTTTAGGTGTGGCAAATAATTGTTATTTTAATCAAATTATATTTTCCTAGTCCTAACTTACTGGACCGCTGCTCGATAACTGAATGCTGCCAACAACAGGACATGTGTCCTCACTTTCCCAAACACCGAGCACGCAAACTAGTATATTATTTTTCCTCTCCATTTTCCATTCTATTTCTCTTTATTTCCTCACATTTTTATTCCATTATCCATAGTGAAAGGACTCAAGATGGTGAGCACAGAAGTCAGAGGATGTGGTCAGCCCCTTCCCTTCCATCCTGCTCAACCAGAGAAGAGAACAATGACAGCGCTGGAGAGAAATGCATGCTAGGGAAGGGCGACCTAAATAATTTTGACAGCTGGTTAAAAACGTGAAAATTCAAAATATCCAAGGTCGAGATGAGTTGGGTGCTTTGGTGCTCAAGCATGGTTAAAACCAGAGTTATTTGATTCAGACTTACTGGATTCAGCAGTATTCCTACCTTCCGCACCATGAGTGGGAAGGACCTCAAATGATGTCTTTGTGTAGACTTTGAAAAAAATCTTGTTCTATTTTCTTTTCAAATATAAAGTTTCTTAATTTCTCAACTTTTTATTTAGGAACAATTATAGATTCAGAGGAAGATTCAAAAACAGTACAGAGAAGAACAGCATACCTGTTACCCAGTTCTCTCCTCGCTCACAAAATATGTGCAAATCATTCTAGGACAATTTTGAAACCAGGAAACTGACCGTGGTGCAATTGACAGACTTTATTCTGTGCCAGTTTACACACATCTGTGTATGTGTGTCTAGTTCTACAGTTTTATCACGCATAACTCGTGCAACTATGACTACAATGAAGACACCCAACTGTTCCATCATCCCGAAGACTTCCCTCATCCTATCAAGTTCCTTAGTACTTTAATGCTCCTATACCCTGAAGAACAATCCACAGTGGCCTGTTCCTAGAGACAGTGCGTTCTGGATCAGACTGATATTCAAGCTGGCTGGATTTTACAAGCAGGGTTGGGAGTTGGAATAACGCAAGTCAATGCTTTCTAAGACGTAGTTTATGGGTAATTCATAGCTATTCTTTTAGATTGGATGTTCTTGGAGGGCAGGCCTTGTTTGTTTTGTTCTCTATTGTTTCCCCTGCGAAAGCTGAGTGGTTGGCACATAATGAGAAATAAATAAGTACTTGTTAAGATAATGAGCTAACTGCTCAATCAAATAGGTTTGAGAAATATTACCTTAAACAAGCTTCCTAGTGCAGGACCTCTCAGGGACTTTGGTACACAAATGTAAGGAGTGAGTCTCTGAAAAGGGGAATATAGAAGGCAATGTTCTCTAAACTAGCTCAACATGTAAATCTCAGTCACTGAGTGCTCATTAGGCATATTGTTAATACACTGGGTCCACCATGTAAAAGGTATTTCTTGTTGGTCATGGTCAAGAAAACTTAGAATTCCCATTTGTAGAAAGAAAGTCCATGAGTTTTTATTGCTGAGTTTCTAGAGCTTCCTTGTCTCTTGTTCTTCTGATATCTGGCTACTTGACCCTTACATCATCCTGTAAGCTCTCTAGTATCCTTCCACTGCACCCCCTTTCTTGCTTCTGTTAATCTCAGTCTGTTGCAACCCAGAAACTGTCGATTACACTTCTCCATGTAAGTGGTTCCATGCTTTTATTTGGTTCTCCATTCGTCAGGAGTCTTTCAATTTCTGCTGGTCACAGAAACCAACTCAAACCAGCTTAAGTACAAAGACAATTTACTGGTTTGTGTAATTAAAAATCTGGTCATATCCCCAAACTAAATCATCACATTTCTGTTTCTTGTTCCGTCTCTCTGACATCTGTCTTCACATGGAAGGCTAATGGCTGCTGGAAGCCTTCAACTCACACCCTATCAGTTTAATGGCCCCACCTGATTAATAGAAAGCATTTATATTATAGATCTGGCAGAAAGTTCTCAAGGAAGAATTTCATTATTCAAGTGTGGGTGAGATGCCTGCTTCTCAGCCAATCACTGCAACCAGAGCAATGGGGATTCTCTGCTTGGTCAGGCTTGGGTCTTGTCCCATCCCTGTGACTGGATGGGATGATGTCCAGCCCACTCAAACCACAGGAAATGAATTTCCCACAAGAAGGAGCTTTTCTTTACCAGAGGAAAGGGAAAGGGATATTTAGCAAGGAAAACAAAGATCCATGGGCACTAATGGTAGGTCAAATACTATTGAAACCCAGACAGTGTCTTCTAATGAGCAATTCTCAGGCATACAAAATAGAAGAGCGTTATGGGAACTGATCAGAACTGCTTGGATGGAAATCTTCTTCTCCCAGAGAAAGGTCTATACAGTTCATGATGAGGTTCATAATTTCCCAGAGATAAAATCTTGGGTAACTGCCAAATGGTTAAAATAAACATTCTGCTAAGCCACCTCCCACAATATACTTTGATTTGTTAAATGCAAATTTCATAATTTTCTAGAGATAAAAACTTGGGTAACTGCCAAATGGTTAAAATAAACATTCTCCTAAGCCAACTCCCACAGAACACTTTGATTTGTTGAATGCAAATTTTTACCCCAATACCTCCCAAAACCAAGAGAAGTCAATCTGATATGTTAGGTTGATATAGTTCTTTTTCTCAAAGGGCTCACAGCCTAATGGAGGAAACAGAAGACCAGACAAGTGCAGAACACTTTGATAAGGGCAGTGAGAGAAGGCAAGGGGTCTAATGAAGAACATCCATCTCAAACTGGGAAGCCAGAGAAGACTTCTGTGAGCAGGTGAGTCTAGTGTTTAGGAGAATGACACTCTGCTCTCAGTTGTCTTGTCTACCTGTGGGATCATGCTCTGAGAGACACCTCGATGTGTCAAGGAGGGTTCAGAAATAGATACTCAGAAGGTGAAGAAATCAAGTTTGTGCCATATGGAGAACAGCTGTAGGAAGTACAGATGATAGTCTTGAACATTTATTTGTGGAAAGGTATCTGACTTGCGTGTTGTCTCCAGAAGTATTATATTCAGTCAGTTCCTGGGCAGACCCGAAGGGAGTCAGAAGTTGCTTCTAGAGAAGGAAGCATTTTCTAACCAAAGGCCAACCTGGAAAGGAATGAGACATTTGAGGGGAAATGAGTTTGCCATTACTGTAAGTGTTTAAGGTCAGGTTGGATGGCTACTTGTCAGAGACATAGTGATAATTAAAGCATTGGGCTGGGGAAATGTTGGATGGATGCCATCTTTAAGAGTCTTCAGATAGCAAGATTTCCATCAACACTCAGAAACCTGTTGCTGTAACCACATATACATGTTCATTAATATGCTCTCCATTTAGGGTTTTCATAGCAAAATACTGGAGGAGGATTTGCCTTACAAATAAAAGACATTCAAAGGCTTCTATGCTTTAAGCTTTCTTAGAATTTTTTCCACACCAGCAAGTTATGCCAAGTCATCCCCAGTATAATTTTCTGGGTTGTCAGCCATGTTTGTAACCTCTAATTCTGCAGAAAGTTAGCATGACACAGAGGGTTTGTAAATGACCTATAATGTGATGTGAGTCAGGAGCCCAAGCTAATGTTTTGCAACTGTCTTGTCATGACACACGAGTGAACTACACATCATTCATTGGAGCCTCTTCTCCTTTTTCTTCTTCTCTGTATAATTTTTGGGTTGAAAACTCCATGTACAGACAGGTGTAGTGGAAAATGTATTATCCCACAAAGAAAGCAACTTGGTACCTCTCATCTATGCCTTGGGACAAGTCACTTCACTTCTTCCTTTCCTTCCTCAAAGTGAGGATCAAATAAGATAAATTGAAAATCTTTGAATTTCTAAACATTAATGCTTTTGAGTTTATATTGTATTTATTTTTTACTCTCTTGGCCTCCCCTATATACACACACAAAGTTATCTCAAATGTAAACCTGGGTTTTAGTTTGCAAATAGGGAACGGATTCAAAGAAGGGAGTAGAGATGAAGAGATGAAACTATACAAGGAGATGCATTCAAAGACACTATAAGTAAGTCAGAATGAAATCCTAAAATATATCAAAGTGATCCACAGGAAGACAAGAAAAGAGAAACAAAGTAAGAACCAAAAAAAAAAAAAAAACCAAACAGAAAACAAATAATAAAATAATAGACTCAAACACTAACATACCAGTAATTATCTTAAATGAAAATGACCTGAATACACCAATGAAAGGACAGAAATTAACAGAGTGGTTACAAAAACATGACTCTATTATGGTTAGAAGAAATTCACTTCAAATATGATGATTTAGTCAGGTTGAAACTGAGACGGTGGAAAAGATATATCATGGAAACATTAATCAAAAGAAAAGAGTGGTCATATTAATACAATAGAAAGTAGACTTCAGAACACAGAAAATTACTAGGGGCAAATACATAATGATAAAAGATCAATCCACTGGGAAGACATAATGATCCCAATGTGCATGCCAAGCAACAAAACCTAAAAATAGATAAAGCAAAAACTGGTGCTATAAGGAGAAATAGTTGGGGACTTCAACACCCTCTCTCAGTAACTGAGAGAATGGAGTACTAGGCAGAAAATCAGCAAGAATATAGAAAATCTGAGCAATACAATCAACCAACAGAATCTAATTGACTTAAATCAACAAGTACAAAATACCCTTTTATTCAAGAGCCCATGGAACATTCACCAAGATAGACCATATTCTAGACCATTAAACAATTCTTAACAAGAATTGAAATCATAGAATGTGGTCTATGATTATAATAGACTCAAACTAGAAATCAATAATAGAAGGGCAACAGGGAGATCTATAATCCATTGGAAATTAAACAACATACTTCTTTAATGAAAACAAAAATACTACATATCAAAATTAGTGGGATACAGCTAAAGCAGTGCTGAGAGGGAAATTTATAGCACTAAATGCTTATATTAGAAATGAGGAAATGTCTCTAATTAATAGTAACTCTAACTCTCTTCTTTGAGAAATTAGAAAAGCAAAGTAAACCCAAAGCAAGTAGAAGAATGGAGATGACAAAGACAAGAGCACATATTGAAAGAATTGAAAAGAGCAAAACAATAGAGAAAATCAATAAAACACAAAGTTGGTTCTATTAAAAAAACAATAAAATTGAAAACCTCTAACAAGACTGAGAAAAATAAAAAGAGAGAAAGATGGGGGCACCTGGGTGGCTCAGTCGGTTAAGCGTCTGACTCTTGGTTTCAGCTCAGGTCATGATCTCAGGTTCATGAGATGGAGCCCTGCTTTGGGCTCCATGCTCAGTGCAGAGTCTTCTTGGGATTCTCTCCCCCATCTCCCCCCACCTCTTCTCTTCCCCATGCATGTGCATGAGTGTGTGCTTGCTCTCTCTCTCTAAAATAAATAAATAAAATCTTAAAAGAGAGAAAAATGTAAAAACCACCACTATCAGGAATGAAACAGGTAATTCATTATATGTAACCTGCAGACCTTAAAAAGACGATAATGAAATATGACAATCAACTTTATGCTGTGAATTCAATAATTGAGAAAGAATGGACCAATTTGTCAAAACACTAAGTTACCAAAACTCAACCAAGATGAATATATAATTTGAATTGCCCTATAACCATTAAATAAGGCAAATTTGTAATTTAAACATTCCCAAAAAGACATCTTCAGGTCTCATTGGTTTCACTGAAGAATTCTTTGAAACACTTAAAGAGTAATTAACACCAGTTCTGTATAGTATCTTCCAAAAAAGGAAAAGGGTAAAATATTTCCTAATTTATTTTATGAGGTCAGTACTATAACACCAAAAGTAGACAAAGACAACAACAATAATATATTTCTCTCTTGAATTTAGATGGAAAAATCCTCAACAAAACATTAGCAAACCAAACCCAATGATGTATAAGAAGAATTACACACCATGACCAAGTAGGATTCATTCCAGTTATTCAAGGCCAGCTCAAGGTTTGAAAATCAATCAGTGCAATCTGCAATATCAACAAGTTAAAGAAGAAAAATGATATGATCCTGTCAACTAAAACAGAAAAAGCATTTAACAAAATCCAAAGCATATTCATGGTAATTACTCTCAGTCAATTAGGAATAGAGAGGAACTACCTCATCTTGACAAAGAGCATCTGTAAAACCCCACAGCTAATATTATACTTAATGGTGAAATACTGAATGCTTTCCTTCTAAGATCAAAAACCAAGCAAGGATGTCTGCTCTTACCACTCTTACCCCACATACTACTGGAGATTCTAGCCACTGCAGTAAGGCAAGAAAAAGAAATAAAAGGCATACAGATTGGAAAGGAAGTAATAAACCTGCTTCTATTTGCAGATGACATGATCGTCTATGTAGAAAATCTCAAGGAATCTACAAAAAAATAGTAAAACCAATAATGAAATTCAGCAAGGTCACAGGATACAAGATCAACACATAAAAAGTAATCACATTTCAATATACTCACAGGGAACACAGGGAAAAAGAAATTTCAGACTAGATAAAGTCTGTATAGAATCTCTCTGGATTATTATTTTAAGCTGCATAATCTGCAACTATCTCAATAAAATTTCAATAAAAAAGACACGTTTTCTATCTGGCAGGAAAACCCACTCTGACTGAAGACCCACTAGGTGTTGAGGCACCAGCAGAAAGGGACCAGTTAGAAAATACAGATTTTTGAGGGGTTATCCTGAAACAATTTCATTTTAGGTAGTATCACCGACTCCCACCCCAAACTGGTTCTCTTGACATGTTCTCCATCCCTCCTGCTGTCAAAGGCATCTCCCCCAACAAACTTGCCACAGGAGGGAAAAAAATCTCAGGAAATTCAGAGGGAGAGGGACAGTCTTTGAAGGACAACTGAGGACCAGGTAGTAAATTAGAGCTTGTGTTACAACTGGAAACAATTGTAAAAGTCACATTCTGCTTCCTCCAGCCTACAGTGGGCACCCACAGGTGCTGACTAACTTGCACACAGAAGAAACAAGCCCTGAGACTGCATGAGCCATGGCCCCTGTCACACACAGCAGAGGAGCCCACTGACACTAGCCAAACTCTAGTAACTGGCTCCTCCTGGCTATTCTGTCAACCCCTAGCCTCAGCGTCACGTGGGAACTTGTTAGGAATACAGACCTCAGGCTTCCCCAGAACCTGTTGAATCACTTGAATTATATTTGAACAAAATCCCACCTTATATTCTGAGAAGCACTGTTGTCCCACTAGCAGTTTGCTGATGCTCCTTGATTTATAATAGCTCTCATCTATTTCCAGGTGGAGTTGATGTGAGTTGACTATACCTAAGATAATTTGGGGATAGTCCCTAAAGTCAATCAAGGATAATATATTACCAAATATAAAAATATATTACCATCATTATAAAAAAACCCATTTTGATTTTCCCCCAATGGCTCTTTGTGACATGGCCAGACTTTGAGAGTGACTTGGTGACCAGGCAGCCAGGCAGCCCCCTGGGCTCCATACTGGAAGCAATTTTTTGATTGTCTGGGCAGATGTCTCTTTCCCTTGGCTCTTTGAGAAGAACCCTGAGCTCAGTTGAAGACTATCTTTCCTAGAGAGAAGCTGGGTCTTGGGGCAAGGGAATGAAGACATTACCAAGCCTACTAAGCCAAAATTCACGTACTAATTTGTCTAATTTCTAGCCATTTCTAGTGTTCTGTAATTTTCTGCTTCTGATATCTAATTAACACATGACCTTGTTTTTCCATCCTCTCCAAGTTTCACCATCCACCTTCTTATCAGTATGATTCATCCTGATCCTTTTATTAAACCTCTGGAGAGAGGTGTCAATTTTTTTTGAAGGTATTCTGGGCAGTGTTCTTAGAAGCTTTCCCTTTTTAAATCTGACCTCTATCACACTGTTTAAAATCAGCTCATGACATTTCCCAAGATTTCAGTTGGTTTCAGAGATTTGATACTGAAGAAACATAAAGAGCCGACCCTTTCTCCCCAACAGTAAGCACAGTTCCCCAAAAGAAAACGCGCTGGTCTAATGTGAAAATCCACTTTGCAAAAGAGTTATGTAACTTCTAATTATAATCTTTCTCATAGTTAAGAAAAGAGCTGGAAAAAAGAGAGTTACCAGCCAGTGAATAGTAGATATTGACCCAGGGATGCTAAAAATACTGCAGCGCTGGATATTATATTCAATTTGCCCTTTTAGTGAGCACAGAGCACAAAATAAAGATAGCTCGAGATAATAGCTGTGGGAGGTCCTCAATTCCAAAGTTACTCAGTTCCAATAATCGCAGTGCAGGATCGAGAGCAACTCTGCCTGAACCAATATTGTTCTATCAGTGGAAGGTAAGCAGAAGTTCTGCCTAAGCAGTCTTCCTACAGGAATTCACCCCACCCCAAGCACCTTGATCTCACCACCGGGAGCAAGGAGCATATTTAGATCTGAGTTTCATAGATTTCAGGCACAGGTAAAATTTGACTCCTCAGGCCACATGAAGGGTCCTGAGGGGAGCTTGGAAGCTAGCTCAGCAGATACTTGTCACATTGCCAAGCAATGAAAGAACCTCCTACCAAGCACAGAGATTATTTAGATGTACCTGGTGTGAGTCGCTTTACCTGCTTCAGATATAAACACTGTCACTTCCGTTATTCTTCCAAATTGGTGCAGGACGTGCCCTCATGAGCCGGAAATCAAGCCTTTTACCGTCGAATTTACAAGACCAAACCAAGTCCCACCCAAATGATCCAAATTTTCTCCATCCTGGGGATGCCATTCTATTCCAAAAACCTTACTTCCATTGTAAGACCACGTAAAAGGAAACTTGCAGTGGGACCAATGGTGCTGTCACTTCTGTCCAGACCAGGAGGGATCGCTATTGAGTACCAGTGCTGGGACATCTGGTGGATGCTCCTTTGGGCTGGTCCAGATCCCCGCCAGCCCTGCTGCGGGACCCAGGCTCACCCTCCACCTTCATGGTTCTTGCTTTCCCTTCGTATTCCTTGGCAGCGCTTCCCAACTACACCCCTTGCGCTGAGTCAGAGAAGCTCTACGCTGCAAGACTCGGGGCCAGAGGCGTGCAGGCCTTAGGGCCCTGAGAAGCATAAGAGGGGCTTAGTTATTTAAAAAATGCAGACTCCCAGGGTCTCCTCCAGCGTTTTCTGATTCAGTGCCTCAGGGATAAAGACAGAACAACATTTCTAGCATGCCACGAGGACTGCAGATGAAGATGCTCTGCAGACCACAGGTTGAAAAGCCTTGCCTTGTGACCTGGAGGGAAACCTCATAATCAGCCCAGACTTCCTCCCCTCTCACGAGATCCTCGTGGTGGGCTTTCTCTGCCAGCGAGCCTGCCCGTGGACTGGGCCACTCCACTAGAGCTCCAACTGATTTTCCCCACCAATTGTCCTCTCGGGAAGAAAGGTCTGAGGTTTCCACCTCCTCCACTTTTTAAGCCAGGACTCTTCTTCCCTAACACACACACACACATGCTCATGCACGCACATGCGCACATACACACACACGCACACACGCATGGTTCTTATGGAAATGTTTCCTCCCCAACCTTCCACAGAAGCTTTGCCAAGTAAGAGTCATCCTGACTCCCTCTGCCAAAGGGACGTTCACATAACCAAGAGCACTGACCTAATACTTG
Source organism: Mirounga leonina (assembly GCF_011800145.1). Lineage (NCBI taxonomy): Eukaryota > Metazoa > Chordata > Mammalia > Carnivora > Phocidae > Mirounga > Mirounga leonina. Next base: position 5,527,798 of record NW_023270377.1, on the reverse strand, counting down.
ACAGAGCAAAGGGGACCTGCCCCACAGTGACTTTCTATCTCTTTGTGAAGAGAAAGTCCTAGAAGCTTCTTTCCTTAAACAGAAGAGTAAGTGTAGACCCCACTTCGGGCCCACAAAGATGTGGGTCCGCCCTTAACACTCTCTAGCCCTGAGTCTGCCTGCAGCCCTGTAATCGCCCTGAGAGATGGGCCACGTCTGTCTTGCTTATTACTTATCCCGAGCATGACTCAGCAGTGTTGAGAGCAGAGGATGGGGATGGACAAACATGTTCAGTTTAACTGGAACCTACTTGGACAATCATACAGGTGGCGCCAAGTATGGGCGGCTCATTAGCGGCTGTGTGCTGTCCATCTCCTACTCCCAGGACCTTCTAATAAATGATGGGACGTCCTGGCCCTGGGGTTGGGTGGGGTCGGAGCCCTGGTTTCGGGCCACTGAATTGTGAACAGAAGGGATGAGTGAGTGTCACCTCTGGGACATACATTTAATTTCTGGTGTGAGACTCTCCAGGACTCGCTTCCCCTCTGGCACAAGCAGCTGAGGCATCCACGGGGCTGACTTAGCCTGAGTCCCTGAGTCCCTACAACAAGCAGAGCCTAGAGTGGGCGTGTCCTGCCGATGAGAAGCATTGCCATGCTGTTTTCTTGCACATGTGGACTGTTTGTTAGAGCAGCATTGCTGAGCCAGTCCTAACCGATGAGATGCCTAGAGATGGACAGGGCGGGGCAGACGGTCAGGAACCCAGTCCTGCGGCTGGGGCAATGGGGGCAGGCATTAGGACTTGGGCAACAGCGACCGGTCTAACCAGTCTAGGTGACAGGGACCTGGTGGGCCGGCTGTGTGGCAGGCGGGGGTCTGGCCCCAGCCGGGGATGATTGCTAGCTGCAAGTGTGCTGTGTAGAGAGACACAAAGACACGTGCTCCCCCAGTGTCTCCTGCCAACTGGCTTTGCTTCTGAGCCGCTGTCCAGGCCCATCTCAGCTCTATAAACCTGCCCATTTCTCTCCTGAAGCCCCCGCCCCCCCCAGACAACCCTTCAAGGACCTGTGTTCTGGAGAATCGCGTGACAGGTGGCTCCTGAGGTTGACTTCTGTGGGGATTGAAAACAGTCAACCCTGCCCGGCCTTCTGGTCTTCCTCCTCTCCCCCTTTATCCTGTCCGACCTGCCTCCAGGCAACCAGGGCTCTCTTCTTCCCTTCCTTTTCCCTCCCTCAGGGTTCTGCCAGCTCCTCAGACCAGCTGTGTGACGTCTCCAAGCCTTACCTCTCGTGGGGCCAAACCCAGGCCCCTCACGTCTAATCCAGCCCCTGCAGGCCACAGTCCATAAAGCCCCTGGAACCCCGAAGATGCTCACAGATGACCCGCAAGGCCTTCAGCCTCCTGAAGGAGCCACGGCTTTGTCCCTTGTGGGTGAGGGACCCAGGGCCCAGGCAGGCCTGCGCATCCCAGGGGCTCTACCCCCTACTGGCTGTGGCGCACATAGCGCTCACACTTCGGAAACTCGCCCTCTATTTTGGCTCTGCAGTTCAGGGAGGGGAGCTCTGAGTGTGGACCATCCTCTCAATAATTTACTACACCCATGCTTGGAGCATTGGAAGCTAATAAAAAGAGAAGTTTCTCTTCCCTACTTTGAAAAAACTATGAGGACATCCACGGCTAGGCATGGCACTGATGATGTGCCCAAATGCTTTTCTCTTTACCCCCTGGAAGAAGCTTGCTACCTTTGTCTCTACGCTCTCTTAAAGGGGCTAAGGGCAAGGAACGCCCAGGAATGCCGAGACCCACAGTTGCAGGTGCTAGTTGAAGCAAGTGATAAGTTTCTCTTCCTAAAAAATATAATTTATTCCTTTGTGTTCTCCAGTAACTCTTAAAATCCTACTTAACCATCCCTTTTCATTACGCATACCCTCCTTAGAGTCGAGGAAATTACAACTCATTATCTTGCCTAATTTGCATGCTTCCCAATTATATACCTAGTGATATAAAACACAAGAATACAAATGTTTAGCGGCAAACAATGATTTAAGTCTGGTATAAACAGCTTTCTTTATTCTCATCACCAGTGCAATCCTCTATCTCATTGCCAGACACACAGAGGAGAGGAAACCCATTTTGGACAATGGAGTTACAGGTCTTTGGGGGGCTCTTTTATCCCCTAAAGCTTCATGCCAGGGAGAAGGCATTAGGCAAAGACAAAACCTACACGGTACAAATACCTTCCAGATGTTCATTGGAAATTCAGGTCGCTCTGTTGCAGGAAGGTTTTCTTGCTCCCAGCCTCCCTTTCCCTAGCTCTGCAGCCCCAAAAACTCTGGAATCGAGGCCGAGGGGATGTTTTGCTGATTTGGGCGACCACACTAAGTGGAGGAGTAGAGGAGTCAGAGGGGTGATCGTCCCTGAGCCACAAAACAAACCGCCTGCACTGTATCCTCCCCTGCTGGACGCGCCACGGGACTTCTGAAGGGCACTCTGATCTGCCCACCACCACCTCCCTCCTGAGGAAAGCCCCAGGCCCCACACCTCCCCACTCACTGGGCCCCACAACCCAGCATTGCACTCATGTCTACACAGCCAGCTCCCATTTCGCCTCTCCTCTCCAATCCATCTCACTAGTCTCCAGCTCTAGAACATTCCACACGTCTGGCTTCCCAGTTTGAGATGAAGCAACCCCTCCTCAAGGCCCCTCATGCCAGCGACCATGTCTACTCTCCTGTCTCAGCTGGGTCCTCAGTGTTGTTTGGCAGACTTTTTCCTTCCTTTCCTTCATCTGTCTCTTTGTTCTCCACCACAGATATTCCAGATAGTCATCATGTGAAATGCACACAGGTGGATTCATTTCCCAGGGCTGTCAGACAAATGGCCACATACCAGGTGGCTTAAAACAATAGAAACTCATTCTCTCCCAGCTCTGGAGACCAGAAGTACAAAATGAGGGTGTTGGCAGGGTTGGTTCCTTCTGGAGACTCTGAGGGAGAACCTGTCCCGTGCCTCTCTCCTAGGTTCTGGGTTTGCCAGCCATTCTGTGTGCTCCTTGGCTTGTGGAAGCATCCAATCTCTGCCTCTGTCTTCACACGGACTTCTTTCCTTTATCTTCTCTGTGCATGAGCCCAAATGTCTCTCTTCTTACAAGGACACACTCATTGGGTTAGGGCCCATCCTAATCCTGTGAGACCTCAACTCAACTTGATCACATCTGCAAAGACCCTGTTTCCAAAAAGGTGACATTCTTAGGGACCAGGAGTTAAAGCTTAAAAATATCCTTTTGGTGAGGGGTGTACAATTCTACCCACTACAACAGATGTCCAGTTAGAAGCACTTAATAAATTTTAGCTTTCTTTTTTTTTTTTTTAAAGATTTTATTTATTTGAGAGTGAGCGCGAGAGCACGAGCAGTGTGGGGGGGGGGGGGGGGGCGTAGAGGGAGAGGGAGAAGCAGGCTTCCCGCTGAGCAGGGAGCCTGACATGGCGCTCAATCCCAGGACCCTGAGATCATGACCTGAGACGAAGGCAGACGCTTAACTGACTAAGCCACCCAGGTGTCCTAATTTTAGCTTTCTTTTAAAGAAATCATTATCTAACCTCTATACTACCATCAGATTATTTGCATTTCCTTCCTGAGAAGAAAAATCATTAAATACAAATTCTCAACTTCCCCCTTATCATCCACATCACTACCCTCCCTGCTCCTGTTTCCCAGGGGTCCACTCTGTCTCCAAGGCTAGCCATCTATCTTTGTCTTTCTTTTATCCCTAATTTCCTGATTCTACTGGCAACTGACCTGACATCTCCTTGATTAAAAATCCACCCAAGGTACCCGTTACCTCAATGAAATGTCATCCCTTTAGGAACTGCTAATGTCCAAGTGCTTAGTAAACCAGACTCCTAGCCCCACATGGAGATCATCTCTGTGGGCTTTCCAGAGGCATTCAGAAATTCCCTGCCCCTCTTGCCCATGACATGCTTCAATTGCTGTGGAAGTTCATGGCCATTTGCCCAGCACTTGGTGACCATGCAGAGTCACTCCATCCTGGAGAAGCATCCCTGATGTCAGCAGGCCGGGTCCAAGGATGCAGGGGGGGTCCTGCCGGACCAGCCAAGGGGGTCCCTGCCTGAGTGCAGGATAAAAATAAATGCGAGCCAGGAGGAGGTGAAAGCAGGATTTACTGAAGGTAGAGAAAGAATGCAGTTGTCCAGGAGACTCAGAAAGGAAAGGAGGGAGTCTCACCTTTTCTTGGGGTTTAGAGGCCTTTGTTGAGGGGTGTGATCTGGTGTACCTGTCTTCTCAGGCATCCAGGAACCTGTTAGAACAAAAGACGAGGGCTCAGTGTTATTCCTTGAAGCCAGGGGTTCCTGGCATCGAGATGTCTAGCACCAGTGGTCTGGGGTACGCATAGGATGGCTGCCTCCAGTCATCCTCACCTGGCCCTTCCTTAGATGTTTCCTATTCTAGGGAAATCATCAACTCCTTGTCCTCTACAAGGAGGACATACACTATTGCATTACAAGGCATGTGTGAAGTGGGGGTGCAGGTCCTAGCAAGAATAGAAGCAGGAAAAGGAGCAAAAAGCTGATTTTTAAGGAGTCCTTCAGTTTCCCTGTCTCACTACTTCCAGAGAATTTTCAGTTTCTGTCAGTGAGGTGGGTTCTTTGACCATTACTCTGGGACCCATTCACCAACATAGAGTTAAAGTGCTTTGAGCCTTCCAAGCTTCTGATTGGTCTATACCACATTTCACAAACATTTAGCCCACGGTTAATGGCAACCTGTATAACATTGTCAAGTGGCTTCCTTTGGATTCTACAGGCCTTGAAAGCACCTCATGAAGATGGGAAAGACTAGGTTTGCACATGCGGTCGATGGGATCGATGGAGGGCTTTGGATGGACTGTGGAGTAGGAGCCATGACAGAGACCAGGGGTAAAGGGAACTGCCAATGAGTAACTGTCATTTTGTTTCTTCCAAAAGATGAATAAGACAAGTTTTTGCAAACTCTAGCTCAATGAGCTTGACACTGATTCCAGATATAACACTAGAATGTATCATGGAAGGATTAATGAATTCTAAATAAGAAAACAAGGAAAGTTTCCTCAGGCACACTCATTTCCTTCTGCGGTGGGGTCAGTAAGGTTTTTTTTTGTTTTGTTTTGTTTTTTTAATTTTATTATGTTATGTTAGTCACCATACAATACATCATTGGTTTTTGATGTGGTGATCCACGATCCATTGTTTTCGTATAACACCCAGTGCTCCATGCAGTACGTGCCCTCCTTAATACCCATCACCAGGCTAACCAATCCCCCCTCCGCCCTCCCCTCTAAAACCCTGTTTGTTTCTCAGAGTCCATAGTCTCTCATGGTTCATCTCTCCCTCCGATTCCCCCCCCGCCAATTTTCCCTTCCTTCTCCTAATGTCCTCCATGCTATTCCTTATGTTCCACAAATAAGTGAAACCATATGATAATTGACTTTCTCTGCTTGATTTATTTCACTTAGCATAATCTCCTCCAGTCCCATCCACGTTGATGTAAAAGTTGGGTATTCATCCTTTCTGATGGCTGAGTAATATTCTATTGTATCTATGGACCACATCTTCTTTATCCATTCATCTGTTGAAGGGCATCTTGGCTCTTTCCAGAGTTTGGCTATTGCGGACATTGCTGCTATGAACATGGGGGTGCATATGGCCCTTCTTTTCAGTACATCTGTGTCTTTGGGGTAAATACCCAGGAGTGCAATTGCTGAGTCATAGGGTAGCTCTATTTTTAATTTTTTGAGGCACCTCCACAGTGTTTTCCAAAGTGGCTGTACCAACTTGCATTCCCACCAACAGTGTAAGAGGGTTCCCCTTTCTCCACAACCTCTCTAACATTTGTTGTTTCTTTCCCTGTCCATTTTTGCCATTCTAACTGGTGTAAGGTGGTATCTCAGTGTGGTTTTGATTTGGATTTCCCTGATGGCTAATGATGATGAACATTTTTTCATGTGTCTGTTAGCCATTTGCATGTCTTCTTCAGAGAAGTGTCTTTTCATATCTTCTGCCCACTTTTTGACTTGATTATTTGTTTTTTGGGTGTTGAGTTTGAGAAGTTCTTTATAGATCTTGGATACCAGCCCTTTATCTGTAGTGTCATTTGCAAATATCTTCTCCCATTCTGTGGGTTGCCTCTTTGTTTTGTTGACTATTTCCTTTGCTGTGCAGAAGCTTTTTATCTTGATGAAGTCCCAAAAGTTCATTTTTGCTTTTGTTTCACTAGCTTTTGGAGATGTATCTTGAAAGAAGTCCTGTGGGCGATGTCAAAGAGGTTACTGCCTATGTTCTCCTCTAGGATTTTGATGGATTCCTGTCTCACATTGAGGTCTTTCATCCATTTTGAGTTTATCTTTGTGAATGGTGTTAGAGAATGGTCGAGTTTCATTCTTCTGCATGTGGCTGTCCAATTTTCCCAGCACCATTTATTGAAAAGACTGTCTTTTTTCCATTGCAGGTTTTTGCCTGCTTTGTCAAAGATTATTTGACCATAGAGTTGAGGGTCCACATCTGGGCTCTCTATTCTGTTCCATTGGTCTATATGTCTGTTTTTGTGCCAGTACCATGTTGTCTTAGTGATCACAGCTTTGTAATATAGCTTGAAATCAGGCAAAGTGATGCCCCCAGCTTTGTTTTTCTTTTTCAACCTTTCCTTGGTGATTCGGGGTCTTTTCTGATTCCATACAAATTTTAGGATTGTTTGTTCCAGCACTTTGAAAAATGTCTTTGGAATTTTGATCGGGATGGCATTGAAAGTATAGATTGCTCTGGGTAGCATAGACATTTTAACAATGTTTATTCTTCCGATCCATGAGCATGGAATACTTTTCCATCTTTTTGCGTCTTCTTCAATTTCTTTCATGAGTGTTTTGTAGTTCCTAGAGTATAGATCCTTTACCTCTTTGGTTAGGTTTATTCCGAGGTATCTTATGGTTTTTGGTGCTATTGTAAATGGAATCGTTTCTCTAATTTCTCTTTCTACAGTTGCATTGTTAGTGTATAAGAAAGCAACTGATTTCTGTGCATTGATTTTGTATCCTGCCACGTTACTGAATTGCTGTCTGAGTTCTAGTAATTTGGGGGTGGAGTCTTTTGGGTTTTCTACATAAAGTATCACGTCGTCTGCAAAAAGAGAGAGTTTGACTTCTTCTTTGCCAATTTGAATACCTTTTATTTCCTTTTGTTGTCTGATTGCTGTTGCTAGGACTTCTAGTACTATGTTGAACAATAGTGGCGAGAGTGGGCACCCTTGATGTGTTCCTGATCTTAAGGGAAAGGCTCTCAGCTTTTCCCCATTAGGATGATATTCACTGTGGGTTTTTCATAGATGGATTTTATGAACTTGAGAAAAGTTCCCTCTATCCCTATACTCTGAAGAGTTTTAATCAGGAAAGGATGTTGTATTTTGTCAAATGCTTTTTCTGCATCAACTGAGAGGACCATATGGTTCTTCTCTCTCCTCTTATTAATGTGTTCTATCACACTGATTGATTTGCGAATGTTGAACCACTCTTGCATCCCGGGGATAAATCCCACTTGGTCGTGGTGGATGATCCTTTTAATGTATTGTTGGATCCTATTAGCCAGGATTTTGTTGAGGATTTTGGAATCCATATTCATCAGGGATATCAGTCTGAAATTCTCCTTTTTGATGGGGTCTTTGCCTGGTTTGGGGATTAAGGTAATGCTGGACTCAGAATGAGTTTGGAAGTTTTCCTTCTGTTTCTATTTTTTGAAACAGCTTCAGTAGAATAGGTATTATTTCTTCTTTGAATGTTTGGTAGAATTCCCCAGGGAATCCATCAGGCCCTGGACTCTTGTTTTTCGGGAGGTTTTTGATCACTGCTTCAATCTCGTTACTGGTTATTGGCCTATTCAGGTTGTCAATTTCTTCCTGTTTCAGTCTTGGCAGGTTATAGGTTTCCAGGAAGTCCTCCATTTCATCCAGATTGCTCAGTTTATTGGCATATCTTGTTGATAATAATTTCTAATAATTGTTTGTATTTCCTTGGTGTTAGTCGTGATCTCTCCCCTTTCATTCATAATTTTATTAATTTGGGTCCTTTCTCTTTTCTTTTGGATAAGTCTGGCCAGTGGTTTATTGATCTTATTAATTCTTTCAAAGAACCAACTTCTAGTTTCGTTGATCTGATCTACTGTGTTTCTGGTTTCTAATTCATTGATTTCTGCTCTAATTTTAATGATTTCTCTTCTAATGCATGGCTTAGGCATCGTTTGTTGCTTTTTCTCTAGTTCTTTAAGGTGTAGAGTTAGTTGCTGAATTCGGGATTTTTCTATTTTTTTGAGTGAGGCTTGGATAGCTATGTATTTCCCCCTTAGGACCGCCTTTGCAGTATCCCATAGGTTTTGGAACGATGTATTTTTGTTCTCATTGATTTCCATGAATCGTTTAAGTTCTTCTTTGATTTCCTGGTTGACCCAAACATTCTTGAGCAGACTGGTCTTTAGCTTCCAAGCGTTTGAATTTCTGCCAAATTTTTTCTTGTGATTGAGTTCCAGTTTTAGAGCATTGTGGTCTGAGAATATGCAGGGAATAATCTCAATCTTTTGGTATCAATTGAGACCCGATTTGTGACCCAGTATATGGTCTATTCTGGAGAAAGTTCCATGTGCGCTCGAGAAGAATGAGTATTCTGTTGTTTTAGGGTGGGATGTTCTGTAAATATCTATGAGGTCCATCTGGTCCAATGTATCATTCAAAGCTCTTGTTTCCTTGTTGATTTTCTGCTTAGATGATCTGTCCATTGCTGAGAGTGGAGTATTGAGGTCTCCTACAATTAACGTATTGTTATCAATATGACTCTTTATTTTGGTTAACAGTTGGCTTATGCAGATGGCTGCTCCCATGTTGGGGGCATAGATATTTACAATTGTTAGATCTTCTTTTGGATAGACCCTTTAAGAATGATATAGTGTCCTTCTGTGTCTCTTATTACAGACTTTAGTTTAAAACCTAATTTGTCTGATATAAGAATTGCTACCCCAGCTTTCTTTTGAGGTCCACTGGCATGGAAGATGATCTCCATCCCTTCACTTTCAGTCTGGATGTATCTTTAGGTTCAAAATGAGTCTCTTGTAGAGAGCATATGGATGGGTCCTGTCTTTTTATCCAACCTGCAACCCTGTGCCGTTTTATGGGAACATTTAGGCCATTCACGTTGAGAGTGATTATTGAAAGATATGAATAAATTGTCATCATGTTGCCTGTGAAGACGTTGTTTTTATAGATTGTCCCTGTAAATTTCTGTTGTATATCACTCTTGGGGTCTTTCTCCTTTTATAGAACCCCCCTTAGTATTTCTTGCAGGGCTGGCTTCGTGGTCACATATTCTTTCAGTTTCTGCCGGTCATGGAAGCTCTGCATCTCTCCATCCATTCTAAATGAAAGCCTTGCCGGATAAAGTATTCTTGGCTGCATGTTCTTTTCATTTAGTACCCTGAATATGTCTTGCCAGACCTTTCTGGCTTGCCAGGTCTCTGTGGATAGGTCTGACGTTATTCTGACGTTCCTCCCTCTGTACGTAAGGAATCTCTTCCCCCTAACTGCCCTTAAGATGGTTTCCTTGGTTCTAAGATTTGCAAGTTTTACTATTACATGCTGGGTGTTGGCTTGTCTTCCTTGATCTTAGGAGGGGTCCTCTCTGCCTCTAGGACTTGAATGTTTGTTTCATCCCCCAGATTAGGGAAGTTCTCAGCTACGATTTGCTCAAATACATCTTTTAGTCCTCTCTCTCTCTCCACTCCCTCTGGGATTCCAATTATTCTGACATTGGAATGCTTCATGGTGTCACTTATTTCTCTGATTCTATTTTCATGGATTCTGAGTTGTTTTTCCCTGGCCTCCTCTTTTCCCTTTTTATCTATTATATTGTCTTCCAGGTCGTTTATTCACTCTTCTGCCTCAGTTACCCTAGCTGTTAGATTATCTAGATTGGATTGGATCTCATTGATAGCATTTTTAAGTTCTGCCAATTCACCTTTTATTTCTGCCCTTAGAGACTCTATGTTGCATTAATTGATTTCTCCATTCTAGCCATTGTCTTCACAATTGCTAGCCTGAATTCCATCTCTGACATCTTGGTTATATCTGCATCCATTTGTAAATCTGCAGCATAAGTCATAATCTCTGAGTCTTTTCTATTTTGGGGGCTCCTCCTCCTAGGGAATTTATAGAGTCCTAATTATTGACCAGAACCCAAGCAAGATGCACCTGTTTTCTTGGGACCTTGGGGTTGCTGGCCTCTTGTTTTCCCAGCCTGTCTTCTGTGGGAGGGGCCGGCCGCACTGTTACTCAGGTAACCCTGTTTGGGCAGAGTTGCCCTGCCCCCCTGTGGAGGGGGATGGGCTCAGCGGGAATCAGTCTTTGGGCCTTTTGTTCTCTGGTGCCTTTCCCTGGAGGCTTTCCTTGTCTCTTCCTCAAGTCAGAGCAGAAGAGACCGTTTCCAACCCTCTGCCTCAGAGCAGAGAGACCACAGTCTGTTCTTCAGTGAGCTCTCCAGGCCACAGTGTCTCCATTTCTGTGCGTGCTGCTATAAACTGCAGTCCTGGGTTGTGCGCCCCTCCGCAGTGCTCCCAGTCCTGCCTCCTGGTCGGGGCACGTCTCTGCCCTTTGTGCTTCTAAAACTGCCAGCTGCTCCCAGTTTGCCAGCGCAACGCCGACGGTCTGGTTTTCCACCCCGGGGGCTGCCCTAAAGTCCTTTCCCCGCCACTACCGGTCTGCGAGTCTGCCCTGTCCCCAGTGCCGAGGTTGTCACTCACTGGCAGTGTAGGATCCCCACGTCCAGGCACCCTCCTGCTGCCGTTTATCCTCCAATATCTGCCCGCGGAATCACGGCTCCCTGCTTCGTACCTCAAAACCAACTGCCTACGATATTCTGTTTGTAGAGATCCAGATCTTCTTACATCTCAGGCTGGTTTCGTGGGTGCTCAGAGTGGTCTGGTAGATATCCAGCTCAATTCCGGGGACCAGCTGAAATAGGGTTGCCTACTCCTCCGCCATCTTTCCCCAACTCCTGGAGTCAGTAAGGTTTTAAGAGGTAGATGAAGTGACTCAAGATTCATCCTGGTGTGTCCCATGGTGTCATCATTCCAAGTGATGTCATCATTCTAAGTGATGTCATCATTCCAAGTGTCCGGCAGCCTCCAATTGAGCACCTTCAATGATGGGAACTCATTACCTCCTGAGGTAGGTCATTCCGTCTTTTATTGGCTCAGATTGCAAAGAAATGTCTTTTTTCCCCCCTTCTATTAGGCCAAAATTGGGCACCCAGGGGCTTCTCCCTATTGCTATTAATTAAGTTAATAAGTCCGTCATGTAGAGTCATCAGCACTGTCCATTAGCCTGACATCAGATCAGCAGTGTTGGCAGCCACATCACTCGGTGGACCCCTCCTGAGCTTCCTCTCAGCCAAAACACCAACGGTGTTTACATGTAGCAGCAGCTAAGTCACGGACACCATACCTTTTGTATACTGTTGGGTTTCTTGTTCGACACAGGATCTGACATTATCTGTGTTGAGTTTTCTCATATTCTGTTCAGCTTCAAGCTCTTGCCCAGTAAGTTCTTGGTTAACAATGAGTGCCAGAAGCACCTGCAGAGCTTTCTCAAAATACAGATGTCTGGTCCTCTCTTCAGACTAAATAGGCCACATAATACCATACAGAGCACCCACAGGGAGGATAGAATCTTTTCTCCATTTGTAGGACCGAAGAGCCCAGAACCCACACAGCAGCCTGAACAGAAGACTGCACTCAATACACAGAAGTTCTTGGATTAGCGGGAGAGGTGGGTCCAAGATATATGCTGTTACTGCTGTTACTATCATCCTCTTGCATCCTTAAGCTGATGCATTCCAGAAAAGCATGAATTGTTAAAATTAAAAAGCAGACAACAAATTAGGGAACAATACATGCAGTAAGTGTAAGAAACAAAGAGTTAATATTTTCATACACTCTGAGTTCATAAATGTCAGTAAGAAGAACAGTGGAAACCCCAGAGGTAAGCATGCTAATGACGTTAATAGATAACTTACAAAAAGGGAAGTAGAAATGATGAGCACATATGGAAAGAAAGTCACAAGGTGGTGGGTAATCAAAGAGATGCAAAATTAAACAACACTGAGATTGTTTTCAGAGTCGTTTTTTCACTGGACGCTGTGCAAAGTGCTGTCAAGCCCTTAACACACGGCCTCAGCAAATGACTAGCAATCATTTCCGCTTTGGGGAAACAATCATCAAGAAGAAAAATCTACATTACAGAAAGTACTTATGCCCTAAATGTTAATTTTAATGATGTTTAATAGTCTTTTTTAAGTTTTTAATTATTTTTAATTATTTTTTAATTTTAATTCAATTAGCCAAAGGAATAACCATCAATTAACTAATAATTAGCCATCATTAGTTTCAGAGGTAGAGTTCAGTGATTCATCAGTTGCATATAACACCCAGTGCTCTATACATCACGTGCCCTCTTTAATACCCATCACCCAGTTACCCCATCCCCCTCACCCACCTCCCCTCCAGCAAACCTCAGTTTGTTTCCTATGGTTAAGAGGCTCTTATGGTTTGTCTCCCTCTTTGTTTTCATCTTATTTTATTTTTCCTTTCCTTCCCCTGTGCTCAACTGTTTTGTTTCTTAAATTCCACATACGAATGAAATCATATGATAATTGTCTTTCTCTGACTGACTTATTTCGCTTAGCATAATACCCTCTAGTTCCATCCACATCATTGCAAATGGCAAAAATCCATTCTTTTTGATGGCTGAGTAATATTCTGTTGTGTATATATACACCACATCTTATTTATCCATTCATCTGTCAGTGGACATCTGGGCTCCTTCCACAGTTTGGCTATTGTGGACTTTGCTGCTATGAACATCGGGGTGCATGTGCCCCTTCAAATTGTGATGTTTGTATCCTTTGGATAAATACCTAGCAGTGCAATTGCTGGGTCATACTGTAGTTCTATTTTTAACTCTTTGAGGAACCTCCATACTGTTTTCCAGAGTGGCTGCACCAGCTTGCATTCCCACCAACAGTGTAGGAGGGTTCCCCTTTCTCCGCATCCTCATCAACATCTGTTGTTTCTGCATCCAACACTCTAATCAAGGTGATATCAACCTGAATGTAAATTCTGTGAGTGGTACTGTCATTTAGTAACTGAGATTCAGTTACACCTGTCTGGAAGAAGGCCATGAAGACAGAAGAGGGGTGTTTGTTCGGTAGGAGGCACAGAAGGGAGAGGGCAACGACATGGGTCGGCAGCGTGTGTACAACTGAGCAGGTGTGACACACCTTGGTGCCCACGGGAATGGTCCAGTCATCATTCAGAACTGAGATAGGCTTGGGCTCTACTCAGATAGCATCTCGGGCCTATCAGGAAAGACAGATGATCCAACAGGTAATTGCAACAATGAGATCTATGACCGAGGACTTGCAGGAAGGTGTGCCATGACATGGTAACCAGGCTGGTTAGGATCATGATCACTCCTTTAGAGAGGAGAACGGAGTTGTGCCTTTTTTTTTTTTTTTTGGTAGTAAAATTCACTTACATAAAATCCACCATTTAACAAATTTAAAGTGTACAATTATGTAGCATTTAGTACATTTATAATGTTGTACACCAACACCACTACCTAGCTCCAAAACATGTTCGTCACCCCAAAAGGAAACCCCTTCCCCATTAGCAGTCTCTCCCAACCCCAGTCCCCCCAGCCCTTGGCAGCCACCAACCTACTTTCTGTCTTTATGAATCAACCTAGTCTGCACATTCCATATAAATGGACTCGTACAATATGAGGTCTTCTGTGACTAGCTTCTTTCTTTCGCTGAGCATCATGTTTTCAAGCCACACCCATGGTGAGAGTGTGTCAGACTTCATTCCTTTTTATGGCTGGGGGATATTCCATCGTATGGACAGACCACATTTTGTATATCCATTCCTCAGTTGATGGGCATTTGGGTTATTTCTACCTTTTGATGATATGAATAGAGCTGCTCTGAACATGTATGTATCCATTTTCTGTGGACATATGTTTTCATGTCTCTTGGATATGCACCTAAGAAAGGAGATATGGGTCCTATGGTAATTCTCTGTTTCACTTATTGAGGAAGGCTCATATTTTTAAAAATACCCTTCCGGGGCGCCTGGGTGGCTCAGTCGTTGGGCGTCTGCCTTCGGCTCAGGTCATGATCCCAGGGTCCTGGGATCGAGTCCCACATCGGGCTCCCTGCTCAGCGGGAAGCCTGCTTCTCCCTCTTCCATTCCCCCTGCTTGTGTTCCCTATCTAGCTGTGGGTCTCTGTCTGTCAAATAAATAAATAAAATCTTTAAAATAAAATAAAATAAAATAAAATAAAATAAATAAAAATACCCTTCCAATTTAACTCTGGGTATGAAAGTCTGGTCAGTAGAGCCAGGAGTCTGTGCCTTGTGGGGGGAAGGGTCCCCCAGGTCTGGAGGAAGTGCTGCTTTCCAGTCCCCCCATCTGTGGGTACAACCCCAAAACAAGAAGACAGGACGGATGCCAGCCAGCTGCTTCTGCAGCCCCATGGCTGAGGAGCGGGCTTTAGGAGGCTAAGTTTGGTCCAGCTGTGTACATGGTTCCCCTGCATTCAGTATCTCTCCACTTTGTGGATTTTGTGACTCTTGCTTCATGTTTTGAGGAATGAAATTTAAATTGGCATCAAAAACTATTTACCAAGGAAAGATTCTTTTCCAAAGAGTGTCTGAAGCATCTTTTGTCGGAAAGTGATGTGAGACCCTTAGGATAGGAAAAAACAACAACAACAAAACTGAAAATGTTTATCACAGTGACTTCCAGACTACCTTTCTAGATGAAATTTAATATGGATAATAAGCTTATTCGGGGGACGCCTGGGTGGCTCAGATGGTTAAACATCTGCTTTTAGCTCAGGTCATGATCCCAGGGTCCTGGGATCGAGTCCCACATCGGGCTCTGTGCTCAGCAGGGAGCCTGCTTCTCCCTCTCCCTCTGCCTGCCTGTCTGCCTACTTGTGAGCTCTCTCTCTCTGTCAAATAAATAAATAAAATCTTTTTAAAAAAAACAACAGGGCGCCTGGGTGGCTCAGTTGGTTAAGCGACTGCCTTTGGCTCAGGTCATGATCCCAGGGTCCCGGGATCGAGTCCCACATCGGGCTCCCGGCTCAGCGGGGAGCCTGCTTCTCCCTCTGACCCTCTCCTCTCTCATGCTGTTTCTCTCTCGCTCGCTCTCTAATAAATAAATAAATAAAAAATCTTAAAAAAAAAAACAACAAATAAGCTTATTCAGGGATGAGTACCATGCCTGAGCTGTGATCTGTCCTTGCTTCACCTACCGGGGAGGCAGCCTGGGGGTTGTGAGTCGCTCCATTCCTTGGCATGATAAGGGGCACAGCATCCGCCTTCTCCTTAGAAGAGCAGAGCTTCTGGCAACATATGGGCAGTAAAACCAGCCCCAGCCTCACCCCTGCCATTTTAATTATGCCCTCACTCTCTGCTGACAGAGGCCCCCCAGGTCCACACTCCCGCTGACTAGCACCAGAGTTCTGCCGGGTTTATCGTCCACACAGCAGCTGCTGCGTCTCACAGCGGTGGAGGCTGAGGCGCAAGGGCTCAGCTGCAGGCATTCCCACTTCCAGAGCAAGCTACAGTTTTTCATGGAACTTTCTTTCAAGGACAAAAGGCAGAGAAGCACATACTGTACTTGTTTGTTTAGGGATGATTTCTGCTCAGGAGCCTGCATTTTACCTATTAGCAGCTGAGCACTGGTAAAGAGAGACAGGTGCAAAGCAGGGCGTTGCAGGAGTTGTGCTGACCGGGGCTGAGAAGGGCTCCTGCCCAGGGAGGGACACGTGCCCGGCTCGGGGGGTGCATGCTGAGGCCAGGCTCCCTCATTGAGCCTGGTCAGTTCATATCAAGGTCAGCTCCAGTGAGACCCACATTGGAGCTCTGCGGCCACAAAAATGACTTGAGAGGTGTTTGTACAACACACAAATGAATCTCCAAATCGTGTTTTCAACCAAAAGCCACACTTGTCTCCTTCCACATGTAGGAACTACCAAAGAGTTACAATAAAGTATCAGTAAATAAGTGCAAAGATACATTGTAAACATGATTGCTGCATAGATGTATAATAAAGCCTGGGGTTCTCAAATACACTTGTGCATTACACTTGCCTAGGGAACTTGCTAAAATTATCTATCCACCCTTCCAAATCAGAATCTGTAGAAGTCAAGAACAGGGGTGTCATGTACAGTTGTGAAGTTTGCACACTATGCAAAGACACCTGGCCGGGGAGACTAATGGGGGCTGATATCCAGGTCACACTTAACTTATCCACCATGTGCCTTGACTCAGGGCCGAGTCAACAAGAAGAAGGGACATTTTGGGCTATCTGTCACACATAGATTCTATGGTGTTAACTGACACCTCACACAAAATTATTTTTTTTTAAATCCCCTTTAATTTTGACACATAACAAGGTTTGGGCATCTTTTGGACTTTAATGCAGTGGTCAAATTAATTTGTTTAGTTAGAAAAGGTGTTTTGGGGAACATTCTTAAGAGGTTAAAAATTACATCTCCCTGCATTGTTGCATGATCTGTTTAATGGGATTCTTTTTTCCTGTTTTACTTTTCCTAGAGGCTTTCTTTTTGAGCCTATGGAACAATTGTGAAAACATCTAATAGTAAAAACAATAGTTATTCAGTGATCATCCTCCTACATCAGTTAATGAAGCTCTAATTTCCAGCCAATCCATATGAATTTTCAGCAATTTCACCAGCACTTTAGGCAGAAGCAAGCACATTGAAGCTATTTCGAATTCTGACCTTACTTCTAGCACTGTCCGTGGTATGTGAACTCTCAGAGGCAACAATGGGGCTGATTTAGCTGCATCCTTCTGTGTCACCAATGACAAACCTGTGTGTAGTGTGGTTGGCCCGAAGCCATGTGTCCACCTGTCTTTGCGGGCAGACGGGCATCTTTGTGACCATCTTGTAGATTTCCCTGGTTACCTAAGCATCTGTTGAGCTGGGTGTTATGTCAAGTGCCAAGAATACACAGGTGTCTAAGGTAGATTTTGTGTCTTCCAAGAGCTCATAGTCCAAGCAGATGGTGTCGATCTACTTTAGGATCCACCACGGCGTGAACACGGAGTCGTATGTCACATATGGTGTGTTCTGTTTGAATGCCTGACTTTGTCACCACCCTCTCATAAATCCACATGGATGAGGCAACATCATTACTACATCTGAGTGGCCAGCCTTCTTGTCATCTGGGAGAGATGATGTAGTCCCCCAGCCCATGAAAAGGCCATGGTATTTACCCCTGTCATGCCTTCATGAATCACCTTGAGAATTTCCTTATTCCCTTTGAATATATTTTCTACCTAATCATGATACCAAGGTAATTTTCATACCTAGGTAACATAAAGGAATATTTCTTGGGTTTCCACATTCCCATTGGAAGGAAGGAAGGAAGGAAGGAAGGAAGGAAGGAAGGAAGGAAGGGAGGAAGGAAGGGGGGGAGGGAGGAGAGACTAGCCTGGATGAGGTTTGGGTTCTAGAATGAGGGACTCAAAGGGAGAGCCCACAGGCCAGGCACACACCAGACCAATTACTTATCAGTTAGTTCAGTATGAACAGACTTGGGATGGAAAGATAAGTAAGATTTCTTCTCTTATCTCAAGGACTCCAGTCTGGTTGACCCATCTGGTGGACGAAATGGGTACATAAACCAAATTATGTTGTATGCAGTGTGATAAACGTCTCAACAGAAGGGAGAACATAACACAGAGCAAGTTGGCAGATGGAGTGATCATCCCTGATGGCAAAAAGGATGATGTCTGGGAAGTTTCTCATAAGAAGAATGAGCTGGGTGTTATAAATAAGCATTTTCCAGGTGAGCAAGGGGGTCTCAGTTCTAATTAATTTTTAGAGCCAACCTAGGTCACTGGCTTGATGAAATCTGTTAAAACAGTTCTTCTCAGAAGTTAATATGCATTGCGCAGAAACACTGTTAAAACATCGAGATTCTGGGGCGCCTGTGTGGCTCAGTTGGTTAAGCAGCTGCCTTCGGCTCAGGTCATGATCCCAGAGTCCTGGGATCGAGCCCCATATCGGCTCCCTGCTCGGCGGGGAGCCTGCTTCTCCCTCTCCCTCTGCCTGCCTCTCTGCCTACTTGTTCTCTCTCTCTCTCTGTGTCAAATAAATAAATAAATAAAATCTTTAAAAAAAAAAAAAGTCGAGATTCTGATTAAGTGGGTCTGGGGTAGGGTCCAGAAGGCACCGTCCATGCAGTCAGGAGCCACATGTGAGCAGAGAGGCGATACTGAAATGGCTTCAGAGAGGGACACCTGCACAAACCCACTAAGTCCCTGGCACTTCAGCAAGTTCAGGGCACAGTGGTGAACAGGATCAAGACGGTCTCTGCCTTCACAGGACTTCGAGTCCGGTGACAGTAAAGGAAAGAATAAAGCCCCATGGCAACTCAATTTGATCTAAAATCTTCCTCTAAACCTGCACTCATAAATTTTCTTTTTCCTTGCATTGTCTCGTGGCCCTAGGTATCTCCTGCTATTCCATTCTCCTGGACTCTCAGGGAGCCTTGGAAACTGACATGGCTGGGATTAATGCTTCCTTGTTTGTCATGTAAAAATAGCTCTGTTTGATATGGTTTTAATTTAGCGGGTGCTTAAAAGGTGTTCTGGGAACAAGCAAGCGTCATCAAAGCACCATCTACTCCGGAAATGTTGACTATGCTCCTGCTACCCACCAGACACAGGGGATGACACAGCCATCTCTGGCCTGAAGTCACCGACAGGAAAATTGGTAAAGAAAGCCAATGAAGTAATACGTTGAAAACTGGCAAGAAATGTATGTGTGCTATGTTTGATGGAGGCATATGGTTCTAGGACCTTAGAGGAGAGAAGGGTTGTTTCTTGGAGCTTGGTGTGGTGGCTGAGGGCAGACGTGTTATTTCAGAAAGTCCTGGCCTAGCCCAGCTAGCCTCCATGTAGACAGTTCCATCTGCTGGAAACCTCTCCCCTCCTCCTGCCATCTCATGTACTGAACACTTACCTTCTGGGTCTTCCTTCTCTCAGTTCCTGCAAGGTTAAAGGTAACCAACCATTTCCTGGGACATGAGACTTTTGCTGCCAAAATGAGAATGGTCTGGGCCAACTGGAATGTTGGTCATCATGGTTCTTCTGACACTTCCTTTGGCAGCACTCAGCAAATTGCAAGTCCCTTGTCTCTCTTCTCCTCGAAAAGAGGCAGCTCCACCAGGCCAGTGCTGACACAGTCCTCTTGGGAAAAGAGTAAGTGTTTATCAGATATACAAGGAAGGGATGAAGCTCTGGATTTGGAGAGCAGCATGTGCAAAGGCCCAGGGGCATTGAGCTTGATGAGTCTGAGGAGGGCAAGCTGTCCTTCACAGCTTCTAGGGCATGAGGGGCCTGAGGCAAGACTTCCCCAGAGGAAACCCAAGGAGGAAGAATGAAGCTAGAATGAGGAGGGCTGCAAATATACCAGACCAGGGAGTTTGGACTTGTATTGAAATACTGGATCATTTCAAGAAGGAGTTAAATTTGCGGTTTTAAGATATTACTTTGCAGGTACTATGCCAGGAGGAAAAACTATGAGGGGGCCCTTCAGCTAAGGTTGCAGCAGACGGCAAGGGTTAGGATGAGACAGCATTCCAGAAATACTCAGGAGGTTAATCTATCTGTGCTCATCACTTGGGTACGGGGAGGTTGGCAAAGGAGAAGGAGGGGACAAGGGCTGCACATCTCATCAGCAAGTTGAGAAAACAAGGTGAGGAGCAGGTTTGGGGAGGAGCGAAGGTGTGTGTGGTCTGGAGCACGCCAGTGTCCAGGTGACCTGGTACCTACTTGACTCTGTGCATTTGGAGTCTAGCTACCAGTTCTGGGCCAGAGTGATATTTAACTACCATCTGCTATAGCTATTCGTGAAAGGCGAGGAGCAGAGGAAGTTGCCAGGCTCATTCAGGCCTCGGGTGAGTACTGGTGATTCGGGCGTGGAGGAGGAGGGAGAGAAGGAGGGCCTGAGATAAAGCTGCTTGGACTTAACCCAAGGAGAGACCTTCAGGAAGGCCATGTTTCCAGGTCTGGGCCCAGTGTGCCTCTAACTTAAAGTGGCCAGCATGATGTTGGATTCTCCTCCTGCAGTGCCTGTGACACAGGAGGACCCAGAGCAGGTCACCCATGAGGAGCTCTTACTCTGTCCCGAATGGTTTTGCCATAGGATGGCATCACCTCTAAGCAAGAACCATAGGAGATGCTCCCATCGGCTTGGCCGGCTTTCCCTCCAGGAGCTGATGCCACCAAAGCAGCCGTGTGCCTAAGGCAGGTCCCGTAGCCCTTCCAGCTGTGGCTGCCTCAAGTCCTTGGTGGCTCTGAGCTGCTTCCCACTGCGTAATCCCTGTGTCTCTGGCCTTACACTGTGGAATGGACCGCCCTGCTGGGGCCCTTGGTAAAGTTCCTAGCTGTCACTATCTCAATGCCCACCCCATGCATCCCTCAGCACATAGCTGCTGAGCGCCTGATCTGTTAGACTCTGGGCACAGCGGGAGCACAAAATGGGCATGGCGCATGCGAGGCAGGTGCCATGGGAGACACACGTTAAACAAATGAGCACACGAATGGTTACATCTTGTGATCCTCGCTAAGCTGGGAAAGAACTGGTTTCTGAGGGATGGCATATCCAGAGCCAGGGAATGCATGGCGTGACATTCTGGCCACATGAGAGCTATCGGGAGGAGAGGAGAAGTGTGTTGGGGAAGAACCAGCCCATGCCACATTGACACCAGGCTTGCAGGACAAGAGCCCAGTGAAGGAGCCAAGAGCACAGGAGAAGCCAGGCGTGGCCAGCCGGGCCACCTGGGGCCTCGCAGGCCATGGCTCGGGTTGGTCTGAGTCTGAGTCTCAGTCTGAGTCTGCCTTTCTCAGCTCATTCTGCTGTAACAGAACACCACAGACTGGGGGGTGGGGGTGGGGGGCTAGACAAGAGGAATGTCTATCTTGCAGTTCTGGAGCCTTAAGTCCAGGATTTGGATGTCAACAGGTTCTTGATAAAGGCTCTCTTCCTGTTTTGCAGATGCCCATCTTGTATTTTCAGCTGGGGGAGAGCAGAGGGAGGAAGCAAGCTCTCTCATCTCTTCTTATAAGGGCACTAATCCCATCACAAGGGCTCCACCCTCAGGACCTCATCTCAACCCCATTGCATCCCAAAGG
Source organism: Mirounga leonina (assembly GCF_011800145.1). Taxonomy (NCBI): domain Eukaryota; kingdom Metazoa; phylum Chordata; class Mammalia; order Carnivora; family Phocidae; genus Mirounga; species Mirounga leonina. The sequence continues at coordinate 5,506,496 of NW_023270377.1, read as the reverse complement.
CCCCACCTTCAAATACCATCACATTGGGGCTTAGGCTGCAACAAATGAATTGGGGGTGGGGGGAGGACACAAACATTCAGTCCATACAGAAGCAGGAGCCATCAAAGGGGTGAGCTGGCATGGTCTGATTTTCATTTATAAAAATGTATCAAGATCACTTTTTAAACAGGACGAATTTTCTAACTTCATGATGCCCTACAAAATTTTGGAGAGCTTTGCAAGTGGCTTTGCAGCATTACTTTGATAAATGAACGGAAACCATGGGAGGATGTACAGATCATTTAAAATGTCAGCCAAAGTTGCAACCACCATTAGTTAAACACTGTTTTATTTTTTAAATTATCATTTCAAAAGTAAAAGCTACCAAATTCCCCCAGTGGGTTAATATCTGGTGGTGAGAGGTGCTTTAGACAATAATTCCAGACCAGCTGAATGTTTGAAGAGACAGGAGGGTCTCCAGTGTATTTTAATGGTTACTTTCATTTTGACCTTCGAAGAAAAGATCTCCCTAGACTGATGTCTACGGAGGGAAGCTGTGCATGAGAAGAAGGTGCCTTCCACTAGCTTCTATGACCTTCCTGTGGGGCCACGGGGTGTGGGGACCTTTGGAGCAGAATCTGCAATAAAGTAGTTGGGGTCACCTTGCTAGGGTCTCAGAAAGGAGGGAGGAGAACCATGCAAACAGGTGGCTGAGCTCCAAGGTGTTTAGAGAAGAGGCACCAGGATTCCACATGTTAGGTGCTCGATAGACCTTAAAAAAATAACAAACAATTACGAATGCAAATATAAAAGTGGCAAACCTGAAAATGAAGGCCATGTTTATAAAAATGCTCCAGCACAGAACTGACTCAATCAATTCACAGGCATTAAGTTAGCGAGGAAAAACTCCCTCAGAGCTGCTCTGCGGTCCTTCCAGCAGAATGTCTCCACCTGCAAACGTGATTTGAGCACTGGCGAAGCAAGGGGGGCTGGAGTGCTTGCTCTGGTCAGTTTGGTGCCCAAGTGCAGGGCTCTTCCTCGGGCTTCCCCCCGGAACGGGGGCAGGTGGACGTCCGTAAGCTCCTGGGCTAGTGAGGTCCTCCTGCTCCTACCCAAGGAGACCTCTCGTCTTCCTCCACCACCAACGGTGCAACCATGGCCCTGTCATATGGACAGCAGAAAGCCAGAGAGACCCTTCCAGCAGCAGCAGGGCTGAGCTGTATCCCGCCTCCCTCCTGATCCTAGCAGCTTGTAAGTCCCAATGCTGTAGGATGAGCTGATAAGTCCCGGGTTTGACCGTGGCCCGGTCTATTGATCAGGATGCATCGCTCCACAATTTTGTTGGAAAGAGGCTGTCATAGCCTGAAACCGTTGAGTTGTGAGAGGCAGAATCCATGCCCCTGGGAGAGAAGAGCACATGCCATAGGTCTGCAGAGGACTCCTGGAGAACTTCAATGTCCAGGGCTCGGGTGTCACCAGCCACTGCGGGCTCCAGCTCTGTTCCGCTCTGCGAGCCTGTCCCACTGTCCTCCCTCCAGTGACTTCCTCTACCGGCTTCCTGACTTATGCCCCTGTGTGGCTTCGTCTAGAACCACGCTTAGCTAGCAATGCCCGGAGCCAGCTCTCCACCCAACTCTGTATGAACTGCGTGTGTCATTGAAGTGAGATTCTTACAACATAAAATTAACCACTTTAAAGGGCCCAATTCAGTGGCATTTGCTACATTCACAATGTGTGCAACACCACCCCTTTCTAATTCCAGAACAGTTTCATCACCTCAAAAGAACACCCCATACTCTTTGCCATAGACTAAATATTTATGCCCCCCCAACCCCTGAAGCAATTCATGTATTGAAATCTAATGCCCACTGGGATGGTCTCAAGAGGTGTGGCCTCCAGAAGGGGATTGGGTCATGGGGTAGAGCCCTCATGAGTGGGATTGTAAGAGAGACGCTACAGAGTCCCCTGCCCCTTCTGCCACCTGAGGACACCACAAAAAAATACAGCTTTCTATGCGGAAGAAGGTCCTCAACTGGGTATTGAATCTGCCAGCACCTTGATCTTGGACTTCCCAGCCTCCAGAACTGTGAGAAACAGATTTCTGTTGCTTATAAGCCCCCCAGTGAATGGTGTTTTTGTTATAGCAGCCTGAACAGACTGAGAAACCCATTAAGCACACTCCCTATTCCCCCTCCTCCAACCCCTGGCAATCACCAATCTGTTTTTGCCTCTGGATTTACCTCTAATGGAAATTTCACATAAATGGAATCATATAATGTATGCTCTCTGTGACTGAGTTCTTTTCTTAGCGTAGCATTTTGAGCTTCATCTATGTGGGAGTGGTATAGTCCTTCCTTCCTTTTTATGGCTGAATAATGCTCCATTGTATGGCTACCCCAAGGTGAAAACTTGAGCAGTTTCCTCTTTCTGACCATTGTGAATAATTCTGCTATGAGCCTGTACTTACTTGGGTTTGTGTTTCGGTTCTTCTGGGCTTATTCCCAAGAGTGGAATTGCTGGCCATATGGTCATCCTTTGTGTGACCCACTGAGGATCTAAATGAATTTATCTCCAGGGTGTCTTGAGGTGTCTCCTGGGCTTGTCACTGTGTGCCAACTTGTTTCCAAGCCACAAATTCCAAATTCCTTGGCCAGAGCTTCTAACTGGCCCACTGAGGGAGGGTTTCTCTCCTGGTCTGATCAGCCTGGGTGGCGGGGTGCGGGGCTGGGGATGAAGGAGGCACAGGGTACCTGGGGCAGCCCCAGCACCACCACAGTGGTGTCGTACATTCTGTACGACATGAAATTAAAAAAATAAAAGCAGCAGACGTTTTTAGCCCTTCAAGGAACACCCAGGAGCTGCCCGTGGCCCTCGGAATTGTCCATCTTTGGTTTGCGGGAGTCAGCGATAATTTTTAAAGACCTGCTTTGATGACTCACCATGTCACAAAATTTTACATGATTGTTTCTAAAATGCCACATAAAGTTGTAACATTACCATAATAATCCAGTGCAGTGACCATTTCCCAAATCGTCCCAAATGGACAAGGCAAAACACTCAGCAATTTTCTGGGAAATCGCTTTCTGCATTGTATACCTGTGAGTAGAGAACATTAATAATGCAAGGCTGAGACCCCACAAATGTTACACAGGGTGAGAGCCTCATCTTATTGCAGCTGGGTGCAATGAATAATTAATTTTGCTGATACCAATGGTATATTCTGTTATTAAAATACACTGACACTTTCATTCGTGACAGACGCCCACTGTCTGTTGGAATAATAAAGACCAAATTGCTTTTCCTCAGGAAAAAAAAAGCAGGATCCCACACATGTCAGAGTGAAAAAAAAAAAAAATACGAGCTGCTTTACACAGCGACTCAGTGGTAATTATTTTAAACCGCTCTGAATATGTGGTTTGATCTAGAGTTAGAATCTCGTTGCTTAAGATGGGAAGGGCTCAGTCATTTGCCTCAGATGCTGAGAAAAAAAAATCCTCAAAAATCTTAATGTTCTTTAAATCAGCAGTTTGTTTTCACCCTATTAGATAAGAAATTACAATTTGCTCATATTGCACAAAGACAAAAAATAACTATCTTCTAAAAACCCGTCATAACTTAATGGTCAACACAAGTATGCAATGGTGCATCTTTTTTTTTTGAATAAATATTAAAGAGAGAGATTTCCCCAGGGAATTATGAGCTCTCCGTAAAATATGATTCAAAGTATTATATTTTATAGAAAGCCATAATCTGTTCTACCCTAACTCTTCAAGTTATTTCCAGTTTTTTCTCTCATGATAAGTATTACGGTCATGCCTGTCTTGTGCACAAATCTTCGAGTTTTGAAATCATTTCTCTGGTTAGATTTCTAGGAATAGAATTAGAAATTCCAAGGGCACGGGCATGTCTTCTGCCGAAGTAGATTCAAGGAATGTCGGAATGGTTTAGGACCCGACCAACAGTGTTAGACAGTGTTCATTTGAACACAATCTCATGATTGGCATTTTCAATTTTTAAAAATTACTCATGGTTGAGTACATAGAATTGTACTTTATTGCCATTGATATGATTGCTTATAATTACACATCATTATTATTTAACCACTTGGTTATTAATAAAACTAGGCATTTGTCCAAATATTTATTAGTCACTCATATAATCTGTGTATATCTGACCTTTCATTAGCCCATTAAATGAAGTTTGAGTGCCCTTCTATTCACATGTATGAGAAATTTAAATATTAATGATTATCTCCATTTTTCATATTTATTTGAAATACTTTTTGAAATCAGATGTCTGACTTACAGTCCTGTCTGGTAAGCTCTGACACATATTATTTAAATTTTGATGGATTCCCTATATTTATCACTGTCTTTGAAATAAATGCTAGTGTTCAGACTTGAAAATCCTGTGACAGTCATGGGTTTGAGAAATATATTTAACGTCTATTTCTAAACTGTTCGCATGTGGGCTTTTTAAGCATGTATTTCTTTAACATAACGGGAATTTATTTTTCAGTATGTTGTTAGTGGTGCTCTCCTCACAAGTTATTACTAGCCTTTGGATGAATGAGGATTCCACATCTGCCTGATTCATAGTTCCTTTTTTCCCAAGAGATTACATGTTCTAATGTAGTACATTTGGCTTGTGAGCGCTCTAGTGTACCGTATTTATTTGCTTGTGTGTGTCAAGGGGAGCTGGTGGGGCCCACACAGCCAGGCCTTGGGGTTCTTTCTGGGGGAACATCGACCTCAGACCGGGCCACGCAGACCGTGATGGAGAGAGACCAGGACCACTCCACCGTCCTGTTGCAACACAGACAAGAAGAACATCGTCCAAACCACAAAAATGGCGAACGCCCTCCTATCCTGGCTAACAGGAGGGACTGCGGTCTCTCTTAACACTCACTGCGTTAGCCTCACTGTAGTGTGTTGAGCATCCACACACATTTATTCTAACAGCCAGTCACAGAAATGTCCCCACTTCCTTGTGAATTTTTTTTTAAGTGTTCCATGATTCATTGTTTGTGCATAACACCCAGTGCTCCATGCAGAATGTGCCCTCCTCAATACCCACCACCAGGCTAACCCATCCTCCCACCCCCCTCCCCTCTAGAACCCTCCGTTTGTTTTTCAGAGTCCATCGTCTCTCATGGTTCGTCTACCCCTCCGATCTCCCCCGCTTCATTCTTCCCCTCCCGTTACCTTCTTCTTCTTTTTTTTTATTTTTTTTTATTATTTTTTTATTTTTTTATCCCCATACATTACATCATTAGTTCTAGATGAAGTGTTCCATGATTCATTGTTTGTGCATAACACCCAGTGCTCCATGCAGAACGTGCCCTCCTCAGTACCCACCACCAGGCTAACCCATCCTCCCACCCCCCTCCCCTCTAGAACCCTGTTTGTTTTTCAGAGTCCATCGTCTCTCATGGTTCGTCTACCCCTCCGATTTTCCCCCCTTCATTCTTCCCCTCCCGCTACCTTCTTCTTCTTCTTCTTCTTTTTTTTTTTCTTAACATATATTGCATTATTTGTTTCAGAGGTACAGATCTGAGATTCAACAGTCTTGCACAATTCACAGCGCTTACCAGAGCACATACCCTCCCCAGTGTCTATCACCCAGTCACCCCATCCCTCCCACCCCACCCCCCACTCCAGCAACCCTCAGTTTGTTTCCTGAGATGAAGAATTCCTCATATCAGTGAGGTCATATGATACATGTCTTTCTCTGATTGACTTATTTCGCTCAGCATAACACCCTCCAGTTCCATCCACGTCGTTGCAAATGGCAAGATCTCATTCCTTTGATGGCTGCATAATATTCCATTGTATATATATACCACATCTTCTTTATCCATTCATCTGTCGATGGACATCTTGGCTCTTTCCACAGTTTGGCTATTGTGGGAAATGTCCCCACTTCCTAACGACACTCAGTTCAGAGAAGGTAGCTGGAGAAATTTAGATTAAACTAAACCAAATGTCTATCCAGCTTTTAACTTAGTTTACTTCGAGCTCTTAAAGAATCGCTCTGGGAGGCACGGAGTCTTTTGGGATAAATGCCCTGTTTTTCTTGTTCCTGGAGCCCCGCCCCTGCTGGCTCCCGGCTAAGGTTTCAGGGTGCCCCTGCTGGTGGGAAAAGGTTCTAGGCTCCCACCCAAGGTGTGGTGGGTCTGGAGTCCCTTGGGATAACGCTTGTTTTTGCCCCTGCCTTGGTGTTCTGCTGACTTCTGGAGTGGATGTGCTCGTGTTCTGTCTGCTTGTCAGGGCCCTGTTTTGTCCACGTGTCTCCCCCTGGCTCTTGAAGAGCTGTTGGCACCTCCGAGTCTCTGCCTTGTCCCCAGTCCGAGGATGCCGGTGGAATCTCGTTCAGGCCACATGGTGGGCCCTGCAGCAGACTTGCTGGCCTCGGCTCTGTGTCCCTGGTAACAGAGAGGCTTGAATGTGCAAACCTAGTGAGCTCTTTCTGATAAGGCCTTTTCAGCCTTCTGAAGTATGTTGAATAACCGTTGTTGTCACTGGTTCCCCAGGGCCCCCACAGAGGGATCAGAACCAGGACCCTTCTGCCCTTGATGCCTTCCTAACCTTATCTAGCACACACTCCCCTCCCAGTCAAGTCTGGGAAAGAAAAATCAGAACTGCATCTAAACATAAACCGCTCCCAGCTGTGCCTTCCCAAGGTGCCCAGCAGGAAAATGGGGGGCTCTCCTTACCCGACAGTCCGTGGCCTGGCCCCACCTGGCCCCAGAAAGGGGTGCTAATCCTTTCTCTCAATCATGCTTGGCTGTGGGGAGACCTCTAGCCCTGAGAGAGCCTCTTTTGAAGTTCATGAGCTGAAATTACTTTCTTTTCTTTGGATTTCCTCTGTTTTCTTGTTAATTCCAACCCTACCTGCGCCTCTCTGAAAGCCTGGCAGCAGGGTGTCGTGCTCGGGGACACGACATGGTGGTCCAGCTCCTTCTGCCATTGAGCTCATCATTTTGTCCCTGTAGTGGGCAGGGTCTACTGCAAGGTCAGGGTGAAGGCCTTCCACCCAAAACATCCCAACATGGGAGCAAGACCCTAAGTTCATGTTAAAAGGAAGGGTGAATGAAAATAGCTCTGTTTTTCTTCGTTTTCAGTATGGGAAGTTTTATTTTCCTGATCCACCCAAGAGACCTGCTCTCTGTGACTCTTAACCTATGAGTTCCATATAAACATGGTAACCAAGGACCTGTGGGAACGTATGGTAATTAGCCACTGATGGTCTGCCTGGCACCTCGCCCTGAGCACACAGCTGAGGGTCCCTGAGCTTCAGCCGACAGGACCTGCCTGCTGATGGCTTCTGGCCTGCATCTCACTGTTTCTCTGCCCATGAGGTTGCGAGTCCCAACTCAGGAAGCCCAGAAGTTCTGGGGATCTAAAGCCCCTACAACAAACCCTAGACAGCTTGAGATAAATATCCAGCTTTCCTTTCCATGGGAGGAGCAACCCTGAAGGACATTCCATAGGGTGATGCCGGGCTCATCCACAGCTGCCCACGGAGGGACACCTACATCAACGTGCCCTTTATTGGGCTTCCTACCTTCCCTGTCTCACCTTCCCCTCTCTCTCCGTCAGGCTTTGCAGCATGACCCCCTCGCCCCCCGGGTAACTTTCTTTAAAAAAAAAAAAAAGTTTATTTATTTATTTTAAAGTAATCTGTACGCCCAACGTGGGACTCGAACTCACAACCCCGAGATCAAGAGTCACCTGTTCCACCGACTGAGCCAGCCGGGTGCCCCCTGAGAAACCTGAACTCAAGTCTGGGTCGACCCTCGGGGGATCCTAAACTAAGACATTAGCTGCCAACTGCTACCTGCTGAAACAGAATGAGACACCAACGGGAGATCCTAAGGGACAGAGGGCAATGGTTTCTTTTCTTAGGGTAGAGGACAGGGAAGCTGACTCAGAGCCCCATCTTCCTGGAAAAAGCCAGACAGATATAAAGTAGAAGATGTACAATCACAGTGCCTGAAAGGGACTGGGAAGCAGACCCACATGCTGCTCTCCACGGCGCCCCTTCTGGGGACACACACAGCTGCTTTTGTCTCACCCACTGCTCTCCCTCCTGGCACACGCGCCCAGGAGAGGACACTGTGAGCGAGGAGCTTGGGGCAGCCTGGCTCAACGCAGCAAGTGCAAGCTCCGCCCATTGTCTTTCAGGTTGTGATTCTCACTCAGAACACAAGAGGGGCTTTACATGGCCAATGGGGTGTGGAAAATCCCCCCAAAAGCGGCTTACATGTAAGTACGCTACAGTATAAGACATTTTTAAGAAAATAGAAAAGTTTGGGTTGCCTGGGTGGCTCAGTTGGTTAAGTGTCTGCCTTCGTTTGGCTCAGATCATGATCTCAGGGTCCTGGGATCGAGTCTGGCATCAGGCTCCTTGGTCAGCGGGGAGCCTGCTTCTCCCTCTGCCTGCCACTCCCACTGCGTGTGTGCTTATGCTCTCTCTCTCTCTGACAAATAAATAAATTAATAAAATCTTAAAAAAAAGAAAAGAGGAAATTTTAGACCTACATAAAATATTTTTCATCTAAGTCCCTGGCCTTCACCTCTTTAGAAATAGCCATTTCCCCACTACTTCATCATGAAATGAAAGATCCCACTAGGAGATATTCTTAGGATAAAATCCACCGATCTAACAGCTTACACATACTCCTTTTCTGCTCCTTCACCTAACTCTGAATTGGGTCCACTCTGACCTTCAGAACCTCCTCAGCCTATGTCTACTCTGGCAGGTGAATCTGGCATCTCTCACAAACCTGGGGCTGCCATATGAAATGAATCCTGCTCTTGGGACTGCTCCTGAGGGAAGGACAGTGGGAGGCTTTGTCATCTCCACCTCTGGGGTCTTGCTTAGACAACTGGCCTTTTTTCCAAAGGAGCAGTCTGTAAAAGTTTGAGAATCATGAACACTTGGAGACCCAGGAGAAGGCATCCTTAGCCAGACACCATGCATTTTAGAGGGATGTCCTCTCCTAACACCGAACGAAGCGGGGAAGCAGATAGAGACTCGGGATCGGTTAGGGAGAACAATCGTATGAGCTGCCCTCCTTATTTATTAGTATTTATTTTTTTGTTAGCTACTTTTTCAGAGGAAGGGGTTGATATGCATGACAACGTCGGGGGGAAAGAGAGACATCCGTCCGGCTGACAGGAAGGGTATTCACGTCGGTGAGCACGGCACTGGGGTCTGGCCCTGCCTCCCAGTGCAGAGGTCAGGAAGGCAAAAACATGTTCTCTACGGTTGCAGTCAGGAGCAGGGCTTGACCTGCATCCGAGGAACCCCAGCTCTTGAGCTGCTGACGACAAAAGCTCAGCTCTGGAAATGGAGGGGGCCCTGCGAGTGCTTAAAAGGTAGGACATGTCCTAGGTTGGCTGGTCTAAAGAGAAAAACACAAAGCACTTTCCTCTCTCAATTACAAACTATTCCCCCAAGGCAAATAGGGCTGGCAGCGTTCTTCTTTGCTTCCCACACCAATATCAATTATTTCTTTCCATAGGACACTATTCCATGAGCTTTTACAATGAAAGACCAGTGATGTGGGAAAGGTAGAACAATGTCCCAGACACAACATGGCTGCCCGTCTTTCTCTCCAGCTTTCTGAAAAATGGAGGTTGGTCTTAGGTATAGAAATTTCAGAGAGACCCACAGAAAATTGAGCAAATATGTGTGTGCTGTGTGCCCGGTAGATGTGTATGGAGGGTGTGTGTGATGAGGACATGTGTTAGGCTTGTGTGGTGCGGTGTGTCTATATGTTTTGTGTGGTGTGTGTATGTTGGGTGTGTGTATTGTGGTGTGTGTGTGTGTGTGTATGTGTATGTAATAAGCTTCAGCGATTCCAGAAGTTTGGGCAGCCAAATCTGTTGTTAGCAGGAACTCTGCTTATGAGAAGTCAACTTGAACACACTTGGAGACCAGGGTCAGGGGGGACAATTTCCTTTACTGTTCCCACCTCCTCACCTCGGGGCCCCCCCAGGGACCCTCTCCTACAGGAACCTGGAGCCCCCTCTGGCTTGGTGGCCTGTTGCCTTCTCTCCTTGTCCTTCACCCTCCCGGTCCTGAGTCCTGGTTCCAGCCACGCCCGCTCCTTGGTAACCAGGATGCAAGTCCTGTCTGTGTCTGAGTCCAGCCTGCAAGTCTGCATTGCCTGGGACCCTCACCACGTGCAGGGTGCCGCATGACAGGACCAGCAGTCCCACCAACACTGGCCTCCTCTTAATCGCTCAGCCCTCCTGAGCTGCGCTAAGGTGGCCGTCTTCCATCCATGTGTGGGTCTCTGTCCCACACTGGTCTCCCAGGATGGCACCTGCTTCTGAGAAGTGGCCTGTGCAGTGTGGGGTGGTGACCCTCAGCTCTCCAGGGTCGGGTAGGTCACCTGGATCCTGGTGGTCTCGGGGAAGCCTCAGCTCCCATCCTGGAAGGAGTTGGTGCCATTATCCATTTCTGAGAGGACCGTTCTTCCTTCCAGCATGAAGCACAAACTTCCCTTGTCCCAGGCATGCCCTGAGCCTTACGTTCGAGCAAGGTCCTGGGAAGCAGCTGTCTTTAGTCTCCGGCTGCAGCCGTGGGCTTGGGTTCCCACCAGAGTGTCCAGCAATCCCCTCTGTCCCCTCTTCATTGTGGGGTCTCCAAACCTTGACTTGCTGGTGGTGATGAAGGTCCAGAGTCAATGTCTTCTCTCGAACCCCAGATACCTGGAGCCCTCTGAGTTGGCATCACCACCGCTGGTTCTCCGTATGGGTACAGTTTGCAGGAAATGGTCAGCTTGGCTACAAGCCAAGCAAACAGGTGGAACATTGCAGCCATCTAAATGTGACTGCCTCGGAAAGTTTTCTGCTCAGGAGATTTTCCTTGATTTGCTCCTCACTCCGTCCTCTGACTACTTTCATCCTGAGTGGATGAATGCATGGACATGTTAAAGGAACTATCAGCTTGATGAGGTGTCTGGGTGCCTTTGTCCTGACACCCAAAACTGGTGTCCCAGGAGCTGCCTTCCCCTCTCTGAGAACAAGGGTTCCAGCCTTTGTTGTTTGAGATTTCCCAACTTTGTTTTCAGGGGACTTACAGAAAACTCTCTGTGCCCCAAATCCCTTCTAGGAATTTTCCTGGAAATCAAACAATTAAAGTCACCCAAAAAAGCTTTTAAAAAAGCTCCATTGGCCCTTTCTTCATTTCTTCAGCCAACCGTCCTTGATATGTCTGGAGAATGTAGGATATTCTGTAGGAATCATTGAAACAACATTTCATCTCCCTGCACTGGCATTTCTGAAATCAGCAATGACCTCTCAAAGTCCAGAGCCTTTGCTTCCAAATGGCATGGCTCCGATCTGGGGTTCGGTAACTACCCCAGAGTATGGACATGGAATGCCTGGCTGTTAGCAGGCTCTGGTCCCAACTCGGATGTATAGGAAATATGGCTTACTTTATTCTCTCGCTCCACAGCAATTTCTGTTTTGACCCTGGAGTGAAGAAAGCCATGTCTACTTGTCTACTTAGGCCTCCCACCTTTACCCCATATAGAATGTACATCATTGGGGAATTACATATTACCGAGCGTTCTGGTGGGGATGGAGGACAGGGCTGTCTAGATTCTGGCCATCGGCTCCTGCAGGCATATCCTTGAGGACTGAAGTACACACAGCTGAGCAAGGGTGTTGTTAGGAGCAGGCCTGATGGTCACAGCTGGGCCTGAGTGTTCTGTTGAACATGATTTCCCTGGGCATCAACATTATATAAGAGTCACTCTGTGACCAGCAGACAAGCCCACTCCATAATCATGTCTGAACACAGACAAAACATGGCCGTTGTCTAAACCACAAAAATGACCAAACATCCCCGTGATGGCTGATACGGCTGACCACTGCCCCTTTGTCAGCTTGAGCCTGGTTTCATTCCTTCCTCCTTCTGCACTCATGGGATTACCCTGTTTCCTGGGAGCATCCAACCTGGATCAAAGTCCCACTTCCCAATCAAGCCCAGATTCCAAAATTAGTCCTTTTCTAACACTTCTTCCTGAGGTGCCCCATAGTTCCCCTTTATGGCAACGTGCGTCAATAAACCCAACCATGTTCAACTATAAGTGTGCCGCTGGTGTTTTGGCTGGAGGGCACTGCATTGTGCCAAGATCCACCTATTTACCTACCTGGCTCCCTCAAGGACACTCAGCGTCACCATAGCGAGGCACAGATGCATCCAAGACTGCCTAGCCTCTGTCTGTCCTGACCTCCCCGGCAAAACCCAGTAGCATAATGCCCTCAAGGTCCATCCTTGTTGCTGCAAATGGCAGGATTTCCTTTCTCGTAGCTGAACAGTGTTCCAGAGTGTGTACGTGAGTGCGTGTGCACGCACACCACATCTTCTTTATCCATTCATCTCTTGACACTTAGTTTGTTTCCATGTCCTGGCTATTGTGAATAACGCTGCGATGAACATGGGGGTGCAGATATCTCTTTGAACTCCTGTGAGAAACCCTGACTCTTCTGGAGAGATGCTGATATCTCTAAGTTGATTAGAAATGATATCCAACAAACGCAGTCCTTTGGCTGTGCAGATATCCTGGCCACAGCTTTTGAAAGGGAAGGAAAAAAAAATTTGCAAGAACTTGTTATAATGTCTTTTAAAAGATAGCAGTGGGACAGAAGATGCAATGAGAGGGAATTGGCTCTGGGCATATAAATATTTGTGACTTAAAGTATGAGTCAGTTTGCTGGAATCACATGCTAGAAAAAGATGGGGAGATCACAAGCCAGGAAATTCTATTATGTGGTCAAACAAAAGGATGCTTTGCTGGACTTCTGTGGGTTGTAAATGATGTGTTGGGAGCATTTACCAGCATTCTAGATGTTCAGCAAAAAGCGTGTCCTGTGATTTTGTGCAGCTATGTAGAGCTTGAAGGGGACAGGGACAGGAGCGTGGTGATAGGGTCATGGGGAAAACGGTGTAGATGTTGGCTGGGAGAGGTTTGAAATAGTCATCTTAGTGAGAAAGGGGGTGAGATGTTTATTCATATAACGTTTTTAGATCAGCTGTGAAAGAGATTAATGGTTGTTCAAGCTCTTCTTCCCTCACATCCACCACTGGCTAAGGATCTCATTAGGAAAGGCCTACATATTTGAGAATTGGGTCTTCTAATAGCTCTCCTTTCATCTGGTGGTTCTCTGTCTCTCTGTACTCCAAGGTAACAAAGTAAGTGAGAGAGGGTCTCCCTCTGACCAAATCCCAGTGCCTTACTGAAGCATGGGTTAAGCTCTAGAAAAGCGTTCATTTTTTCCCCTCTGTTTGCCTGAAACACACAGCATTTATTCTTGCTGTCCTACTGGGAATTGTCAGCGTTTAACAAAGACCCAGTGAACATTTATCACAGTTTTTAAAAACCCAAATATGTTTTGGCAAAACATGTTTAAATGAATCATAATTCACGTGGTAGTCTTTGTAATTGACCCCTGGCTATGAGATCAATGTCTCGGGCTAGAAAAATAAACATTTCAGCTGCCATCAGCAGGGGGCAGGAAGCCATTAGCCTGTCACAGTGTCCTAGTTCATTGGCATCAGCTTGAAATTAATGCTAAATTGCATTGAAATACCGGCAGGAATGTTTATGTCATGTTCAGTAGCTCCTCGGTCACCCCAGAGCTTATGCAGCTGACGTGACGTTCAAGTCCACAGTTTGGCTGATGTGTTTCTAAAGGCAAGTCTCAGCTCCCCCAGCTAACAGCACCAGAGAAAAATCCAAAGGGACCATGCCCAGAGCATCTCGAACACTTGGCAGGAAACCTCCCTTCGTCCCATCCCCTCTGTGGTCTTATACACCCTCCATGTCTGAATATACTGGAACTCTCAATTGGCCTCAAAGCCCACCTGTGACCTCACCTCGCAGAATGCTCACCTGTCACCTGCCACGTAAAGACGCGTGGAAATCCCGAGGACTGGGAGGACGGTCCCCGCGGGCTTACTGTCATTGAAGACAGTGCCGAACACGTAGCAGCATTGACCTGCGTTCTGACATTCAAAGAGCTCCTTCCTAGACTTGCTGACTCCTGGGTAAGTTACTCAAGCTGAAATTTTCTCTTGGTTCTGCTGCCATAGTTCCCCTGGTGCCCCAAATGCAGGGGCCACCTGCCTGCCAGGTAAATCAAGCTCTGGCAGGTGACATGGGAGGTGACAAGGCCTTTTTCAATACTTCAGCAAACAGGGCCCTCTGGTGGGTTCTAAGCCAGGTTTTCATTTTACGGTGACTCTAAGTCCACATAACTGCCCCTCTTCTTTTTTTTAAAGTATCTATTATTTTTCCCAATGTAAATGTCATGGAAGATCAATATTAAAAATGTATATATACAGGGGCGCCTGGGTGGCTCAGCCGCTTAGCGTCTGCCTTCGGCCCAGGTCCTGGGATCGAGTCCTGCATCGGGTTCCTTGCTCGGCAGGGAAGCCTGCTTCTCCCTCTCCCACTCCCCCTGCTTGTGTTCCCTCTCTCGCTGTCTCTCTTTCTCTCTGTCAAAAAATAAATTAAAAAAAAAATCTTTAAAAAAAAAGTATATATATATATACTTTGTATTATATATACATATATATAAATTAACCCCTTACAGTCCTACTGATCAGAGACAATCACGGTTAATAGTTTGGGGAGTTTTGTACAATACGTTTTCAGTACAGGTTTTGGGGATCTTTGTTTTGCCCATATTCTAGAGAGAGGATCACAGAGCCTGGGTATGTGCCCCAATTATGCACCTGCTGGTGTTACCTTGACTATGTATCTTAATTTACCAAGGGTTGGCTCTTAATCAGTAGAGTGAGGGTAAAAATGCTATCTCCTTTAAAATCTCTTTAAAAAGATGGAAACTCAAAAGATCATTGTAAGGATTAAATATATATATTATATAGTAATACATAATTATGTAGATATTGCACATAACACAGAACACACTTGATCAATGTGAGCTCCTTTGTGATTCTGACTACAAAAATACCGACACTTTCCACTTGACATTCTCACATAAACATTTTGTTATATGACACACTTAAATATTATTTTAACATTCATAGGATATTCTGTATGTATTTGTTCTTATTCATTTGATAAACTTTTATTGCATATCTAGCCATGCCCTGAGCTGGTAGTGAGGATGAAAGATAAATAAAAAGCATGTCGACTTTGAAGAAGTCCCAGACTCAGGGAGACAGGTAGTCATGGTGCACTATGGTTGAGAACCATAGAGATTTGGGAGGTGGGAATACAGCAAGCTTTCTGCAGGAGATGAACATAAGGTGCATAGTCATTCCTCTAGTGTTGGATGTTTAGGTTATTTCCATTTTTCCATTATTAAAAAGATATGTCCATTGACAGATGAATGGATAAAGAAGATGTGGCATATATATATACAATGGAATATTACTCAAACATCAAAAAGGATGAAATCTTACCATTTACATCAACGTGGATAGAACTGGAGGGTATTATGCTGAGTGAAATAAGTCAATCAGAGAAAGACAATTATCCTATGGTTTCACTCATATGTGCAATATAAGAAACAGTGCAGAGGATCATGGGGGACAGGACGGAAAACTGAATGGGAAGAAATCAGAGAGGGAGACAACCCATGAGAGACTCCTAACTATAGGAAACAAACTGAGGGAGATAGTAAATTCCTGTAGAATTTGTGGCAGTTAACACTGTCATGGCAACCACTAAATTAATGAAAATCTATCCTTTGGCTCATCAACAGAGAAAAAAGGTGGGGAGATAATTGAATGTAGAAAACTTCATTAATCCAGTAAAAGGAAGGAAAGGTCAAAAAAAGAAAAGAGGATGATAAGAGAAAATCACCATAAGGTGGGAGAAATGAGTCCAAATATAATTTCAATAAATGTAAATGGATTAGGCTTTCCAGTTATAAGACAGAGGTTATCAGGTAAAATCTTTAAAAATCTAGCTAATGTTTCTTAAAAGAAATACAGAAAAACAATACTGCATAAAAAGGTTTAACTTAAAAGACAAGAAAAGGTACGCCTCATAAATGTTGACCAAAAAATGGTTAGGATAGCACTCTTAACATCAGACAAAAGAGAAGGTAATTAGCATTAGTGGGGATAAAGAAGGACACCATATATTACTAAACGAACAACTCAATCAGGAGAATCACATATTTGTATGCCTTAGCCACAGTGCCTCAAAATATATCGAATTTTAAAGCATTGAGAGAGATTTCAACATTCTGTACTAGGAATTGACTTATCAAATATGCAAGACAAAAATTATAACCAATAGAATTAATAAACAGAATTTATATAAAATCCCTCATCACTCCAAAATATAGAATAGACATTCTTTTCAAGAATACATGTAAGATTATATGAAATCTTTCATGCGTTAAATCACACAGAAATTTTCAATAAATTTGAGACAATCAATGAAAGACAGATTATGTTTGCTAGGCGTATGGCAATTCAACTGGAAATGAACAATAAAGGTAACTTTGTAGATAATGCTTTTTCCTCTCTAGATATGGGGACACTTACACATTTATGAATAACTTATGGATGAAGGAGGAATTCACAATGAAAATTACAGAGTATCTAAAACTGAACAGCATGAAAATATTATATATTTCAAAACTTGAGGCATATAGCTAAATTGGTACTTGGGGTTTAAATTATAGCCTTAATACATTCATTAAAAATAGCATTCTTAAACAAAGTTTTGTTTCAAACTAAAAAAAGAAAAGCACTCAAGCCTAAGCCAAGTAACAAGAAGAAAATGACAAACATAAAAGCAGATATTAATAAAATGAAAAATAAAGAAACGATAAAGAAAATCAACTAAATCAAAAGCCAATCCATTAAAAAGGCAGCAAAAATAACACTGATCATTAAAAAAGGGAGAAAAGAGCCATAAAAGTGAGACAAGGACAAAGCATGGGGCTCTAATGACAGGGGGAGCGGAGTCATTACAAAACCATAAAAGACAGCTCTGTGTGCCTTTGTGCTAACAGATTTGAAAAGAGTAAAAATGGAAACATTTCTAGACGAATACAATTAAAGTGTAGGACCCAGGACCCATTCCACAGTGTCATACTGCAAAGTATCAATCTAGAAAAAGCAGAACACAGAGGAAGGCACGTGGTTCCGGGTCTCCTCATCTCACAGAGTGCACGCTGGGGACGGGTCACTGCCTTTGTCCCCAGGCTCGTGCGCTATGAACAGGGAGGACTTGGGTGCCAGGCTGCTGGGGGGATGCACAGCAGCCCGGCAGGGGTTTGGGGCAATGCACCGGGTGGTGACTTGGGGCAAGTCTGACGGGCAGCCACGCCCCACTCCCAGGCAGAGCCCTGCCCACCCGGAGGGCAGAGCCCCGAATTGCGGCCTCTGAGGGGCTGCAACCTGAGCTTTTCAGGCAGCCCTGCTTGGCTCTCTTCTCTTACCCACACGGAGGCACAAAGAAATAGGAATTCTTACGGAAATAAAACACTTTGAAACCAATGAATTGGTTGCTAATCCAACGATTCCTGCTTGAAAAGATAGCAGAATGAGATGATTTTATGGTACATTTTGCCACACCTTCAAAAAATACCTGTCTTAAATAACTGTTTAGGAGACTCAAAAAAGAAGGAAAGCTCCCATACTCGTTGGAAAAATCTAGCATGCATCGTTTTCAACAAACTGGACCCAGGGAGTAGAAGGAAAGGAGAAGATAAACAGGCTCATCTGCAATCATTTTAACAAAATTTTGGCAAATCAAACTCCATACTGTATTAAAAAAACATAAGGCAGGTTTATTCCAGGAATGTATGGTATTTCAAAAGCAGAAAATTTATTATGGAGTTAGTAATAAATTACAGATTATAAGAATAATAAGACAGCAAGGAAAATCTTCATAGAGGCAGTTAGGGCAATCACAAAATTCAACACCAGTTTTGGATTTGAACACTCTCATGGAATTGGGAAAAAGAAGAAACTTTAAAAGCCTTTAGACAAGATAATCCTACCAGTTAGTCTCTAAAAGCACCAACAGTAAATTCAAGAACAAAAGGACAGCTTCTATCATTTACATCTGCTCAAAGAGGTACTCTGGGGGCGCCTGGGTGGCTCAGTTGGTTAAGTGCCCGACTCTTGATTTTGGCTCAGGTCATGATCTCAGGGTTGTGGGATCAAGCCCCGCATCTGGCTCCACACTCACTGGGGAGTCTGCTAGTCCCTCTCCCTCTCCTCCTCCTCTCTCTCTCTCTCTAAATAATAAATAAATAAATAAATAAATAAATAAATAAATAAATAAATAAATAAATAAATAAATGAGGTGCTCTGGCCTCGAGCTAAAGAAATAAGAAAAGGAAAGGAAGTGATACGTATAAGAACCGGAAAGGCAGAGATAACACCATCTATTTGCAGATATTATAGTAGTTTATATAAAATCCTTAAGAGAAGGAGCAGACAAGCTGTGAGGAGGAGAGTAGGAGAGTTTGGAGGGTTGCAGGATACAAAATTGAGGTTAAAAAGGCAATAGCATCCCTATACTGGTAAGTAAAGACAGCATATGTGATAGAAAGGCTCTGACTTCTGCTTTGGGCCATAGGGAGGAAGTGGTCAGCAGGACCCCTGCATTAGAGCCTAGACGTCTAGACGAAAGACAGAGTACAGCTGCTGGACACTGGGCAACGGGGGCCCAAGGAAGGGGCCGCCAGTGAAGTGAGCCCTGTCGCAGCCGGGCTTTCCCCTGGACTGTGGGTCACGGAGGGAAACCCAAGCTGAACCTGACCATCTGGCTGAGCCGAGGAGACGTGAGGCAGGAGTTCAGCATGTGTGGATCAGGGTATGGATGGGGGGACCTAGCCAGTGAAAGCGGTACAGGAGTCTACGTAGGAATCCCCTTGAGTCTTTGGCTGAAAATCCAACTGTAAGAGTAGAGACTCTCTTGGATGCACAGGGCATTTCATAGAGCCCTTGCATAGGCTAGCCTATCTCCTATAGCATATAAGACCAGAAAGCCCACTTGTACTGTGAGCCTAGGAAGGCCCAAAGGGTACAGGAGTCACCAAGGAACGTAGTAAGAAATGTGTAGGTAGGGGGCGCCTGGGTGGCTCAGTCAGTTAAGCATCTGCTTTCAGCTCAGGTCATGATCCCAGGATCCTGGGATCGAGCCCCGCATTGGGCTCCCTGCTTAGCGGGGAGTCTGCTTTTCCCTCTACTCCTCGCTCTGCTCCTGCTCTCTCTCTCACTCACTTTCTCTCTCTCAAATAAATAAAACCTTAAAAAAGAAAAAAAAAAAAGAAATGTGTAGGTAGGAGGCTACCTGGGACACTGAGCAGTAGAGAGGGAATTCTCCGTTTACCAATGTTGATGACAGAGGATGCCAGTAAGACCATGGCAAGATAGGAACACACAACAATGGACATAAGGTGGCAGCACCTAATTCCAGAAGCAGGTGCATTAAATTTTCTTGAGCGGCAAGGTTGGAGGGGTAGCCACACAGAGGAGTGTGACTGGCAGAAAATTATGCAGAAAATTATTCATTTGAACATGGCTTCCCAAGGGGAAAATAAGTAGGCAGCCAACAAGGGTAATACCAATTTGTATAATCAGAGGAGTCAAGAAGAATGATTAGAAGGCTGAGGGAAGTCACTGTTATGAAATCATATCCTTTACCCAATACCCCCGTTTTGGAACCAGAAGCCAGTGACTGAGAGAAAAGCGGGTTCCAGGAAAAAGTGTCCCATGATACCATGACAAAAGTCCATGATAATGATCCCCAGCCCTTCTCTAAATGGGCCTACTTACATGGGCCACTGTATAGTGAGGACAGGGGAATACCCAAATATTTTCAGTACTGTTGGATAAGGGTCCTGGTTGACAATGATACTCTGGAAACTTAACAGCATCATGGTAGCCTTTCGAGGTGTCAGTTCATGAGTGGCGTTCTGGCCCACATTTAATTCATGTTAGACCCACTGGAACCATAAAAACACCTCAGTCCCTGAATGTATAATTTAAACAGATATGTTGGTAATTTAGCACAATTCCCACATGGGTTTTTTGGCCTAGAGTTATGAGCTGTTTTAGAAAACCAAATGGAAACCTCTGGAACTGTCCTTTCAGAAGCACATACCACCAACACATCCTAGAGAGAATAGTAGACATTATTAGTGTTGCAAGAGTGGGCATCACCAATGCATCTCCTTTTAATTCCCCAGCCTGACCCCCACAAAAACAGACAAATTGCAGTAGAGAAGTTCAACCACGTAGTAGCCCAATGGTCATGGTTGTCAGACTGGGTCCATGGCATCTACCATACACCTTCTTTCATCCTTGTCGGAAAAGATCAGAAATATTTTGCAGTCACCTGGAATGGACAGGAGTGTACATTTACAGGCTTGAACCATGTTAACTATTCTACCCTCTGCCTTAATATAATCTCAAGA
Organism: Mirounga leonina; assembly: GCF_011800145.1. Classification (NCBI taxonomy): domain Eukaryota; kingdom Metazoa; phylum Chordata; class Mammalia; order Carnivora; family Phocidae; genus Mirounga; species Mirounga leonina. The sequence continues at coordinate 5,486,076 of NW_023270377.1, read as the reverse complement.
GACATGGGCCTGCTGGTCATCCTTCTGGCACCCTATCAGTCTGTGTTCGGAATGAAATCACGTTAATTTGACTGGATGAGCAAGAAGTGGCTTGGACACTGGAAGCTTTGCTAAGACTTATACACTCTAGAGGGTGAAAGAAAAATTCTGTAAAGATTCAGAGACCTGTCATATGAGTGACATGTGTAGGTGTCCAGTATTTTGGGGCGTTGTGGGACCTCTACTCCAGAGTTAAGGAGAGTAATGTGCATTATCTTTTCAAGCACGAAGAGGAAGACATGGCACATGGCATTTGAATACAGGTGGCAGCCTATTTGTCAGCACACGCACCTGTCTATCATCATTGAATAAAGTCCAGAGCAAAAAAAAGGAATGATATGATTTATTAACAAAACAAAAAAAAGGATACCAAAAGATGGATACATTTGATTACATTAATATGGGACTGTTTGCACAGAACAAAAAAAGTAAAAAAAAAAAGCCATAGACTCAGAAAAAGATATTTGTAAGACATATAACCAAGTAAAAAGTTTCTATAAATCAATGAGGAGAGACAAACTACATAATAGAAAAATTCAAAGAATATAAATCAACAGTCCCCAGAAGAAGAAATCTAAATGGCTATAAGCTTTTATATCAGCAAATTTAAACAGATTGATCTGATAATGCCTGTGTGCAAATCTGGAGTAACAGGGACTCTTTATACTTTAGAACACAAGTTAACATTATCTAGAAAAATGAAGATGTTCACTCCCTGGGGCCCCCACATTCAACTTCTGAAACTGTAAGTGCGAGAGCTTTCACATGCGTGGACAGACATGTACAGGATTGCTAGAGCCATGCTTGTAAGAGCAAATAAAACCAACCTCATTAGAGAATGCACAGGCGATTGTCACATAGTTGCTTGATGTCCTGCTAGACAGTAGCAAATTAAAATGCAGGAGACCCAGCTGTATCTATCATCATGAGTAAGTATTGTCTGATCAGAAAAGGGGATTGCAGAAGAATATGGAATAGAGATGATGATGCTTGCAGCAGGGGGTGGTTATCGCTGTGTTGATTTATGGGATTTGCACAGCAATCCTATAAGATGAGCCCCTTAGTTATCCCCATTTTACTGATGAGGAAACGGAAGCATGTGGAGGTTAATTTGCCCTAGAATGAGACAGCTAGGAAATGGTAGAGCCAACACATCCTGTGAGTGTGAGTGCATGATACTCACAGAAGTGCGGAATTGGGGAGTCAAAGGTATAAATATTTTAGATTTTAAAAAGATGCTTTAAATCACATTTTTTAAAAGGTTGTAGTGTTTCACACTCCCACCAGCAAAAAGGAAACTGTACCTTTCCCTTCATCCTCTCTAGTACTGGCTTTTATCATCAAGTAAAAATAGACTTCCAGACTTAATTTGAAAATTTCAGACTCCAAGGAAGTTGTTTATAGACAGTTTGGATTTCTTCTTCTTTATATTGCCGGTTTATATTCATATTCACTGACCATTTTTTATATTTGGTTGTAATTTTTTGTTCCTCATTTTATAGAAGACTTTTTTTTTTAGATTAGTGAGATTAATCTTATGTGTATCCTACCTTACAAATTGATTTCTTAGCTATAGTATGCTTTTTTTATTTTCTTAATGATTGTTTTTTCATCTATAACATTTTCATTTCCCATCAACCCACCTTAACCTGGTTCCCACTTTTGTCATTCTGCTCGGGGCTCCACGTTACCAAATTTCATAAAGAATTTTCTGTTCTTATCTTGCTCAACCCAATGATACATCCTTCTTTAACCTCTCCAAGCCTGTTTTTATTTTATCTGTGCATATGAGACAATGCCATCAACTCTACAAGTTTATTCCAGAAATTAGGAGGTGTTGGTGCCCAGCACCTGGAGCGGTGCATGCTGTTATTGCTGCCCAAAAGCCTGTCCCCCGACTTGTCTGTCTGTGGGCTCTGGTTTCAGTGCCCTGGAAAACGCTGCTCTTCTCTGCAAAAAGCAAGAAGCAGAAACCAGCACTGATGCTGGCCTGGTGCGTGTCCCACAAATCGTGCTCATCACATCTCAGAGCCACACAAATAAGAACAGCATTTGTAACAATGACAAAATCATGAACATTTACTTTACTGAGAGCTTACTATGTTCCAAACACCTTGCTGAGTGCTTGGTGATAACGGATGCACTAGACACAAAGCACTTAGCACACAGACCTGTTCTACCCATGATGCCTGCAGTCATGCTCATCACCATCACCATGACTATTTTACAGATGACATCTTATCAAAGCACGAGGAACAACTCCTTCACTCCCAGGCAGATGGATGGGGAACATGGACCGACCTGGGCATTCTGTCCTCCATCAAAGGGCTGGGATAGCCTTCTCCGCTCTAGATCAAGTCGGTAGTGGCCAAACAACCTCATGGAAAGTTCTGCCCCACGCGGTAAGGCCTTTCTGCTAAGTCTTTGCAGAAAATGGGAGCCCTGGGGGCAAAACACTGGTTAGGGAGTGTGTTGCATTTGGCTCTCATTGCATTGGCCTATCATTGGAAAGTCCAGACATTTCACCCAGAGACAGGGATTTTCCACCTCTGCTGACAAATTCGATGAGCAGCATTGCATGTCTCACCCAGCGGCTCCACTCGCTCCATGTGCCTCCCTGGCCTGAAAGGCATTTGGGTTCCTGGCCCGTGAGCCCAGCTCCCGGCCCTTGGGGGAAAAGATCTCCTGGGGAAGCGGACACACTGTACTAAACAGAGGAGATTTTTGGAAAACACCTGCTCTGTATTCTCTGTGCAACTCAGGAAGTCTGGTGTCTTGCTTAATTCTCCTTCTTGTGGTGAAATAAGAAGGGAGCAGTCCTAGAAACAAGCTTATAGACACAAAGAGCGGAGGCAGATATTAAATTCACACTGGGAGGAAAAAATCAAACTCATTATTAGAGGAAATCAAATCAGCAAAGCTGAAGATGAACTTGAACAACCTTCTAAGATCACAGAGGAAATGAATAAAGAGATTAAAACGATGAGAAAAATAAGAATACGGAGGTGGAAGCTAACCAAGGAGACCCAGCCCACGAATCAAAGCTGTTCCCCACAAAGAACACCCTAGAAATGGGGAGGAGGTGATAATAAAAGGTATTAGAGAAAACTTTCCTGACCTGGAAATGGACTTGCCTGCCCGAGGAAGGGAGGAGGGAGGACTCCGTTTCTAGGCAACATTAACAACACCAAGACAGTGCTGGCAATTTTTTACAATTTCAAAAACGACAAAAGAACCCCTTTGAACTTACCCTCCAAGAAATGAGTGTCACGTAGGCTGGTGGAAAATTTCTCCCTGGTTCCATTAGATGCCGGGAGGTAGTACAGAAACATCACTGAGCTGAGGCACACATGGGCGGTGCGCAGTCCAGGAGCCACAGACCATGAGTAGATACCAAAAAGAGCCCATCTGCCAGCTGCGCCGTGGGGGACCGTGGCCAGGTCATCAGCATGCCACCAAATGTGGCAGCTTCCACAGGAGACATCTCCTGTCCTGTATCCAGATGCACTATATCTCAGTGTTTCTTAAAATACAGCTTTATGTATTTATTTTGTAATTTATTTATTTGAGAGAGAGAGAGGAGATAGCAAGAGAGAGCATGAGCTGGGGAGAGAGGGAGAAGCAGGCTCCCCACGGAGCAGGGAGCCTGCCTTGGGACTCAATCCCAGGACCCCGGGATCATGACCTGAGCCAAAGGCAGACACTTCACCGACTGAGCCACCCAGGTGGCCCAGGACTCAGAAGACTTAAGAGAGGCCAAGCTTCCCCCTTGAGGACCTGAGCTCCATTTGTGACTGATGTCAGGATCCGATGGCACCTATCCACCGGCTCAGCCCCGTCCTTGGGACTGGAAACACACGTTGCCAAACCCATGTCACTGGGAGCAGAGGTCTAGTCCTCAGTGACATCATGGGGGTGAGCGTGTTGGCTGATGTGTCTTAAAGAACCAGACGCTCGGTGGAGGAGGTTTCATTTGGGTATAACACATGAAAGGCCACAAAAGAATGGCAAGCCCTGCAGATACCGGGGGTCAGGCTGGATGGAAATCCACTTCTCCACCGAGTCCAGATCCCCACAGACGCAACGTACTCTGCCTGCCACAGCCTCTTCCTAAAGCCCTGCTTTTGAACTTCAGCTCTGTCCCAGGGCCCCAATATCCTTGGGCCTTCGCTCCATATGAAGCAGAAGACCAGCAGGAGTCAGCAGAGCACCTGCTGGATCTCCCATCCCTGGCCTCCGTCACATGCCATCCCTGCCTTCCTCCTGACCTCTCAGATTCCAGAACGGATCATCCACTTGGAATGTGGCTGGAGGAGGCTGAGGCCCTTTGGACTTAGCCCTGAGGCGAGAACCTTAACTGTCAGCCCTTGAAGCTGGAGCCATTACCAGAACCTCTGCCAAGGGAGGGTGCGCATCTGGAGCCCACCCTGCTTGACACGGCCTGTTTATCACTTGGACGTCTTCAGCGTTCCCCTTAATTATAAGATTGCCAACCCGTCATTCTTTCTGTTTACATGTAACTTCTTTCCAGCTGCCGTCCTGTGTTATTTCTCTATATTGAAATGTTTAACTTCAAAGGTTTATTTTGGAGGTAGAAAAATTAATTCAGCATTTGATATAATTAAGCAATGCACCATTGATTTACCCACCACTATAAATTATGCCCCCTCTTCTCATTTACCATCTTAGTTCCTAATGAGTTTATCCTTAAATAGGTATTTATTGACGTCTTGACAGCAATAATTCCCAAGTACGCAGAGGCCCACCCAGATATGAGCTAAGTTATTCGTAATGTGGATGTCACCTGAGTGTTTCCTGCTATCTTTATGAAATGAATATGAAAAGAATTGGAATTTGAGGAAAGAACCAGGTTCTGGCTTTCCATATACTTATTAGAACACTGCTTCTAATGAAACCAGCCTGTTCTAACTCAAATTCCATGCACAGTGTGCCATTTAATATGCAAACAGCTGCTCTTTTTAATGAAACCAAAAAGATGATGTATGCCATCTGAAACCCAGTTCTGTCCCCAAAAAGGAGGGAAGGAAATGCTAATATACAAATGAGACCACAAGGCAACTGCTTGGTAAATGAAGCTGAGAAGAATGGCCCTGAGCCTCTTGTATGTTCTCCTTTGTCTTCGTTACAGGGAAGAGATTGGAAAAGGCAACCTTGACATCTCATTTTTGGTGTCACCTGGACTTTAAAAAGTTTCTGTTGATAGACCCGGCTGTGCTGGTGGCTGGGACCAATGCAGGGAGCCTTGGAAGAGGCTGTGTGCCTGAGTATCTTGACTCTCTTCCAGCCTGCTTCTTCCTCCGGCTGCCAAGGCCCAGGGTCGCCAGTACTCGCCCAGCGAGGGCAAAGTCAGGAGCCTCCATCGCTAGGGTAGCATGGCGCCCAGAGGGCTAAGGGAGCCCTAAGTGGACCCTTGGCAGTCCTACACTGAACAAGCATGGCATCAGTCAGCTCTGGAATTGGGGCGTGGGCGTCGGGATGAAGCAAGATTACCACTCCCTGTCCTGACATTGCCCTGTCTGGTAGGGACGAGCCAAGCTTCCCCGGAACCAGAAGGCCGCCCAGAACGTTCCACTCTTCTTCCTGACAGCTCTGAGAGGCTCTCTGCCCATCACCTGCCCTTCTGCAGAGAGTTCATATTTCCATATATATGAGCTGCTTCTTTGTTGGCAGCCTGCATCCGCTTCTCTGTTCTGGGGCCACGGGTTTGAGATGAGGCTGACTCTGTCCCGGACTCTCGGACTGGAACACGGGGGCCCAGAGGAGGCTGGTTAGCGCTTCCTCCCCCAACCCCCCCATCCCCGCTGTCAGTGACGAGCTCCATGATGGACACACGCCCCAGAATAAGCTTATGGGGGCCAATGAGGTTCAACGCCTGAGTTTTGTTTGAATGATTGGGCTTCTCCCACATTGGGTATCCATAACCTGAAGTTTGAATAGCCTCTTTTTGTGCATGCGCGTGTGTGTGTGTGTGTGTGTGTGTGTGTGTGATATTCTCTTTTAAACTTCCTAAAATGGATAATACTTGCTTCCCTTTTGTCCTGGTCAGTCTGACAAACATATTGATATTTCAGATAACAGGCTCTTGCTTTCAATGATGTTTCTCAATTATAGTTCTCTTCTCAATTTCATTGATTTCTGCTTTTAAATGTTAGGATTTCTTGTCTTCTGCTTGCTTTGGGTTTCATTTGCTCCTTCTTTTCTCATTGGATTCTGCTAGGCTTCATAATGGAGTCCGGGGAGAAGGTCGGGGAGGAGGAGGTGGGCATCATGCCTTTACCCCAGCTGCACCGGGAGGGCGGGAGGGCGGCTTTCTCATGCCTTGACCTGCTCTGAGCTTGCTGGTGAGCACCCAGCGAGGTCTGTGCTCAGAAGAGCCTCTGTGTCGGGCTCTCTCGGGGGCTCTGCGCTCCCACGCTGGTCCACACGTGGCCTTCAGCACCTTGTAAACATTTGGGCTTCACTCTTCTTGGCTTGGCTTCTCAGGCATCCAATTCTTCTGCCCCAGGTAGGCAAGGGCTTGCATCCTGTCTCTCCTTGGATGATCTTTCTCTGTTGATTTCTTTTCTTCTCATTTTAAAAAATGGAGGTAAAATTAACTACTGTAAAGTATACAATCCAGTGGCATTGAATATACTGCTGGTGTCGTTCAACAATGACCTCTATCTAGTTCCAGAACATCGCCACTAATCCAAAAGGAGACCTGAACCCACTGCAGGTCACCCTTCACGCCTCCTGCCCCAGCTTCTGGCAAACAATAGTCTGCTCTCTGTCTCTGGGGATTGGCCTCTTCTGGTTATTTCCTAGAAATGGATTCCTAAATTATGTGACTTTTTTGCATCTGGATTGTTCCCTCGCCTTTTGGTTAGTTTGGTTGTCCCGCCACCCCGGCTTTCCGGTAGGGTTAAGACAAATTATGATTTTGCCGATTATCTGCTGTTTTGTTCTTGTTGTTGTGAAGATACGTTTTGCATCTGTCTACATCCTCAGCAGAGGCTGGACGCGCAACGAGCCCCTTTCCCTTGTCTTCCGGACTCCACATCCTGTCCCTTAGTTGCCACTTGGCTACCGTTACCCGAAGCAACTTCTTAATTAAATCTTGAGTTTTTTGATGTTTTGCTGTTGTTGTGGAGGAGTTATATGCAGAATATTCCTCCATTTGTGCAAAATCACAGACATTGTCTGATTGTCTTATATTCCTAACGGTGTATGAGGATCAATTTAATGAATTCCACGTAGATTTTGGCGTCAGGAAAATGTTTCTTTCTTTTTTTTTTAAAGATTTTTTATTTATTTATCTGAGAGAAAGAATGGGAGACAGAGAGCATGAGAGGGGGAGGATCAGAGGGAGAAGCAGACTCCCTGCCGAGCAGGGAGCCTGATGCAGGACTCGATGCAGGACTCGATCCAGGGACTCCAGGATCATGACCTGAGCCGAAGGCAGTTGCTTAACCAACTGAGCCACCCAGGCGCCCCAAGGAAAATGTTTCTTTTCAAAAACCATGTTGGCTTTGCCTTATCACGTAATGAGAAATGTAAAACTTGTCTTGGTTTCCTTATTTCCGTGGCTGTCGAGAGGCTAAATTTAGCTTTCAATTGGATTAACTGATGGTCTGTTTCTGGAATATTTGTTTCTCTTCTCCTTGCAAAACTTTTCTGATTTTTTTTCACGTACATTTTAGTTTCCTGAAAAAGAAAGTTGTGGGAAAAAAATATCTGTAGTATGATGTCAGACATTTGTATTTTAAATATCTACACTTATAAATTATTTTAAATTATAAAAATTTTTTTAAAATTATGCAAATCTCTCATGGACACGTTCCATCTCAGTACATGTAGGGCAAACCTCTCTGTAAGTTTTCTTGAGAAACCTGCAACAGATTACAGCAAAACAGACCAACTGTACAAGAAGGCCATTAAATGTAAATTATTCACGAAAACGATCTGTGAGAACATTCAAAAATGGTGGGAAGGAATGGTAAAGGGTTGTTCTTAGTCTTTAAACCTCTGTATTGTGTGAACTTGTGAACATGTTTTAATTTTGTTACAATAAAAGAAGAAATGTATGAGGAAAAGAAGAAATGAGAGAACATACCTATTTAGGTAAATGTAATCTAACATACAGCTAGCCCCAGAAACACGATACTAAAATTCACCAGCAGTCACCAAACACCCTTATCCTGTGCACTGACAGAATTACTTTTTTTCTGAGAGGTGCTTTCCATCACCTACAGACATTTGAGATTCACCAAATAATTCCCTGTCTGTCAAGTGTCTGGGCAGAGGCTCGCTGTGGGTACGGCTGCAGGAGGCTTTCATAAATGAGCTTAAAGATACTTTCCAATTCTAAGATTCTGGATCCAATTCTCACTCTATTGACAATCTTAGACCTGTCCTCTGGGCCCCACACATAACAGATCAATGTCAAGACAAATTAAATACACAAGGCCTCTTATAAACAATGTCTCTGTGTAAGAGGAGCCTGGATTTTAATTCAGTTACATAAATCCCATTAAAGAAATCTAAGGAAAGAAGTTATGGTTGGGGTTTGCTAGAGATGAACATTATTTTCAAAGGAAGGTCAAAGAGAGATAAATTCTTTTTTTAATTAAAATCACGGTCATCTTCACTATGCCTGTATTTATAAGCATTCACTAAAAATCTTCCCTTTGAAGGGCTTCTCTTCATTCTCGTTAACTCCAGCGCTCTTTTTGATGATTTCCTTTTTGAAAAATTCTTCAGTTCAGCATGGGTGGGCACGTTTCAATAGTTGACAAACGTGCACACAAAAGCCTGAGTGCGTTGCACTCTGGAACGTACTGTCATTGTCCAAAGGCACAGTTCACCTTTGCATTAGGAAAGGAGGTATTTTTGGTTTTGAATCATTATTTGCATTCATGTATAATTCAGGGCTGCCTAACCACCAGGTTTTCTAGAGGGGCAGAGGACTCCAGATAGGGATGCAGGATTTGAAAGTCAATCGAAATACTTCAAAATGAATTGCATCATGGTGGGGGGAAGCCCAACAAAAGAAAATGTTCATAACCAGCACGGTGCACATTCTCTTTATGAAATCAAAGGGCATTTGCAAGAGTGTGGCTGGGGACCCCTGCAGTCCTTTCCATGGGTGGTGAAGTCAAGGTCACACCACAGACAGCCGGTCTGGCCCGCAAGAGTTGTTTTCTTATTATCTAAGAATTTAAGAGACCCATGATGCGCTTCTTAGTAAATTTCTATGATGCAGTCACCCTCAGGCAATCGATGTACTTTATAGTTAAAAAAAAAAAAAACAGCTCATGAATAAACAATGGGTCTAATGCAAAACCCCTCGGGCTGGAGATCCAATTTGGACCAGCCACTCCCTGATCCTTCCCTCGGCAGATTAAGAAAAAACAAATCATGTCGACATGCAGCATCTTTCAGCTGGGAGCTGGAAAAGCTCTCCTTTCTTGGCCTTAGAAGCAAGTCTACCATAAAATCCCACAGAGAAGCAAAACAATTAGTAGGTGATAAAGTAATCAATGGGACAAAATCATAAGAAATACAGATTTTCCAGGCTCCACTGTCATTCCCATCACTGGTTTCACGTTACAGGACCCATGGCCAGCAGGCTCCCTGGGTCTGTGGGGCCGGGGCAGGAAAGTTCCCCAAAGTTTCCACTGGCTTCCAGCTCTGGGATTCTACGAAGGTTCCTGGACTTCTTCTCCTCCCCTAGCTGCGGGGAAGAACATCTGTACTGACTGCCTTTCTGAGCCCCTGGGATACCTGCTTTTGTTCATCAGCAGTTGCTTCCACGGTGTTCTCCCATGGGTAAACAGAAGGCACTACAAGTCTCCCCAAAACCTCCAAATTTAGAATTAGAGATGACCGGTAGAGTTGTAGAACTTATTTATCATGGTGATTTTTTACCTCAAAAGAAAATCATTCATTTCACAATTTGAGAAAAAGTGTCTGCTACGACTTTCTTCAGAAGCAGGAACAGGTCACCTTGGATTCATCCTCATGCTGAGGCTCTCAGACTGTCCATGGCAGAACCCAGAGGTCCCCCCCACTTTCCAGACCAGGGAACCCAAGTGTCTCGAGGCTTGACCAAATGGCTTGTTACTTCCCAGCAGTGTGTCCCTGGAACACGTGCCGCCAAGTGCCTGGGCTGTGGGGCTCTCCAGAATTTGGCCAGCTCTCTAAAGATAGCCATTTTATAAATTAAATGATGCAAACATGCCATTAAATAGATCATATTAAGGACAAAGGTAACAAGTGTTCAAAACTGATCCCTTTCCCAATATTTGACTCCAGATTAATTTTCTCGGCTTTGAGGTTATTTATGCCCCTTGTATCTATGAGATGCAACTAGACTCTGTAACAATATGTTATGGAATCCCAGCTCAGCTTTAGGGATAGCAGGTGGGTAGGTTGAAATCAACCTCATAGGGAGTGTTTACACCACGGTAATCAGTAAATCCTGCAAACGGAGGCTTTTCTCCCCCCTGTCCTCCCCCACTCCCCCTCCCCCCCACGAAGATCCACTTGCTAAACATTTACTAGCATACCACTGATCTGCAACCAGAACACAAGGGTTATGACTTAGGGGCAAGTGCACATTCTGAGATCAGATCTCCATGCCCTGACATGGAACTTCCTGCAGCTCAATAGTTTCGGGGAGGGGTCTTGGTGTCTAGTAGCTGACTGACCAGCATGCCAGCTGGCAGCTTCGAGCCCCAGCTCTTCCCAATGGCCTGTCCAAGGCTGCCAGTCAGAAGGGGCAGAGTGACCAGGAATTCATCCAATGGGGCAGTTAATGCCTGGGAAATGGGGCTGTCTGTTTTTGCACCATCAGCTACTCAAAGCCCAGGTTGGCAATCAATTTTTAGCCCCCAAAACCTTTTTATTGTTTATTTTTTAAAGATTTTGGTTTAAATAATCTCTACACCCAATGTGGGGTTCGAGCGTACAACCCTGAGATTGAGAGTCATGTGCCCTTCCAACTGAGCCAGGCAGGCGCCCCAGCCTCTGAAACTTTCTTAAACAGAAGTTTTTGCAGTGATGCGATATATATAAAACAGACACAAGCCTTGCTGCTCCGTGACAAAGTGGGGAGGGGCCAGAGCCCACTGCCCCCCCACCCCCCAGCTCTCTATCACCCTTCTCCAGGCAGGTCCACAAGCGGAACGCCTCGGCTCAGGATGCACAGCTTGGAGACCTCCAACACCAAGAATGGCAGCCAAGAACAGTTGATTATCGATGTTAAAACACACACAGCAGCCTCACTTCCACCCACATAGGTAGTTCTCCCCAGAACAGTTAACAGAAGTGGCTGGTTTCACCGGACAACCTGAGGTTCTCCACAATGAAGATCCGTGTCAAGTGGAAAGAAGGATTTTGTTTAATGGGTTGTAGGCCCAGGGGAGCAGCATGGTTCCCACACCAACAGCAGGGAAGAGGCTCACCGGGGTCCATCGGTCCTCAGGATGTAGAGCATCCTCTGGGTGAATGAGCAGAAGTCGCCAGGAGAGTACATGGGGATCCTTGAAAGTCTTGGGAATGTTCAGACGTGTAGCCAGCACCTTGTGAGAAAAATCCCAGCCTCCCCAGTCATCCCCAGGAGAGAAGTAAGGTCACAGATGGACATTCCCTCGGGGCTCCTCACGAATGATCCACGGGACTCTCAGATGAGCCTGCAGGTCTGTGAATGCAGTGAAGTTAACCACAGATATGTCTGTAGAGGGGAGACAACCTCATAAACCAGAGAATACTTCCAAACCCTGCCATGTCCTTACCCACACAGCCATCCTAAAAGCCACCTGCTTTGTTAATCCGTGGCCCCTGTGGCTTCTTCTCATTACTGGAGGGGACTCTGGTTCTGTACCTTTAAAGCTGTAAGAGGAGTCCTAGCCTATCCTGCCTTCATAATTGCCCATGTGTACATAATTCAGGGCTTATGCTCTTCCCACCAGTTATAAAGCTTTTCTGTGTACAGAACTGACCACTGTTGAACATTCTGCAGACGTATTTACTTTCTTAGAATTTCCTTAGCCTCCTTGTACCAACTCTGTGTGTCTTTCTCAGGTAGCAGTTCACATCCCGCTGCTGCTTGAAACTCTGGCCCAGCCTCTTCATTGACATGTCAGCATCCACGGGGGCTGTGTGTCCTCTCCCATCAAGTACCCAATCACCTCCAAAGCCCGTGCTTCTGTCCAAGGGTCACTGCTGCTGGTGCCAGCTCTTAAGGAGACAAAGATTGGGATTAGTTGGAGTGAGAAGAGGTGGGGGGGGGGGGCTTGTGAAAAATCAGTCCTGTTCCATGCAACTTCCTCATTATAAATTCAGAAAGAATCATTCTGGTTTTGTACATCAGTCTCTGTGAGTTGGGCTAGTATGTATCACTTGGCCCTGCCTGCTCACTTCAGATAAAAATCATCGGTTTTAGGGCAACTGAATTGAGGACCTCTTTATAAGGAGGCAAATGTTGCATTTTTCTCATCCCCTCTCTAGAGGCACAGCGTACTTGTCCCCAGATTTAGACTCTGGGGGTAGTGAAAAACTCAGCTGAAGCCCATGGTCCCGAGCTGAATTCTGCATTCCGGTCTAACCAGAGAAGACTGCACAGACCCGCTGCCCCACTACGGGCCTGGCCCCTAACAGAATGGCCTTTTAGGTCCAGCGGGCTAGTGTCCCCCGGGGGTAGGCCCCCCCCCCCCCCCCCCGGGCCCCATCTGCCCCAGGCTAGATGGGAAGTGTTAGAAACTGGACCCTGCTCCCTAGCTCCCTCCGCAGACACACACATCCAATTCTCATTTACACAGAAACTAAAGGAAGAAAAACATTTCCCCCCCAAGGATAAGAACATGCAAACAAGGTGAAGCAAAACAAAGGAAACCTGTTTGCCTTGTCTTCATCCTTGAGGACTATTTACCTCTCTCACATTAATGACACCTCCGTTTAAATATTTCCCTGGGGCTACTGCTGGCGACTCCCAAACCTCCTTCCATTGAGGGAGGGAGGATGTTACCTTCTTTTTTCTATCATGGTTCTGCCTGTGGTCCCTAAAACCTGAAGCCCATGAGGTGACCTCTCCCCACAGGTGAATCTGGAACTGAGAATCCTGCCCCATCCCCTCAAAAATACACTTACTGTTGAATTAAAGTGTTCTCCTAGGGATCTTTTCAAACATTCTTGTGAAGTTCCAGGTCGATATTATTGCCTATGTTCCTTTTATTTCACAAGCACTTAGATTTGGAATTTCTAAAAATACTCTAAAAATTTCTAAAAGTAAAAAATCAACAGCTCAAAACTTGGGGAAGCCAAGTGGCCCACACATCAGATTGTCCCTCAGCAGCAAAAGAGTCCTCCCTTTCCTGCACCCACTTCGGTTCCAGCCCCGATGGTTCCCCCGTGGAGCCTGGGTGGGGGAGACAAGCAGGATCTGAGCGAATTATTCATGGTCGACCTGCAAAAAAATCCCTTTAATGTCTGATAGATTTTGATCAATCTTTCCTGTAATAAAAAGCTAGTATCATCTTATTCCTTTTTGGGCACATTATCTTCACGATATGTGCACGGAACACCGTCATTCCTGAAATTCTACCCCATGGCTGTATAAAAATCCTCTCCCCTGCCATTTCGTTTCTAGCTGATGCTTCTCAATTTTTAACAGTTTGACCTTTTAATTTTGATATAATATTATTCAGAGAAAAAGGAGTCATAGCAGTTGTATATTACTGTGAATGAGATCTGTTAGCAATTAAAAATGGTCCTTTGTCCCATTAATTCTTCCTTTACCTCCATGTATTTTTATTTCATGTATTTTTTTCTTCTTTCTCTTTGTTCGTATGCAGTTGCTACACCTTTGTTCGTTCTTTTATTTATACTTTCTTGCATTACTTTCAATTATTACTTTTTACATTTGGCATTTCAGATATGCCACTTTTGTTCTCAGTGTGCGATAAGAAAAGCAACTTTTGAAGAAAACAGCTTTTCTTTTTCTGAGAAGCTAGGTAAGCATTTTAGTTTGATAACCCCGCTCACACCCAGGATCTGGACATTTAGACAAGGACTTGAATTCAGGATTCCTGCCATAAATTCCCACTGCCCTTTTCCAGGGGCACCTCTTAAAATAACCACTTAGAGTTAAGTCTGAGAAAAGTTAGTGACCTCCTTTCCAACCACCTTATAAGTAACAGGTGCTTACCACCCTGCTGTCTGTCCCCTGCCTGCTCATGACCTGGGACGAGGACTGCCCTTCCCCAGCGCACTGTCTCCCACCCCGATTCTGGGATCTAGACGTAATGAATCTGGTGACTCCACTCCCTTTGTGTGGGTGTATTGAAATTTCACCTTCAGTCCAAATGACCTGGTGGGTCTCACTTCCCCAAAGTGGGAGCTCGGATGCTGAGGGAGACGTCTGCTCACCCTGTGTACTTGGCTGGTATCCCCTCATTCAGCAGGTCACGATCTATGTGACCGGCTCCAGCTTCCAAACACACAGTGGGCTTCTGTTATGGACTGAATTGCGTCTCTTGCAAGTTCTTATTTTGAAGTCCTCAACCCCAGGGTGACCGTACTTGGGAAAGGGGTCTTTAGGGAGGTCATTAAGGTTAAATGGGGATAAGGGCACCACTAGGACTGATGTCTTTATAAGAGGAGGCAGAGATACCAGGTCTCTCTCGCTTCCCCCCACCCCCCGACCCAAGCTCAGAGAGAAGAGGTCATGTGGGCACACAGCAAGAAGACAGCCGTCTACAAGCCAGGAAGAGGGGCCTCACCAGAAACAGAATCTGCTGGCACTTTGATCTGAGACTTCCAGCCTCTATAAGTGGGAAATAAATTTCTGTGGTTAAAGCCCCCCAGGCTGTGGTATTTGGTCATGGCAGCCTGAGCTGACTGATAGAACCTCTTAAATATATACATATAAATGGATTTTGTTTTTCAATCAGTTTAAGAATTTTTACTTGTTTGTTTTTGTTTTGTTTTAAGTAGCCTCCACGCCCAGCGTGGAGCCCAATGTGGGGGCTTGAACTCACAACCCTTAGACTGAGATCTGAGCTGAGATCAAGAGTTGGATGCTCAACCCACTGAGCCACCCAGGCGCCCCAGTTTAAGAATTTTTAAAGGGGTGTCAAACATAATTATGCTGAATTTCTTTTGGTCCTACGTTCTTTTTAATGCCTTCCTCACAGCACCATCATCTCCCACCTTTCTTAAAGAATTAAGTCACATTTCTTTTATTTTGCAGCTCTGTGCAACATATTTTATACACATCTGGCAATTAAAACAATGGAGAGGTCACCTCTCAGTCACTGGAATCGAGGTGGTGGTTGAAGCCATGGGGAGATCTGATGGCCTGAGGAAGAAAGTGTAGAAAACCCTCGAGCAAACAGAGGATGTGGAGGCGACCCTTGGAGAATGCGGACACTAGGTGGGAAGTGGAGCTGTAACAGAGGGGGCTGGGGGTTCAGCTACAGGAAACCATACACGCAGAGGGGAGAGAGGGCTTCCTTCTGGAAGGTAAGGCTGCTTACGGTCTCTAAGGCTGCAGGGGGACCATACAAAATTAAGAAAAGATCCTGAGGTTTGTCACTAAGACATCACTAGGGAGTCTTGAGAAGTCATCTTAGCTAAGTGGTAGAGGCCAAGGCCAAGGCTGAATGCTGAAAAAGGTGTCATAGGTAAACTAGACCACTTTCACAGGACATTGAGCAGGAGAGGAGAGGAAGAGGTTTAGAGCTTCTGGCGACAGCTGGTACTGGGCCATGGCAGAGACAGGGACACGTGTATTTAATACAGGAGACAAGTATGATGAGGCAAAGTGGAGATGGTACCCTTGATGGAGCATGGTCCCAAACACAAATGTTAATTGCATTGGGACACCACTGAAGAATAAAGATCCTTCTCTCCTCACTCCTAACTTGAGGGTAAGCATTAAGCATGGAACACATAATAGGCCAGACTCCATTAAGCTTCCCCTGTTGGTGGGGAGGGCTCAGAGCAGGGACTGCCAGAGCAATCGTGGGGAAAAACAATTATGTGCACAGGAGGGTCATCTGCAAGTCAACGTCTGCCATATTGAAATCTGTGGATTCCGTGAATGTACTGGAAGAGTCTAAGGATGAATGAACTCAGCATTTGGGCATGGCAGTCCTCATATTTCTCTCTCGTTTGTGTCTCACAATCGTTCTGTGAGATTTTTAATTTAACCAACTTTAGAGAGTAATCACAGAAGTTAAGTGACGTGCCCAAGAGGGCGGAGTTGCTAGGTGATGGGAGCAACCGCTCAGTCTCTTGGCTCTGAATTCAGTGTTGTCTTCACAAGATACTCTCCTTCTCAAGCTCATCTCTTCAACAGCCACGCCACGTAAAGGTTGTAGAACAAGAGCATCAGCACAACAGACCATAAGCCTGACATCACTGGGAGAGCTCCTCTCTCTTGGATACTCTATCTCCCATTGTGAGTGGTTCACTGAAAATGCACCCCCTTCATTCCTGGAGAGGGGGTTCCTGCCTGAATCCTGGCTCTTTTCCCACAACTAAGGAACAGTGTGGGACCAGTTATAAGAAAATGTCCAATCGCCCCTTTCCTGGAGGTGAAAGGCAGCCCCCAGGTTCTGCTCCCGATTGTCCCCCTCCCCTCCATGGTTCCTCTGACGCTCCGTGGTCACAGGAGGATCCCAAGAAGAAGCCATCCAAAGTCCAAGGGAGGAAGGACTTGTATGAGGAGGACGGGGTCAGAAAGGCCTCGAATGCTGGGACCCACGACTCAAAGGATGCTGTGTGGGATGCCTCAAACCAGTTGGTTAGCTTTTAAAATAGTCGCAAGAATTGAAACATTCTAAGAAGTAGTTTTAAATGTAAGATCACATCAAATTCAGATATCTTTAAATTCTAGTGAAAACACACATATACATCATTTAGATTACTGTAAACTTCATAGATCTGTACAGCTTGATTGAAAACATATTTAAATACCTAAAAAACTAAAAAGAAACACAAACTCCAAACAAGTAATCATCCTAGGTGGGAGCTGCTGACCTCTGACATTTGGATGAGAAAAAAGTAACGAGTGTACCTCGATTCGGGACCAGGGGCTCCATGAGCTGTGAGACCAACCCCTTTATAGCCTTGTAGCTCATGATCCAGTGACTCTAAAAAGACACTCTTTTGGCTCAGTAAGTGGGTGTCGACAGCTGGAGATCTCTTACACAGGCAAACTCTCTGGCTCTAAATTATCTCAGTGAATTGGGATATGCAGTGAATGATGTTTCCTTCATGTCATACATTGCCAACTCCGGAAAGGTTTAGAATTAAATATGAAAAGGTTTAAGAAGTTAAAACCAAATCGGTATATAACAGGCAATATGCTTGTAATATTTAAAAGAACATGGTCTCTTAGCGTGATCACCTTCTTTTCCTCTTTCACATTGTGTGATTGATGAATTAGTTTAGACCCTTTATTTAAATTTGAAACCTTAACAAATTTATACACAGATTTAGGACATTTAAGATACACACACACACACACACACGCACACACTCGTTCAAGCAACTTGCCCAAGAAATAAAAACCAGTAGGAAGTTTTATCTCATAGCATGCCCCCTCCCCCAACCTGTCCCCAGGGCGGCTTGAGTGAATGGGACAGGACATGGGACCTGTAGACAACCTATGATCCATTTTGTACCAAGCATTTGGATTCAACAGACACTTATTAAATGTATTAAGAAGGACCATGCTAGGTTCTAGAGACATCAAAACTACTTCACCTTTCCAGCTGAAAGCAGAAGAATGAGGTGGGTGGGTTTGTTTTACTATTAAACTTTTAATTTTGAGATCGCTGTGGCTTCCTGTGTACTTGTAAGAAATGGTACAGAGTAATCCTGTGTACTTGTTACCAAATTTCCCCCCGTGATGTCATCTTGCAAGACCATAATACAACATCAATATAGTAACATCGATGGAGACAATATACAGAACATTTCTGTCACCTGAGCTCTCAAACTGTCCTTCTGTACCCCACTGACTTCCCTTCTTAACCCTGGACTCCTTGACGCCCAGCAACCACTCATCTCTCCTCCACTTCTATAATTGTGTCATTTCAAGAATGTTAAAGGAATTGAGTCATGTAGCATGGAACCTTTTGGGATGGGCTTTGTTCACTCAGTGCAATTATCTGGAGATTCATCTGGGTTGTTTGTCTACCAAGAGTTCTTTTTCTTGCTTTACTTCCACCGCATAGATGTACCATAGTTTGTGCAATCACTCAATGTTAAAGAATATCTGGGGGTCTTGTTATGGACCGAAAGTCTGTGCCCCCCTGAAATTCCATGTTGAAGTCCTACCTCCGAACGTGATGGTGTTGGGAGGCAGAGCCTTCGGGAGGTGATTAGACGAGGATGGAACCCTCATGAATGGGATTAGTTCCTTCATTAAAGAGTCCCCAAAGAACTCTCTCCTTCTCCACCATGCGAAGAAGCACCGAGAAAATAACCACCTGCAACCAGGAAGGGGTCTCACCAGAACCCAACCATGCTGGCAGCCCGATCTCAAATTTTCAGCCTCCAGAACATAATCAATAACTTTCTGGGATTTACAAGCCACCCAGGCTCTGGTGAGCTGTTTTGGCCCCAATTGATTGAGCAGAGCTTTTACAGATCAAGAGGCTGTGAACATTTGCGTCCTGGTTTTCATTTCTCTTGGATAAACGGCCCAGCGTGCAGTGGCTGGATCCTAAGGTAGCTGCATGTCTCATTTTTAAAGAAACTGTGGCTCTTTTCTAGAGTTGGATGGACCATTTTACATTCCACCAGCGGCGTGTGACAACCTGGCGTCCCCACTGCTGGTGTCCCTACTCGGATGTCAGACGATTCAAGCGTGTTGTCATCTCAATTCTGGCATCTGCTGATTGACTCTTTTCATTCAGTTTGAGTCCTTCCTGGTTCTTGATATGATGCGTGATTTTCCACGGAAACCTGGACCTTTTGGGTGGTATGTTCTGAGACACCGGGTCTCATTTAAACCTGTTCCGGCTGGCTTCCTCCGACATCACGCCCGAGGAGGGGAGCAGGGGTGCCACCTTGCCATGGATACCCAAGGAGGGGGGCTCCTTGCTACTGCTGAGCAGGAGCGGGAGCTCAGGCGCCCACAGGGTGTCGGCTCCCGTCATACCTCCTTGACTGGGACAGAGAACGATGCTCTGTATTGTCCCCATGTAGTCTCCACTGACACCAAGCAGGGGGTGGCCTCACCTCCACTGGAGGGAAGAGAAAGTCCTGACTCTCCGACAGACCTGCTTTGACTCTCCCCCTGGGGAGGAGGTTGGGCATCTCATTTCTGCTGGGTGGGGATGAAAGCCCTGACTTCTCACTCTAACTCCTCTGAAACCTCCCTGACAGGGTGTTGGAGAGTCTCCTAGCCTGGCTGGGGGGAGTCTAGGTCATCCCACTCTGCCTTTGCTAGTAGGGTAAGTGGTGGGGGGCTGCAGTATTTTCTTTGGTGTTTGGCTGGAATAGAGCAGTGATTGTCTATTTTTCTTTTTTCTTTTTTTTAAAGATTTATTTATTTACTTTAGATAGAGAGAGAGCGCAGGTGCATTGGGGGGAGGGGGAGAGGGAGAGGGAGAGGGAGAGAATCTCAAGCAGACTCCCTGCCAAGCGCAGGGCCCAATGTGGGGCTCAATCCCACGACCCTGAGATCATGACCGAAGCCGAAATCAAGAGCCAGCTGCGTAACCAACTGAGCCACCCAGGCGCCCCTCTACTTTTCTATCTTAATAGATTGCTCTTTCTTGGTCTTTGCCAGAGAAAACAAGCTTTTGTTGGGGTTTTTGTTTGTCTGCACCTTTCCAAGTTACTGGCTTTTCAGTCCAAATCTGGGATATATGAAGCAGAAAGGGAGCCCGGGAAATTCACTCTGGTCCGCTTTCTCTACCTTTCAGAGTCTCTGTATGTCTGTTTTCTACATGCAGGAAGAATGGTACACATACTCCAGTTTTCCAGAAGTGGATGTTTGGCAAGAACTAAGTTTTTAAGCGTTCGGACCCCCAATTCCAAGGTGTGTGTGGTTCTCCCACATCATCATCACCAAGCACCTGCTCCTGCACCAGCCAGGAGTCTTTGCCTCAACTCCATGCCTACACTACCCCCAGACAGCGTCAGACCCCACAGGGTGAGGGCTCAGGCCCACAGGACTGCTGATTTGCCCATCCCAAGCCCAGTTGTCACCCATGCCCCTGACCTACTGGCTAGAGATTGGAGATTCCCATGCCCCCTTCCTTGGGAGTGATTCATTTGCTGGAGCAGGTCAGAACTTGGAGAAACATTTTACCTACTAGATTACTGGTTTATTGTAAAAGGAAAAAATGCACAGGACAAGGTACAGGGAAGGGCGGGGAGCCCCCACACTCCCTCCTTGGGCTCCCTTTTCCTGCACCTACACGTGTCCACCCACCTGGAAGCTCGCAGAACCCCTTCCTTTGGGGTTTCTATGGAGACTTCATCACACAAGCGTGATTGATTAAATCATTGCCCATTGGTGATTGAACTCAAGCTCTAGCCCCTCCCTGCTCCCCCAGAGGTTGGGTTCTCCTGGCAACTGGTTCCCAGCCTGAGGTGCCTCCCCAGCCACCTCATTAACATAACAAAAGGCACTTTGATCCTTCTCCTCCCTTAGGAAATTCCAAAGATTTTAGGAGCTCAGTGCCAAGGACAGGGACAAAGATCAAATACATATTTCTTATTATAAATTACAATATCATAGTTGTACAATTCAATTTAACCCTAAAAATGGAGCCTCCAGTTAATGGGAGTGTTTAGCCCAGGGAAGAAAAGATACTGGGAAGGAAATGCTGATGTTGTCTGTCAGGGGGTCACACAAACTCCACTCTTGTCCTTTACCATTCCGCGTTCCGGCCCCTCATTTCTCAACAGCATCCAGAGCAACACGAAAAATGCCAGCCAGAACAAATTGCTTAGATGTCCTGAAATTAGCATTTCCAATTCAACTCCAAATTCTGCTAATGAATCCCAAGCTGTCTCGATGGTGGGTTCAAACTCAATTTGTCACTGCACCATCCATCACATCAGGGGAGTGAGCTGTGAGGCTCTTGTCTTAAAGGAGGGCCAGGACGGGACCCCAGAATGGATGCCAGCAGCCCTCCCATCAACGTCCTCACTGCCACCAAGCAGCCGTGTGCCCTGGGCCCTCAGGGGCTTTTGACTTGATTTCCTTAAATTAAAATATCTATCCCTACATCTTCTTACATACCTTGGATTCTGAGGAGCTCCAAGGCTTCTATGTAATGTAACAACCACAAAAATTTCAAAGCGTTTGAGGCCAATCTTGAGCTGGGTTACATTTTGCGCTAGTTTCCATGGGGTCAGTGGATTGAGTTCGTCTTTATGAGGAACAAGGGATTAAGGAAGGCCTGTGCTCAGAAGAAACTGGTAAGTCACATCTGTTTGCTCTTACTGGCATTAACATTTGGAAACGCCTTTTTTCAGAAAGGGTGGTCCAGCACCCCTTCCCATTCCATTGGTAAAAGAAGCCCACTGTGGGGAGCCCATGCCTTAGGAATCATGACGTTGATGCCGTTCTTATCCATCACAAAGGTGACATGACCCAGGCCTGACCAATCAGCAGCCCATTTTCCTGGCCTCAGTGACTGGTGGAGAAAGGGCATGTGACCACAGGCAGCCAGTCAAAGTCAGAAAGACCCAATGTGCAAAACTAAGAGAGATTGAGAGCCCAGGGCTCACAATGCCCGTCCCTCCTGCCCTGCAAAGGGAGCCCGCTGGGGCCTCACAGAGGAGAAGAAAGCTGACAGAGGAGGAGCTGATGACGATCCTGTGGTTGGAGGATTTCCTAGAAGGAATTTCCTTTCGTTCCTGCCACTTCTGAGATTTATTTTTCATTGGGAACTTCAGAGGAGTGGTTTAATGCTGGTGAGATTTCTAGAAACAACCACAAGAAGACTTCCTATTCTCCCAGCTCTTCCTGGCTGTGAAGGAATCCATTTCAAAGTTACTCTGTACAACTATCAAGCCTAGACCTGTCCTCTCAGGCTAAGGCTTAGCCACGTAGCCAGTGCATTGATTCTGGGAAAGGAAAGCAGTTCATCTCTTGTTTGCAGAAGAACATAGAACCCGTGGCTCTTTCTAGACATCCCCTTGCCACCAGCCCAGACCTTTAGGCAGCACCAACTTCATTCCAAGGGAGAAAAGGCTTGCGGAGTCTGCGTGTACCTTGGAGGAAACTCCATCTTGAGTCACATCCAAATTCCAGCAAGATTATCTCCTTGACTTCCTCCCTCCCAACGACTCCAGGGCTCTGTCCATTTTAGAGGCAAGTTCTTTTGAGAAAGTCGAGACAAAGGTCATATTTGATAGAGAGCAATTTTCATGAAAGAGAGAAAGATACTACAATGTCCTTTTCTAGAGACACACTGATCATTCTCATGAATTCCCTGGTCATGATAAAAGTATATGCAAGAGTGTTAGGAAGTCAGTCTCTGCACTGGGACAGAGGACCCTGGCTGTGTGTTGTGCATAAGACCTTCAAGTTTAGGGCACCTGGGTGGCTCAGTCAGTTAAGCATCTGCCTTAGGCTCAGGGTCCTGGGATCAAGTCCCACATCGTCTTCCCTGTTTAGCAGTGGGTCTGCTTCTCCCTCTGCCTCTCCTCCCTGCTCGTGCTCTCTCTCTCTCAAAAATAAATGAGTAAAATCTTAAAAAATAAATAAATAAAACATCAAAAAAGAAAAAAGGAATTCTTAAAAAAAAAAAAAAAAGGGACCTCCACGTTTATCTTCTGTGGAAGAATTGACTATACTGCATAGGGATGGCAAAGAGGTTTCGATTCCTGCATCAGCTCTGGACAGTGGGTGGGAGCTGCTTGAATCAAGAGTGGGGAGCTGCGTGTGGCCTCAGGAGGACAGGACCTCGGTCTACACCCACGTCTGCCATGGAGGCCCACAGCCGGGGGTATATGCTGCACTGAACACGGGCTACATCACCTTAGAGGTCATCCCAGCCCCACTGCCTTTTCTGATTCTACCTGATTCCACAGACGCATGAGTTTACTTCATGCACATCCGGTTGTTTATGCTCCATAAGTCCCATCTTCCCTCCAAGAGTAAGAGAAGATGTGATGATGGGGGCCCAGCCTTAAGCTGTGGATGATTTGCCATGCCAATGACTCAAGAATCACCATTTTACTTCCCCTCAGACAGACTTGCTCTTTGGGGCCCTGGCTTCGGAAAAATCATGGAAACTTTCGGGATGTTCGGGGCACTGTTTCTTTACCACCCTCCTTCTCCAACTGTCAGCCAACTGAGAGCAGACATCGGGAACCAGCTGGGATCTAAGCATAGCTTTATAGCTGCTGAGTAGAGCCTGAAATGGGGCAAATGCCAGCCAGCTCTCTTATAAACCCTTTGTCCAGGTCCAGGATGGAGGGTCTGACTCCTGGCCCTTGAACTGTGGCCCCCGAGCCAGGCCCTGCCGTCCCACCTAGGTCCCAGGAAGAACCCAGGGAACAGAGGCTGGGATCTCCCTGGGGCAGGCCTTGGAGGTCTGCTCACCGAAGAGAAGGCCCCAGCCAGACCTTAAAGCACAAGAACCTGCAAGAGGAGCTGGTCTCTCATTGGACACACCCCAGAGTAAAATGAACCATCAGATTAACACATCTGCCTCTGAGGGGGTTGGGGGAAGACTGAAGACCACTGCAGATCTTCAGAGCCAGGGGCTGGAGGGAAAGGTCCTGTTTATGGGTGCTAAAAAAGACTCAGAAGGGAAAGCAGTGTATCCGCCACAGGAATCCCCAGCAGCTGAAGGCGGAGGATCCAGGATGCCCTGTGCTCTCCACAGTCCGGAGGGGCTTCTGGAAGCCTGCAGCCCGTACATGATGGACGGGCAATTTCGGGGTTAGTCCCTCCCTGCTGAATTCCAATAGGAAGCAGAGAGAGCCCCCATCCAAGAAAGTCCCCTAACCAGAGCCCCTTGCAGTATGAAGACAAGGGCCACATCCTCTCCTCCCCACAGCAGGAAGAGGGCGTACGCCAGGCTCCAGGGGGTCTGCGATTCACCCCGAGACCCTGCACTGTGCGAGCAGTCTTCAAAATGGTTCGGTCGTGGTTAATGCCCCTATTATGCATCACTACGAAGGCCATTAAAATCATAGTCACAGATACTCAGGACAAGTTTTCAACACTCAGAAATAAGTCAGAAAAGATTATCTCATTACCTTTGAGTTTTAGGCTAAATGATTTTCTAATGAGCGTGTCTGAAGGTCATCTGAATCTCAGGAAACATGCTGGTCTGAATAGCAATTGATCAAGGCTGGGGTGCCTGCAGATAGAAAGACAGACCCGTGAGACGAGGTTGCCCTGGAAGTTACAGATTAATTGCCCTGCGGGAAGGTTAACCAGTCTCGTACCTAAATCACCACGTCTGATCCTGCGTTCCTTTCTTTACGGACTCTGTGTCTCATGCCCACACAGACCCTTTGAAGCAGGTCCCTTATTCCTGCTCCTTCATCCATGAGTTAAAAACAACTCTCCCATGTGGTTGCTCTTTATGTTTATGAGAATTACAATTTTTAACAACTTAAGAATTACCCTTGTTCAAGGATTTGTTTTCATTTGTGAAAATGCATAAAATATAATATTAATTTATAAATCTATCCATAGAGCTGAATATAATCTCTCTTCTGTTGAGATATATTTATCCGTCTATGTCTCCAATTCTGCATCCATCTGTCCATCCATCTGCCCATTCATAACTGTGCAGGAAAGAAGGCAGAATCTGAAGTCTGGCTCTTGGGTCTTATTAAGCCATTGCTCATTCCCTTCTAAGTTCTGCTCCTTACTAACCCATGACTTTGGACACAAGTCTTATAAGCTAAAAGGTGTGTGTCTTCAGTTGTAAAGGGGAATGGTATGGGACAGAGGAACAATGTAAAAAAGAACATATACATAAAGCCCTTGGGGCAGCACCTGGCTCCCATCCTCAGTCACTAAGTTCTTCCTAACATCTATACATCTCGTCCAGAGATAAACATGTCAAAGGGGAAAGAGGTTTGACAAAAAGTAAACATGGCTTATCTGGGGACTTGGGGAGTCAGTTCTTGACGAGGGCTTAGAAATAAATCATCATTCCTGTCTTTAGAGCCAGGAAAAGCTGGACAAATGGAGAAGGGATGACTGTTCTTAGACCCTCCTGAGAACCGAGGGTGCAGGGAAAATGCCACCCCCAAATCTGGAGAAACATGAGAATCTGGGGGGACAAGCCCCAAATCAGCTCTCCTAGAGCAGGAAAGTCATCAACTGGCAGGACACTTCGGTGGGAATTATGACGGATTGCTGGAGGCTGAGTGTGTCCTACCCTGAGCGAGAAGCCTCTGGAAGCTGTGGTCTTTGGGGCTCGCACACGGTCGGTGGGTTTTATCTGTGGGGGCCTCACCAGGTTCTTACAGTGAAGATCTGAGAAAGACCCTTTCTTGGCTCTGGCAGGCAGAAGGGAAGAGTAATCATTATAAAATATGCCCAGACCCTTCTGCACAGCAGAGGTCTACTCTGCAGGGAAAAGACCTTGTCAGAGCTTCTGGAACATCCCAGGTGGGGGAAATGGATCTCTGTCACAAAAGTGCTCTTAACTTTCTTGTCTCAGGTCTGAGGGGCAGAGACAACATAGGCAGGAGGGCTCCCGGTTTCAGGGACATAGACTGCAGATACTCCAGCCAAGGAAGGGGGTGGAGGGCGGGGGTGGGGTGTCCAGGGGAGTGGCACTTGGGAAGGTCAAAGGCCCACCCAGAGATTGAGATTTAATCCTAGAATCACAGAATGCCTCCCTCCCCACACGCACAGCGCCCCGGGAAGAACAGTGGATGACTGGACAGAGCTTCGGGACACATTCTCCGGCTGAGGAGGAGTGCTCAGGGAAGCCCAAGGTCAGGAGAGGAGACAAAAAGGAGAGAAAGACAGAAAACCAGCAAGTAGAAAACAGCTACCCACATGGCAGATAGGGATCTCACTGTATCAATAATCACTTGGAATGTGAATGGTCTAAATATAGCAATAAAGTCAGACAGGATGATAAAAGTAGACTTGACTCCAGGCCGTCTATAAGATACCTGCTTTAAATATTAAAACTCAGGTTAAAAGTAAAGGGATGGAGGAGAAAAGCCATACTCTATGAACACTCATCAGATGAAAGCTGGGGTAGCTATATTCATTTCCGATGAAGTTGACTTGAGAACCAGGCCAATCATGGGGGGCGGAGAAGGGTGTTCCATGCTGGAAAGGGCACACATACGTGCTCTGGACAACACCGCGTCAAAGTATGTGAAGACCTTCTCTGGTTAATGTGATTATTATGAGTCATGTTATTTTATTCACCAGATATTCTCTGGCAAACATGCATTAGTTAAAAAAAAGCACACCTCACTATATCCCCATGTTGTACGCCCACCCGCTCCCAGGGCACCGGAATAACCATGGCCACAGATGCCCTGGAGATCACATGTCCATTGAAAGATATTTTAAGAACTCCTCTTTGCACTTGTAGTTCACCTTGTCTAGAAGAAAAAAAGAGCAGGAGCTCAGACTGAACAGATGGCCGCACAGGGGGTGCTCACCACTGCAGAAATCTCAGAATATCATCGTTTCAAACCAAGTCTCCTTCCCTGGCATCCCTGTCAATCAAAGATCGAGGGCCCCATGGACAGGTTTTTGGGAAGTATTTGGGCCACTGAAGCCAAATCACAGAGTGAAGAGTGGAGGCCTGGAAATGTATCGACTTACACGTATTTGACCTTCAGAAGGATTTTAAGCACTAACAGAAGGTTGGTCCTCAGCCTTCGGGTTGGGATGGAGAGGTGAGGCCAGGGGCTTGGGCAGTGAGCCCTTCGCACACCTCACCTGGGAATGGAAAAGCAGGTTCCAGCGGCTTATAATTCCTGAGCAGTCCTAAATGTCGAGCAGTGATGCCAAATCCTCATTCTGGTCCTAAGAAAAATGCTCTGCAATGTCCTGTCTTATTGAAATAAAAAACTGGACTTTTTTTTTTTCATTTGGGGCCATATCTCTCATATACTAAAATCTTGCTTAATGGGAAAACTCAAGAAGTAAACGTATGAAGTTAAGATATGTTTCTGCCCAACTGAGAGTTCATAGAAAAATCTTTTGTTTTCACTCAGGTTGACAAAGAAATCATCCCTGCTTTTTCCCCCCAACACAGCTCCCCCAGAGCCCTTTATTGTTGAGGAATTAGGTCTTGCAATGACTCGTGCTTGTGGTTTGCCGCTAAATACACATCTTTCATCACACAGCCAGGCCAGGGAGAATTAGGGAGAGATACATGAATATATCCTAATCCCAGGATTTATCATGATTTTTTAAAAGTCCTTATATCAATGCATTCATGATGACTCCAGTGCATCCTGAAAGAAGATTGCAAATATTCTCCAAATCAGTAACAGCATCGCTGCACCATTCCTGTTGGAGCCTTTCCATCACAATGTGTCCAACAACCCTGGGCCTGGGATTGAGCCCCTATGTCATCCCATGTCCTTTTTTGAGCCCCTGCAGCTACTACAGCCCAGACTCCAGGAGCATAGAGGGCTCAGCGAGCAGAAGGTGGGAAGAAGCTGCCCCTCGCTTTGCTCACACAGGTGCGCACATCCCACAAAGCTTCTCTTCTTGTCCGTGCCTGCCCGCCGTGAAATCATGATCTCATCTGGTTTTGAGCCCTGGTCCTCAAAGAGTTCAAAACCATTCCTTCAGTTAGCAAATACCCAGTGGCAGCCCCCGGGTACCAGGCAATGTTTCAGGCACTGGAGATGCAGAGACTAGGACTCTGGAGGTCTCTGCTTGTGGAGCTTGCATTCTGGCCAGAGAAGGCAGGTAATCATGATTAAACGAGTGAGGAAAAGCTCAGTGGTGACACAATGATCGCCACAGAGGACATTTGGCAGGGGTGACACAAGTGATGCGCCTCAGGTAAGATGCTCAGAGGAGATGCTTGTGGGGGAGGGACAGGTGCACTGCAGTGACCATGATCAGAAACAGCCACTTCCACAGGGCCTGGGAAAAGGGAGGGGAAATGGTACCAAGGAACCACATGCACCAATGGGCTTAGCTTGTGCGAAGATGCAGCCCGGTCCATGAACAAGGGAGTGAGTTCTGAGAGGCTATGGAGAGGTGTTGGCACATGGCTTGCTTCTCTGTGTTCCTCAACATGCAAACCCTGAAGACATTAGGCAGTTTTGAACTGGGTTGGTTCACGGGTGTTGCCAGGAGAAGTCCAACAAAACGTCTCATGACATGATGTTACTTTGGCGACTGTGTGGTGAGGGGCTGGCCTCTCTCCTTCTCTCTGCCTGTGGAGCCTCCTCCCCCATCGTGGTGGGCATGGCTCTGAAGAGTGGTGCAGGGGTGCAGAGAGGAAGTGTCCCGACCAATGGGGGAGGAGAGGGGGTAATTCTTCAGCCTCCCCATCACCTTCTCTCCACTTCTATCCAAGAGTAGAGAGGGAGTGGGAGGTGGTCCTTCCAGGAGGACCGTAGCATCTCCACCCTATAGTTCCTCTGGGGAAGGGCGGGAGAGTCCCAAGTGAATTATGTATGGTGTCTGAGGGTAAGGAGCTGGGCATCTTTCCTGGGCCATTTGTTCACCAAGCCACCTCTGTGCCATTGGAGAGGAGCCATGATGCCAAACCTGCCCAAGATCAACCCATCACTTAGGCCAAGTGCAAGGCATTAGGGCTTCACCAGCCTGTGCCTCTCATGGTCACAGGGCAAGAGTCACAACATAGCAGAGCTAGGGCCTGGCTGCCTGGGAAATTTGGGGGGCAGGGAGAATGGGTGTGGAGAGTCCATTAGAGAAGAGCTTGGTCCCACAAACCATGACCTCAAGTCTGACTTTGCATGAAATGGGAGCTGTAGGTGGGAAACTCTCCAGTGGTGGGTTAGTAGTGATGACAGGAAAAGGACCATCATTTCACTTTCCCACTGCAGTAAGGGGACTGTCCCCATTGGGGACTTCTGTTTCTCACACTGCTTTCCCTAAGTGCCCACTGGAGTCCTGACCTTCCCACTGTCAGATTCATTTCCGGATGGGCTAATACCACCATGGGCCTGGGCACCTCTTTGCACATCTCTGGTGTTATCCCTTATGGATGAATTTTTAAATTTTCAACAGTGTTTGGGGAATTGTCTGTCCGATGGACACACAGTTTTGACAACTCTATGATTTTTTTTTTTTTTTAAAGCAGGCCAGGGGCACCTGGGTGGCTCAGTTGGCTAAGCATCTGACTTCAGCTCAGGTCACTATCCCAGGGTTCTGGGATCGAGTCCTGTATCAGGCTCCCTGCTCAGCCGGGAGCCTGCTTCTCCCTCTGCCTCTGTCCCTCTCCCTGCTTGTGCTCGCTTGCTCTCTCTAATAAATAAATAAAATCTTTAAAAAAAAAAAACAGGTCACCTCCAAGTCCTATCTGTAAGGTTGTTTTGGGGTGGTTACTGTGCTGACACCCTGGCACAAGGGGGACCTCCAAAGTCTTTACAGAGCTCGGCCCTGGGAAGGGGCACAGCCAGGGTGGACTGCTTCACCTCTGTCTTTTCCTTTTGCAAAGTTGTAATTCAGTTTTCTTATTTCACCTGGTCTGCTCCGTAAGCTTCTGGTGTTAGCGTTTTATTTTGTTTAGAGTGAAGTGTTTGAAGCAGTTTTTGGTTTCTCGACTAGTTCATGGCTTTTCTATTTTGCCTTTATCTTATGGCTCTGATATTTTGGCCGTGAGCTCTCATCTCTGAAATGAATGAGTTTGACCCGTTGTGTATGGTTTCATTTCTCTCTCCACCTCCTCTGTCTCTGGAGTCCTGCTTGTTTTCATTGTCATTTCCCTTTACGCTCCCATTGCTTTAATGATCTATTTACTGTTGATTTCATCTTGCTATTGTTTAATCACGATGGAGAAATTTGGTTCTTGATTTTAGGAATTCCAGTCATGGAGAGCTGGTGGCAGGGTGACAGATGTGGGAAAGTGTCACCAGACCCTGGACAACACCATCCCCACTATATTAGGAGGCCGAGTGAAAATGGAGCAGACACTTGTCACATTCACCCAGGATCTCCAACGTGGGTCCCGTGATAGTGACTGAGCAGCATTTATTCCCATGAGAGCCAGAGAAAAGGAGAATCTAAAGAATGTGTTTTCAGAATTCTGGTCTTTTGAAAATGTATAATATTGAAATTCCGGAGGGCAAATATAGGCGTGTTAGGGTGTGATATCATGGTTTATCCTGAGTCGCCACAAAGAAGGCAGCAATAACCAAACTCACGTATGAGGACTCAGGTTTTTATCTGAGCAGAAAGGGGGCAGATAGGAGAGGAGGTCGGAGAAGCTATTTTAATAAATGGGCAATAGCTCACTTAGCAAATCATGCACATGGATCACCTTCACCAAATCAGATTTTCTTTTTTTTTTTTTAAGATTTTATCTATTTATTTGTGTATGTGTGACAGAGAGAGAAAGAGACAGAGAGAGCACAAGCAGAGGGAGAAGCAGACTCCCCACTGAGCAAGGAACCCGACGCGGGACTCGATCCCAGGGCCCTGAGATCATGACCTGAGCCAAAGGCAGACGCTTCACTGACTGAGCCACCCAGGCATCCCTCCAAATCAGATTTTCGATAGGGACAGTCTGCTTTCCTGCTATTGAAGGTACCACAAGGTCAATAAAACTCTAGTGATACTGCAGGCCAAGCCAGACTCTCCTCTGTGATTAAGCTCAGGATTCAGGGAGGACTTGGCCAAAGAGAGGGAAGCTCCTAACTCACTGGGATCAACACCATTCCATTGCTGTCATTCAGACAACAAATCTTGAACTGGGTCCAATAGTACCATTCCGCAATGCTGTATTTTAATTCCTAAGAGAGTTAAAGTCTTTAGAAATCTTGCAAACGAGTCACGATGTTGAAAAGTCAGCATTTCCGAATCTGGATACATGTGCATCTGTAACTGTCAAATGTATGTTGACAGAGCAAGATGGTGATTAAGATGGTAGGAAAAATGGTCAGAACCGTAAAGGTGGAGAAAATTGAAGTGCAATGCGCTCTGCAGACAGAAAATGGAAAAATAAATGGGTCTGATCCTCACTTTGGCAATTCTAGGGGAAATTTTTTGAAGTAATGAAGGGAACTAAAATTAGATGGGATGAGAAATTGGCTCATGAATTGAAAAGCATCAGTCTGTGTCCTAAATAATAAGAAATTCCAGACATCGGTGAGAGGATTCACATTGCCTTCGTGTTATCTCAATAGAGTCTTCAAACGCTTAGGACATAAAGATGAAAAAAAAAAAAATTCAGGCAAAATATAGTAGCAAAAAGAGCAAGGGATTGTAACAAAAATAAAAACAGCTGATGTTAAGTGTATACAATGTATCTGGCTGTGCCCTAAACATTTTAAGTGTCATTTCATCATCTCAAGAGCTCTGTTGCTATAAACAAAGAATATGAACCTCTAAGGTTAAGCTCCTTGCTTAAAATTACACAGCCGGTATCTGGTAAAGCTAGGTTCTGAGGCCGGGATCTCTGAAAACAGGTGCTTTGCCACTAGGTGTTACCTGTCCCAACATTCTCAGCGAGGCTCAGCCATGCTCAGCCACATATTAGCTGTGACCCCCAAGCTCCTCTCAGTTACTCAGCACCTGCTGTGAGCTGGACACTGCTGGAGATGGGACTGAGAGCCAGACAGACTGTCCCCACCTCAGGGGCCTCTTGCAAGCAACCTTTCATTGTATCAGCTAGTGTGACTTCAGCAAAGCTGTTTCATTCTTAGGTATCCAGTTCCAGCAGAGTGAGAAATTTTTAACTATTATGTGGTTTGGAACTAAGACCATACAATAAAACAAAATCACCTAACAAAGCTTTTTTTTTTTTTTTTTTTTTTTTTTTTGAGAGAGAGAGAGAGGGAGGGAGAGTACGAGCGGGGAGTGTGGAGCCTGATGTGGGGCTTAATCTCATGATCCTGAGATCATGACCTGAGCTGAAATCAAGAGTCGGACGCTTAACCGACTGAGCCACCCGGCTCCCCACCTAACAAACCTGTTAGAAATAATGAAATAATGAATAAATAGTGAAAATGCTAATGCTAATGAAATGCTAATTCAAAAAGATACATGCCCCTGTGTTTACTACAGCATTATCTACAATAGCCATGATATGAAAGCAGCCCAAGTGTCCATCGACTTACGTATGGATAAAGAAGATGTGGTACATATATACAATAGAATATTATTCAGCTATAAGAAAAGAATGAAATCTTGCCTTTTCCAACAACATGAATGTAGCTGGAGAGTATAATGCTAAATGAATTAAGTCAGTCAGAGAAAGACAAATTCCATATGACTTCACTCATATGTGGAATTTAAGAAATCAAACAAAGGAGAAAAGAAAACAAAAGAGACGAAAAACCAAAAACAGACTCTTTAACTATAGAGAACAAATTGGTAGTTACCAGAGGGGAGGGGGGGGGGATGGGTGAACCGGTGAAGGGGATTGAGACTACTTTCGTTGTGATGAGCACTGAGTAATGTACAGAATTGTGGAATCACTGTATTGTACACTTCAAATTAATATAACACTGTATGTTCATTGTATTTGAATTAAAAAAAATTCTTTTTAAAACATAGTAACCAGGCTCCACTCCAAACCAACTGAATCAAATTTGGGTTGAGGACTGAAGTGGACTTAGGAAACCCTCAGACAACTTGAATTTAAACCTGTATTTTGGGGTACCTGGGTGGCTCAGTCAGTTAAGCGTCTGCCTTTGGCTCAGGTCATGATCCCAGGGTCCTGGGATCGAGCCCCACATTGGGCTCCCTGCTCCGTGGGGAGCCTGCTTCTCCCTCTCTCCCCAGCTCATGCTCTCTCTTGCTATCTCCTCTCTCTCTCTCAAATAAATCAATTACAAAATAAATACATAAAGCTGTATTTTAAGAAACACTGAGAAAATGCTGACTCCAAATTCCTTTCCAGCTCTCACATCTAGATGATCTTTAAATATCTTCCCGTGAACCAGCACTCATACCTGCATGCCAGCGGGGAAAAGCCTACTGGCCTTGCACTACCAAGTACTGAGTGCCTTCTGAAATGGAGAATGGTGAGCCATCTTTCAGTGGGCTGGGCAGGCTGAAACTCTCCATTGAGCAGAGTACCCAGCCAACAAGAACCTTCTTTATCAGGCAAGGAAATGAGGAAATTGGATGCATTGTCCAGCCCGTCTATGGTTTGTCTGCTTGGTGCCATTTCAAGCACTTAGCCCAGCACTACCTACCCAGCGAGTCCTTGGCACCAGGTCTCTCACCAAAGAAATTCCAGTTCCAAAGACATTGCGGGGGAATGGGTTTCTTTGAAATAAAAAGATGGAGTATTTGGCCCCAGCTGATTAGGGAAGCAAGATAAGGAATTTATGTGAGCCTCTTCGGACCATGCAGTTGGGGGTATGAGTCAGGCTGTATTGGTTCTTGTAGTGGCAGAGACGTTGCCAACATCATCCAGATTAAGCGTGCGTAAAACACATCATTTTAGAAAACGTTTGCAGAAGGAGATAACTTCAAACCCAAGTCCCTTGCTGCTCCTCCGTGCTCCCCCAGTAGCCACAGACTTTGCAATGAAGAAGGAAATCGAATGCAGTGAACACAGAATCCCATCTGGACACAAAAATCTGTGGGAAATACACTTGAAAATAAGAGAAAATACAACGATAGAAAGTTATAATTCAAATTAGTACTAGATTGATTTTTTTTTATCAGATTTTTTCCCTCTTCTGTTTCTATACACTGAGTCTGTGAGAATAGGGATTGCCTCGCACTGCTGCCTGTGCCCAGACTGGCCCGCGGGGTAACAGCAAGGTTAACCACTGGCAATCAGTGAAGGAGACACATGGGTGCCGTGTGGAAATCCATTCCTCATCTTTCTCCTTCATTGTTTCCACACTGTCGCCTTATCTCCCATGAACCACAAAGGCCACCTGCAGCTCGGGGGGTCTTCTGGGGTGTCACTAATCATGGGTCTCCGATAAGCCTGTCTGTTCCTCAAAGCCTGTCTGTTCCTGTTTGAACCACCCATTCATACCCAGGAAGAGCAACCGTGACTTCGGCCCTCTCCATAGGTAAAAATTATAGACATTCCAGCGCTAGGCATGCACTATCAGGACCCAAACTGGGGGACACACGGTACCAAAAAGCCTGGGAGCCCACCTTGTCCCCACTCCAAGGGGAGCAGAACCAACATCCCAATGGCCACCAGTGACCAAGTCAGAGCAATTGGAGCTCATCAGGAATTTGCCAGGCAGATGAGAGGTCGGGGATAGGACCCCAGGCTTACAATGGGACGTGCTGGCTTGCTTGCAGGGGACAGCAGGACCCTCAGCACCTCTGGGATGTGGATGCTTCTGAGAGATGGACGTGTGTGTTCCTTTTGGCACTGCGGGGCATCTTGGTTGGTCATATGTTGTGCCCCTTCTGGAAGCTTCCCAATACTACATGGGCCTGTCATGATTATCCTTCCCTTTGGGTCTGGGCAATGAAGCTGTATGCAAAGTAAAAGCACCTATTCTTTGCTACTATTTGATTATAAGCTTATAAAGTCCTGGAAGGGAATGATTTATGTCTTGTTCATCTTTTTACTACTCGCTATCGCACAACGTACTAAAAGACACTGGCTGACTCAGTGCACAAAATTCACTCAAGGGGAACCCAAGGACTTGTACTCAGTTGCTAAGTGGATGGCTCCTACTGACAGGAGGACTTTTAACTTCGGTTCTAGCTGGTTCTGACCGTGGAGGATTCCCGATGGGGTATTTTCTTGTTCCTTATGTAGGAGCAGAGAGAGCGTCCAGCAGGTAGACAGAGTCACAAGAGAGGTGTGAACCTCTTCCTGGACCGTCCACTTCTTGCCTGAGCTGGACATGTGTTGTGGAGAACACAGACATGTTGTGGAGAACAAGGCTCCCACAGATGGACTGCATAAACGGGAGCCCTCACCGAGAGAGTGGACTATTGTGGCCCAGCGTACCCTGCTGTGTCATTAAGACAACTCACTGAAGTATGTGACTCCCAAAACATTTTAAAAAGAGAGAGAGAGAGAGCAGAAACACGGTCTTGTTTGATGTGACTGCTGGAGCAGAGTCTCCGTGGAGAAACACTCAGACTCTGGGGCAGCGGAGCTGGATTCAAAGCCCAGCTCAACCACTTGGGAGCGGGGGGACCTCAGCCACCAAAACAAGGGACGCCTCGGGGTCTTCCTCTGTTAAGGTAGGAGGAATGGTTTGTGAGATCCTTCGTCTTCATGTGCGAGATCAGTCACCCTGTGTGTAGTGAGCTATAATCCCTAAGTAAAGGTTCATTATTGTTCTGTTATTAACAGTAGGAAAGATTAGTCCCTAGGAGGCTGGACATGAAAACTCGGTGGATATAAAGCAAACACTCTAAGGAGAACATTCCACCGTCGAGGGAGGGCCGCGTGAGAGAGAGCCTTAGAGGACAAGGGTTCAGGGGCAGGTGGTTGGGCAGCAGGAATGTCACTGGACTGCAGACCCCAGAAGACGGCTGACATGGACTCCAGCCCCAGAGGTTCTGGGGCTCCCAAGTGAACTTTAAGGCAAGAGTTGAGACGCGGAAGAGCAAGGTTCAGACCCAATGTCTGATGCTCTAGAAGGAGCTGCTTTCTGGAAATGAGGCACATGTCTCATTCAGGGCTTAGCTGACCAGAAGCCCAGAGAGAATTTTCTCAGAGAAGACTACATACACAAAATGTAGACGGCTTCCTGAGCACAGTGGCTGGCTCACAGGAAGCTGTGACACTGAGGACGTGGTCATCCTCATCAACTCGTGGAGCGGGCAAGTGCCCAGCTGGGCGCACATCTATCCCTGAGAGTCTTGCGCTTGGAATTGAAGGGGGGTCCATCTGGATACCTTGTGCTTGTTTTCTGAGGGATCAATTCCCTTCACACTTAATCACAAGCTGCAAGGCAAGCACCTTCTAAGAAAGGAGGATACGCAACAAGATGCCTTGGTAACGAGCTGATGTCCACGTCCCCTTTCCGCTCCAGTCCTGGGGTGGGATGGATCGTGTGGATGGGTGGCAAGCAGAGGCAGGTGTGGGGAGCCAGGGATGCCCCCAACTCATAACTCTTCCCAATCAGGAGCCTTCCAAATTAAGGACTTCTTCCAGTTGTCTTTAGCTGTGAGGGCACAGTGGCTTTTTGAGTGGGAAATCAGTTTTGTCTTGAGCATTCATTACATAAGCAGGTGTGTTTTAACTTACCCTGTGTATGTTAATGGACATCAGAAGATCTCAAACTCTGCCCTGCCAAGCCCCCACAGACCTGCCTTGGGGAAAGGAGCTCCCAGGAGGCGAGGACCCAGCACCCACACCTGCTCAGCCTCAAGCCTCTCGCTGCATCGAGAGCTCTCCCACCCTGAAGTTTCTTACATGGTTCCCTTTAAATGGAGGCTCTAGTGCTCACACACTCAAAGCACTGGTTGACATAACAAAGCCTATGTCAGTCATCAACACACCTGGGTCATCCCTGCTGTTAAGTCATCCAGCTCATGTCAGCCTGTCCTTCAAGGCTGGCCTTCTCTTCTCTGGTCTGGGGACCTAAGAAGCCACAGGTTCTGGGATATCTGTGAAAACTTAGCAGAGGCTGACACTCCTGATGGTTCTCTGGAAGGTTAGGACCAATCAAAGAGGCCATCCCTCTCAGAGCACTGGTAAGCAAACCCACGTCATAAAGACATGTGGGAAGGCTGCTTATCGGGCCTCCACCCTGGGGCCCTCCCCACAAACAAAACAGCTCTGTGGAAGGCTAGTGACATCATTTTTATCAAAACTCCAAGGCTGAAGATCTGGGAGACCAGACGGCTTTTCAGCCCCACCCTGCCCACGCCGGCCATGATCATCTGAGGTGCATGACCCGCCACCCTGCAGCGTCCTGAAATACAAGATGTCCAGCAACGTGGGAGGCACCCCTCCCCTGGGCCTTTGCGTTTCCAAACACAGGCAGCAGTTGAGTGTGGGAAGGCCTGGAGATTCTGTGCGGATTGTCCGGTGTTAGAGATGACAAACTCAAATCCTAGGAGGGGCCCAGGAAGCTCCGCTATTCCCTCTCACGTCTCCCTTGGCCCAGGGCAGGGCAATAGTTCGGCAGTGAAGGCCTACAGTGAGGGGCAAATTTGTGACAGAGCTCCACTCTGACAAACCAGTGCTGGCTGTCTTCTTGCTCCAGGTTACAGACGGAAGCCTGACCTTTGACAAATCCCTCTGTGGCAGCCTCGCCCAGGAAACTGGTGAGTGACGCAGCACCTGCCTATCTGGGAGAAGGCTGTCCCAAGAGTTTGTTCTGATGTTTTAAATCCCCAGAATGCTTGATCTCCTCAAGCCAGCTGACTGCTCTGGAGCCAGGGAGGTCATCATTAGTGAGTGTTTCAGTTAGGAGCAGAAAAAGCTATGCCCACCATCTGGAATTGGCCGGTCACTGTGTGCAGATCCATCTCTGAAGTGAAACTGTGTTCTTGTCATCAACACAGAGGGTACCCAGCTGACTTTTTTAGGAACTAGGTATTTGTAAGGAAGCAAGATTGAGTACCAAACAAATACCCAGGCGCCTAGGAGCAACATTGTCTAATTATTGGGAATAACTGTGTCCTCCAAGATATGACCTGGAAAATCCATGAAGATTCTGTTGGTTAAAACCAACAGAAATTTAGGTTTTAGTAGGTGGAGCAAGAAGGGGAATTTATGAGAAGGAAATTGAGTTGTCTCATATAATGCAGTAAAGATGGGCTTCAGGAACAATTACAACCAGGCAACTGACTGCCCACAGGACCCTACTCTCCCTCTCATGCTTCCACTGTGCTCTGAACATCAGCATCCCCTCTAGTCAGCACAGACAAGCTTCCTCCACGTGGTAGAGAGTATGGATGCCAACACGGCCTGATATTCAAATCCCATGGCTTCTACCACCAAAGAGCAATCAGCTTTTCCCATGTCCATTTCAAACCACTCCTGGAGAGAATCCCTAGTATCCAGGCTTGGGTTAGGCCCAAACGGTGAGGCCAAGTGTTAAAGGCTCATATACATGGGAGGGCCACCACAGGAGAAGGGGGTATGGTCTGGGCAGACCAGATGGTGGGGGAGGAGGCGGGGGTCCCAGATCCTGGGCTCATCCCTTCCTTGCTACAGCAGGGATTGGCAAAGGATGGCCCCCAGGCTAAATCTGGCTGTTTCTGCACATAAAGTTTTATTGGAACACAGCCACACTCCCTGCTTTGACAGAACAGCAGAGTTGAATAGTTGTGACCAAGACTTTACAGCCAGGAAAGCCTAGAATATTTACTCTCTGGCCCTTAACAGATAAAGCTTGCTGGCCTTTGGCTAAAGGTTAAGATATCCCAGAAGAGAGTCCAGTGGATGTTCCTCAGGGCTGGAACAAATTCACAAGGAGACAGCCATTCTCCTGCTTGCTGTTTAGAACTATCCTGCGAAGAAATAAAATGGCTACTTTGTGACTTGGGCTGAATTTGTTTATGTGGAACCAGCATGACTATTTTCTTGAATATCTGGGACCCTCTGGGTCTCTGAAAAAGTGCAATGCGGGAAAGACCCACTGTTGGAATAATGCAGCCTTTGAGACTCTCAGGGAAACATGCCAGTTCCAGTGAAGTATGAGAAAATGGAGGTTATGGGGCAAAATGCATTTCTATCTGATTTTGTATGAGGAATAATGGGGAAATAGTAAGTTTTATGTGATAGCAAATTTGTGTCTTTTTTTAAGACTATTTTTTTTAGGGAAGTTTCAGGTTCACAGCAAAATTGAGATGAAGGTACAGAAATTTCCCATATTTCCCTGTACCACACATGTAAAGGCTCCCCCATTATCAACATCATTCCCTGGAATGGCACATTTTTTTTTTTTTGCTTTTTAATTTTTTATTGTTATGTTAATCCCCATACATTACATCATTAGTTTTAGATGTAGTGTTCCATGATTCATTGTTTGTGCATAACACCCAGTGCTCCACGCAGAACGTGCCCTCTTTAATACCCATCACCAGGCTAACCCATCCTCCCACCCCCCTCCCCTCTAGAACCCTCAGTTTGTTTTTCAGAGTCCATTGTCTCTCATGGTTCGTCCACCCCTCCGATTTTCCCCCCTTCATTCTTCCCCTCCTGCTATCTTCTTCTTCTTCTTTTTTTTTTTTTTTAACATATATTGCATTATTTGTTTCAGAGGTACAGATCTGAGATTCAACAGTCTTGCACAATTCATAGCGCTTACCAGAGCACATACCCTCCCCAGTGTTTATCACCCAGTCACCCCATCCCTCCCACCCCACCCCCCACTCCAGCAACCCTCAGTTTGTTTCCTGAGATTAAGAATTCCTCATATCAGTGAGGTCATATGATACATGTCTTTCTCTGTTTGACTTATTTCACTCAGCATAATACCCTCCAGTTCCATCCACGTCGTTGCAAATGGCAAGATCTCATTCCGTTTGATGGCTGCATAATATTCCATTGTGTATATATACCACATCTTCTTTATCCATTCATCTGTCGATGGACATCTTGGCTCTTTCCACAGTTTGGCTATTGTGGACATTGCTGCTATAAACATCGGGGTGCACGTACCCTTTCGGATCCCTACTTTTGTATCTTTGGGGTAAATACCCAGTAGTGCAATTGTTGGATCATATGGTAGCTC
Source organism: Mirounga leonina (assembly GCF_011800145.1). Taxonomy (NCBI): domain Eukaryota; kingdom Metazoa; phylum Chordata; class Mammalia; order Carnivora; family Phocidae; genus Mirounga; species Mirounga leonina. The sequence goes on along the minus strand of NW_023270377.1, from coordinate 5,446,269 downwards.
TATTTTCAACTTTTTGAGGAACCTCCATACTGTTTTCCAGAGTGGCTGCACCAGCTTGCATTCCCACCAACAGTGTAGGAGGGTTCCCCTTTCTCTGCATCCCCTCCAACATCTGTCCTTTCCTGACTTGTTAATTTTAGTGGAATGGCACATTTTTTTACCAAGGATGAACCTATATTGACACATCATCATTATCCAAAGTCCATAGTGTACTTTAAGGTTCACTCTTGGAGGTATACATTCTGTGGGTTTGGACAAATGTGGAATGACACGTATCCATCATTATAATATACAGAATATTATTTCAGTGCCCTAAAAATCCTCTGTGCTTCACTTACTTGTCTCTCCCCTGGCAACCACTCATCTTTTTACCGTCTCCATAGTTTTGCCTTTTCCAGGATCTCATATAGTTGGGATCAAAAAGTATGTTGCCTTTTCAGATTGACTTCTTTCACTTACTAATATGTATTTACATTTCTTCCATGTCTTTTCATAGCTTGATAGCTCATTTCTTTTGAGTGCTGAATAATATTCTATTGTCTAGAGGCACCAGAGTTCATTTATCCATCCACCTGCTGAAGGACATCATGATGGCTTCCAAGTTTTGGCAATTATGAATAGAGTCCCCGTAAACATCCATGTGCAGGTTTTTGTGTGGACGTAAGTTTTCAACTCTTTTAGGTCAATAACCCAACAGTGTAATTGATGGATTGTATGATAAGAATATGTTTAGTTTGTAAGAAACCCTTTGCATGTCTTCTAAAGTGGCTGTATCATTTTGCATTTCCATTAGCAAAGAATGAGTGTTCTTGTTGTGTCACATTCTTGCCAGCATTTAGTGTTGTCTTTGTTCCAGATTTTGGCCATTCTGAGGGGTGTCTAGTGGATCTGTGTCACTTTTCCTTTGCAGAACTGCATGATCTAACTTGTGATTCCCCACAGTGGGATTTCTGGAGGATCTCTGCAGACCCTGGGACTAGGAGCCGTGAGCAAAGGGGCTTTCTCCACTTTGTATAGATGTCCGCCAGGCAGCCTTCTCTGAAGGTGTGTCCTGGCCAACTTGAAAGCTTTTGGCGGAATTATAAAAGGCATTCATGAATCTTTTATGGATATGAGAGATATTGGTAAGAACTGGGGAGGGTACCCCATGAAGTTTGGGCAGATGTCCCCTGAAACACTGATCATGTCCCCATCCCAGGGTTACAGGAAAAGCAACATGCCTGGTAGACTCCACAAAGACTAGTATTAAGTCCCTTGGCCTCTCAGAGAGAAAGCAAGTGTGGAGGGACTGTTGGCTCAAGCCTCTCTCCTTCCCCATCTCCCTCCCCGTTCCCCCTTCCCCAGTTCACACAAGGAGAGGTAAGTGAAATAAATGAAATCCTCACACACACACACACACCCGCCCGTTTAAAGCCCTAAAGTCAAGAAGCTAAAGGTCACACAAAGGGTATAGAGCTCCTCTCTGGAGGATCTTTCTTCTTAGTAGCTTGGCTAGATTCCTACATCACCTCTCTGTGGATTTTCTGAGCTGCCTTTGTCTTCTCCTTCATGTGTGTGTCCCTGACCTCAGGGTGGCCTGGGATGGACATCCAGGGCCAACTACATCTCATCCTCAGGATGAAGTGGTTTCTCTGGCCTAATCTTTTAGGGTCAAGGTAGGTTCACCATGTGATCCAAACTTTCTCAGCTCCAAAGAATATGCTGGAGTTTAGTGCATGGGGTCAGAGCTCCAGCTAGTGATACACTGACCCCTGAGATTGTCCTCTGAGCATAGGCGTCCCTCAGAGACTTCCCAGGGAGGGGAGATGGGCTGAGGCAGAATTAGGGTGCTTCTGGGTCCATTGGCCCAATGTTATCTCATAATCTCACCTTCTTCTGCACAAATATCAGCCCTGGTCATTACCCCAGACAAGAATGCTCCACCCAGAGCCCAGAGTAGCCCACCACTGATCCCAACTCACTGTCCACTTCTTTCTAGGCACGAGGGCAAGGAGTCATCGAGGAATGTCCTATTCTGAAGCTGGGAGGGTATTCTCTCTATCAACTCAAAGATTTTGTCATTAAAAGGGATGCAGAATTGAGGATTTCATTTAAGAGAGACCAAAATACATTTCAAGCTCATTTTCTGAGTCTGTAAAACCCTTTCTGAGAAGCTTCCCAGGAGCTCTCCATGTCATTGAGTTCATTGAATCCTGATGGCTAGATTGTTTTCTGTTTACTCATCACCATTCTTAGCAATATTCATGAGGACAACAAAACAAAACAGACAGACACTGCTAGGAAGCAAATCAAACATGGCGTACCACACAAGGCAGTGTTCATCTCTACCGCACGTTGGGGACAATGCAGAGCAACTGCCACCCAGTTGTTCCCCAGGGGCAGCTGACAACCTCAGAATGACACCCCAGCACACTGAGATCTCTCCATGAGCCTACCACGAAAGCTAGATGTATGCTCGTGAACACCTGAGTCCTCCTGGAAGTGAGGCTTCTACACCTGGATGACCTAAGATAAGAAGAAGCACCTGCTCTCCAAAACATCCCAGCACAGACCACACACCATCTCATCACAGAGGTGGGCTGTAGGTGCACCCTTCACTCTTTATTTCTCCTCCATAAGAAGGAGTACCAGAACCAGAAGTTACTTTCATTAATTAAAGTGGGTAAAAAAAAAACCAGTGCTCCTTCAGTGAGAAATACCTTTAGAGAAATGCAACAGAGATCAACTTCCTTCAACTCTCCTTAGTAAGATGATCACTGAGCCTCATCAGTCCTCAAAACAGGGATAAGTGATGCCAAGTACTTTCCTGATAGAGTCTTGATTTGTGTCCTCATAGGTGAAAACTGGGTAAATAAAGAGGAAGTCTGCCTTCCAGTCCTCAAATAAAATAAGACTAAATAACAGCGAGTTCAGTCTCCTTCAGGCAAATTGACAAGGAAGGATGAAGTTGTCAAAATGCAAACAGACAACATGAGTTTATAAGTTGGTCTACGTTTTGCAGTTGTCATAATTCAGGTGGTGGGCACCTTCTGCACATGTATCTGCTCATCACTGAGGGTGAAGCCTGATAAAAGCTGGCCGGAGGGGAGGCCAGTTGTTCAAGTGGGAGCTCATTGTTTTCCATAGCTATTTGCTGTGTTTTCTTCCTGGGCCAAAGACCGACACACCTGTGACAGAAAATCAGAGACTATTCAACAAGCAGAACCCGCTGTTCTGAACGCATTGCTTATTCTTGCAAGCAGAAACATGCTGCCCTAGCTTGCTTTCTAAACAAATGCCACCCAGTTGTTCCTAAATCTGACTGCACGTTGGAAATACCTGGGGAGCTTGCTATAAATACACATTCTCAGACTCCACTCCCCCACTCCCCCAGGATCCTGATCCAGTAGGTCTGTCTGGGACCTGGAAATCTGAATGTTGAGCAAGCACACCTTGCAGCTTGGGGTACTGGAATCCAGGTATAGCATGGTTTATCTACAGTCTCAGACCCCACAACAGCATTTTTAAAGGAGAAAAAAAGAGACCTGGAGATCATCCAACTCAACCTCTTTGTTTTACAGAGAAACAGCATTGAATCTGAGCTAGAAGACCTGGTTTGATCAGGCAGGGCTGTGACATTGTTTAACACTCAGTGTCTTCAGAGAATCTATTGCTCTCACCCGGATGGAATGGGTTTCTGGAAAGGGTTAGAACCAAATGTCCTTACAGGGATAAAAAAGGTTATTAGAAGTCATCTATAGAGAAAGAAGCCTTTGTTAGGGAAAGATGGCTTTGAAAAAGCAAATGTTAGTGAAAGATGCTCCATCAGAGGAAGGCCCCAGGGCAAATCCGGCCCAGAGCACAAGGACCACCCTTGTCCAGCCATCTGCAGTCCGCGTCTGAATGCCCATTGAAGAAGCAGGAGCTCTGATGCCTAATGGCTTTTGGACTCCAAATAAAAGAGAAACAAAGCGGTTCTTAAATAAAAGGACTACAGTCTGAAAGAAATTCTGAAGGAGAAAGAGCCGTATTGATGTGTATTCCACCTAAATGGAGCTTAATTAGGCCACACACACACACTAAGGCCCTTGGGAGAGACCCTGCAAACCCAATTCCCTTCTTTATTGCTAGACCGAGGAGGAAGCCTATGTGACTTAAGGCTGCCTCGGGAGCTCTACATGGATGGTGCCCTTGGAGTTACCCATAATGACATGTAAACCCATAACCAAACAACTTGGGTGCACCGTGTCCACCCTGCAACCCAATTCTTGAACCATAGGATCTGGAAGCAGAACAGACCTTTCTGAGCATCTCACCCGTGGGCCTGGCGGTAATCGATGTGCAGATTGTGGGCTCAGTGTGGGCCGACAGAGACTTAGCTATAATCAGTTCTGTAATTCTGGGCCTTTCCATCTCCTTTCCACTGAAAATGCACCATGAAACAGGGGCCTCTTGAAGAATTCTTAACCGAGTGGAATAGGACGGAGCAGAGCCTCCCTGGGGCCTTGCCCCACAGTCTGAAGGATTTGTAGACCGACTGTCATACCCTGAGTTCACCACTTCAATCTTTTAAAAAATGTCTGCAGTTTACTTACCCATGGATTTCTAACCATGTGGCCCACTCTATAAGAGTTGACAAAATGGAGGCCCAGTTATTTGCCCTCTTGGGGTCAGTGACAGAGCTGAATAAGACCCAGGTGTCCCAACACACACACCTGCCACATCAATGTGCAGATCTTCCAAATTAATTTCATAATTGTTAGTTCTTTCTTGAGTAAACAGTGACATCTAGTCATGGTCCCCATGTCTGTATGGCACCTTCTAGAAGATTTTGGTGTACCTCTATAGCAAACACACCTTCATGTGACCCCCAGTGAGTCACGCCCTGTATAATCCCTCCCCCTTGAGTGTAAGTGGCAGGTCAGAAGGGATGGGATGTCTCTTCCAGGAGTAGGTTTTGTTATACAGGATAGGCACTCCCAAGATTATTCTGCTATATGAAACTCCCTCATAGACAACTAGAGTAAAAGATTCTCCTGCTGACCTGAAGAAGTGAGCTCCATGCTGCGTGCAGGCCAAGTGGCAAAGATCTGCTGGTGGCCTTTTGATGCTGGGAGCAGCCCAGCCAACAGCCAGCTAGAAAACAGGACCTCAGTCCCACAGCCACCAGGGACTGAACTCTGCCAACAATCACACATGTCTGGAGAAGACCCAGGCTCCTCAGAGGAACATGGTTTGGCTGACCTCTGCCTTCAGCCTTTGAGCCCCTAAGCAGAGGATGCCGTTAAGCCACCCCTAGACTCCCGACTTACAGAAACTGTGTGAGAGAATAAATGTAATAAACGTACAGTTGATTCTCGCTTTTCACAGTAGTTACATTCTATGATGTTGGTGTGAAAAATGAATTCATGCCATTGCTCCTAGGTGAAATATAGAGTTAGGGTCCTGCCAGCTTCTCTGGTGATAGCATTTTCTTTCTTTTTTTAAATTTAAATTCAAATTTTATTTTTTTTTCTAGATGTGACTTCTTTTTTAATTTAAATTCAGTTAATTAACATATAATGTATCATTAGTTCCAGAGGTAGAGTTCAGTGATTCATCAGTTGCCTGAAACACCCAGTGCTCATTCCATCACGTGCCCTTCTTGATACCCATCCCCCAGGTACTCCATCCCCCCGCCCACCCCTCCAGCAACCCTCAGTTTGTTCCCTAGGATTAAGAGTCTCTTATGCTTTGTGGTGACAACATTTTCATCAGTTGATCAACACATAACCTTGTTTTATGTGTGTTTCTGTTTAAAGACACCTTATTTAATCTACTGTGGATTCATTAACATTGCACTCGTGGCCAACAGCACGAGAACGCATGCCCGAATGAAGCTTGCGTGGCACACAGATGATCTCCAGGAGGCACATCGCAGCCTTGGGCTTAGCAGCACCAGACAGCCCTTCAGCCCTATGCTTGGGGGCCACTTTAAACAGCGAGATTACCGACAAAAATCATAAGATTGCAAAAAACCCGGCACTACACAGACTACAAGAGGGCTCTTGTTTGCAGTGTGAGCGCTGAAACAAGAAGGCAGAGTGTTGTCTTGTTCCGCTGCTGCTGGAGACGTGCACACTGGGTGACATATTTTGCCACTCTACACGTATTTGCAAATGACCGTGAAAGCCCTGTGAGTACTGATTTTTTTAAGGTTGCAGATTAATTGTAGCCAATAGAGAATCTGCAGATGATGAGGCTAGACTGTAGGTTTGAAGCTGCTAAGTTTGTGGTAATTCATCATGCGACAATATCCAGTTAATGCAACCTCTTACTTCAGTTATGCCCATGAACGTGCTCTTCCACATCCCTGATGGCCTTTCCCAGTCACCTTGCCCCAGATGGGACTGTTGTTCCGTACCTGTGAGGGCATGAAATACATTTTGTTCTTCTGCTATACACTGTCAGTTATTTATGTGTGTGAGGGAACACTCCCAGAACTTCCCAGCTTTATAGATGTATGAGGCGTTGGAAGCCTTTGTTGTCTTAATATATGGTCTCTGTAACAGACACGACTCATTCGCTCGGCCTGGCTTAAGCATTAGGTCAAATCTTTGCTCTTAAAGTCCAATGGTTCAAGCCTCCTGCTTATCCTGTAAGAACTTCTTCCTCTTCTTCTTCTTCTCCTCCTCCTCCTCCTCCTTCTTTTTCTTTCTTTTCCAGGAATCCTATCTCCTTTCCCCGATAGTCAAAGAATCCAAGAGCACCACTCATCATGATGCATCCATGCACCTGTCAAGTTCACCAGGGTAGAGAGATAATCAGGAAAGCTGTCCTATTCTGGCCAGCCCAAGCCTCTGATGCTGTGTTTGTGGTCACTGCCCTGCTGCATAGCTCCTAAACCCCTGGCCCATTAGCCCTATCCCCTCTGCCCCTTACCATACATTTGCAGCAAATTGGATTTACACCTCAATAAGACTGCCACAGGGCCTCTCTTCTCCCTCATCTCGTCCCTCAGTGCTGATACACCTGCCACTGGACACAGCCTAGAATACCTGGCAGGCCAGACGTGCCTGCCTTGTTCTGCAGAACTGCAGCTCAAGGGCCCCAGATGCCACGACCCCACAGCTCAGCCTCAGCTCTCTCTCCAGTAACTTGGCTGGTTTGGTTGACTCACACGCGTACAGCCAATCCTTCTCCTAAGGCTCCTACAGAGGATCAGGGAGGCTGAGCGTAATGTGCTTTCTCTTTTATTCTCCATTCAGCTTTGTCTCAGAGACCCCCGTCTAACTCTCCATATATGTGCCATCCTTTTGCCCTCCTCATCTGTTCCTTCCTCACTCAATGTCCTCAAATCCAGCTTGTCCACAAAGAAAAAATTATATATAATATATAATATTAAATTATATTTTATAAATATTAAATATTTATAAATACTAGATTAAAATTCTAATTAAAAAATATGTAAATGGCACAGGAATTAGGCAAATGAAGCTGAAATAAGTTAAATTTGGAGAATGAAGGACAATACATAAAAATATATTTTTTTTCTCATATATATATATAGTTTCATGTATTCCAAATATTATGAAAAAGGGAACTTGGAATGATCCTTTTTCATTACACATTGTACACATTATACACTTACACTTTACTATTACTATACACATCAGTGGTCCTAACACATTATACATAGTGCACTAACATCCCTATCGTTGGACTGCACCAAGTGCAGGACTTAGGCACATGAAGGGAACAAAGTCACCTTTATAAAAGAGGAAGAAAAATTGGATCGTCCACACACAATTAGCGGTGCCTCCCCATTCCAGGGCTAACATTGCCTTCGTAGTTTCCCCATGTTGCTAGGCTAATAATCATCATCTCCTTCAATGCAGCAAAATAGGAGGAGAATTAATGACCCATTTTGCAGTACGAACTCACCGCATCTCAGTGTTGGCTCAGAGCAGCCTCAAAAAATAAATTACACAGACCTGCTGTGTGCTTGCAGAATGGAAGGAAGATCCAATAAAGACATAATTTTCCCTTCTTTTAAGCCTCTGCACAAAAATATTTAGTTTTCCACTTCAGCTGATTTCCCCAGGGTTTTATATTGCCGGTGATTGATTTTCTTCATTTATTGTTATCAACTGATGCTATGTTCTCAGATCACTGAGCATTAGCTGTGTCCCAATCCCGTTTACAGAAAGCTGTAACAAGTTAAATTTGGAGAATGAAGGACAATACATAAAAAGCATTCTAAAGCATGTAAGCTCTTTTACCTAAAAAAATAAAGATAATTGTAATAATTTATAACATAATTCTGCTTAAGATTTCATTATGCTATGACTTTGAGATTCCCTCTTCCAGAATTTCTAAATGAAATGAATCCTAAAACAATAAAAGGAACCAGAGAATAAAAGCAGAAGAAAATCCTTGATATAAAAATTATATAACCTGGGATCCTTCAAGAAAGGAAAAAAAAAAAAAAAGGAATAGGACAAGTCCATGCTCCAGTGATTACTTCCAACTCGGTCATTAACTCATTTGCATGACTTTATGATACATCACCTGCTTGTAATATTCCACATGGCTTCTTGCTCCAGAATTCTTCTGCTCTCCAAGGATGAAGTGATTTGACATTATTCTCATTTGACTTCTTTGTCCTAGACTTCTCCTTAATGGCTACCTTCCAAACTATATTAAAAACTATCACACAATGCCATTCTAAAAAAGATTGGAACCACTCATGGAAATCTAAAAGGATAAAGTAGCATTCTCCAAAATACTGCATTAGTATTCTTATTTATACTTCATCTTTTTCCAGAAAGGGTTTGAGATATCTCACTATTACACATATAATGAAATATATATATATTTTTTTAAGTAAGGGAAGAAAACAGTGAGAATAATGGAAAACAAGGATAAAAATGAAACAAAGTCTGTGCACCTACATTAGTCAACCAATATCGCAAAAGTGCTATATAATGAACAATGACAAAATCTCAGTGGCATGCAAGTATAAACATCGTTCTTGCTCAGTTTGTGAACCAGCCACAGGTAACTCTTACTTCAGATTCTGGTGTCTCTGATCCACATGTCTCTTATCCTCTTTCTGGGACCCAGGGCCAGTTGGTGCAAATTCTCCTTATGATGCCAGAAACACAGGAAGGGAAATGGAAATGCACAAGGTCTCTTAAGCTTAGGTTCATAACTGTCAATTACCACTTGTACTTTCCAAATCATGCATAAGTTCTTCTCATGGACAAACTCAACCAAAACTGTAAAGGAAAGGGATTCCGGGAAATGTAGTTTGCAGCCTCAGACATATATGGCCATGATGGAGATGGTGGTGGTGGTGGTGGTGATGGTATATTCAAACTCCCTCTCGGGTGCCTGGGTGGCTCAGTTGGTTAAGCGACTGCCTTCGGCTCAGGTCATGATCCTGGAGTCCCTGGATCGAGTCCCGCATTGGGCTCCCTGCTCAGCAGGGAGTCTGCTTCTCCCTCTGACCCTCCCCCCTCCCATGTGCTCTCTCTCATTCTCTCTCTCTCAAATAAATAAATAAAATCTTTAAAAAAAAATTTAAAAAAAACTCCCTCTCTAATAATAGGGCTAAATGGACTAACAGTTAACACCGCTTTAGAGCATTTTCAATATTTGGAAAAGCCACTTCCCCTCATAATACTTCCTTTTCAAAATATTTAAAATTTATGCTCATCACTTCATTCTTCCAAATGAACTTTGATATGATTTTGACAAGCCTCTCAAAAAATGTTATAGAGATCTCATGTGCAATTATTTAAATCATGTGAACTGGGAAATTTTGTCATGAAAAAATAGTCTCACCATCTAGAACGCCTGAGTTAACAAATTGTTACTGCACATTTCTTGGTAAGTATAATAATATTTGTATTAATAATTATGATATTTTCTAAGTGGGTATAGAAGATATAAAAACTTGATTTTTATTGATTACGTTCATTTTCAGCCACTGAATCTACCAACAATCTATGTGATATTTTGACTGATAATCACAGAGTGTTTATGTATATTTATCTTGGCTGGGAATAATAATACTTTCATCTTCATATCGAGTGCATATTCTTTATTACGGTCCTGTGTTTGGAGCGTCCAAAATAACACTACAATATAATGGTGGTAATGGGGGTTCTCGTTTCTCATTTTGTTTTGCCATGGTTTCTCCATTTATTCTTTGATTACACTTGGCAGACGTGTTTATTATCTCTGCAAATAAATCCCTTCTCATTTTACTTACTGATTCTACCTCTTTTCCAGCTGATTAATTTCTGCTTTTATCTATTCCATGTTCTTTCTAATTAATTCTCTGCCTCGAATGATTATTTATATATTTCTTTTCTTTTCCATTTGGTAATGAAAGTATTTAGGGTTAAGAATCAGCCTGTTTAGATCTGTCTGACAGCCTTAGTAGTGTCCTCATTTTTATGATTTTCTATATCATCTGGGATAATATTTGGTGGCTTACTCATTATTTGGGACTCATTTTATTTGTAATATCCACGTAATTGGGTTATTCTTTCTAAATGTTTACTATAAATTTTGAATTTTAGAAGATTGTGACAGCAAATTATTTTTGCCTTGGGGGTAATTCTAAAGTCAAATTTATGCTACTTTTGTAAATGTCCCATGGACACCTGAAAATAAGTAGTCCCATCAGCGCGAGCGTGAGCTCTGTCAGTGAGTAACGGCTCCCAAATCCTAATCCCTGGAAACTGAGAATATTACTTTATACAACAAAAGGGATTTTGCAGATGCGATTAAGTCAAATATCTTGAGATGGGGAGAGGGTCCTGGATTATCCAGATATGCCTTCAGTGAAGTCACAAGCATCCTTATAAGAAGGAGGAGAGAGAGAGAGAGAGATCCGATATGGAAGAAGACAATGAGAGGACTCAAGGAAGCTGCCTTGCAAGCTTTGAAGAAGAAGGAAGGGGCCACCAGCCAAGGAGTGGAGCCCCAGAGCTGGAAGAAGCAAGGAAACAGGGTCTCCCAGAGCCTCCAGAGGGAGTGCGCTCTGCTGACACCTTGGTTTCAGCCCAGTAAAACCAATTACTGATTCTGACCTCCACAACTGTAAGAGCGTGAAGGTGTGTTCTTTTAAACTGTCAGGTTACTGGAAATTTGCTACAGCAGCCACAGGCAAAAAATACAACCGTAAAGCCTTATCTCCCTTCCCCTGCTTTTGATCTATCACAGAGTGTTGGCATTGATAATTCTCCCTACCAATTGTATTTTTGATCTTGACTTTTAAAGTATAAATTTAGAAAGGCCAGTACTACGTTGTTTAGGGCATGAAGGCTAAAGACCGTTTTCAGTATTATGACCTTTCACAGCAAAACATGACTCTTATTGCAACTCTAAGACTTCTTGATCCAATGTCTATATTTTCTTGATATTGACATTGTCATCCTTCTTCTCTGCATGTATGAGCTTCTTCTCTATCTTTTCCCAGTCCCTTATTTTAAATGATAAAAGAGCTCTCCTTCATGTCTATCTCTTGTATCATGTAGTTCAATTTTTGCTTCCTGTCATACAACTTTGCTTTGACGTAATAGAATTTAAATTCTCGACATTTATTATCATAACCCAAATGGTTCACCCAGGTCTCTCACCTTGCTTTGTTCTGCTTTCTGGTTTATGCTTTACTATAGTTTCCTTTTTTCATTTGTGTTATGTGCACTGCTTTTTAAAAAAATTATACCAGTGGATCCTTTTAATTTTTTCAAATATCTATTTAAACATAATCTTCTAATCATTTAAGTCAAGATCAAAGCAATGACTATGGCTCCTTCTTACATAAAACAAAATTTACTGCACCGTATCTTTTCCTATGCCCTCAATTATTTCCTAGTCTTTGTTAAATTAATTTTACATTATAGTCCTAGATTGATATATTATCATTGCTGGTTTTAGTAATTTACATTTAAAACATGGGTTTTTCTCTTTGGGGGCCATCTTGACATAACTCATTTTTTCGTTCAACAAATATCTGTTGAGGACCTATAGCGAGCAGGGCACTGAGTCAAGGACTGTGACAGGACAGTGGCTGGGACCTGCATGCTTCTGCCCAGTGCTCATGGACCACATTGCTGCATGGCTGTCATGTTCAATGATAATTCTTGGGCCACCCTGAGCTTGGTTTTGTTCTTCAAGACCACGTGTCCTCTCTGGGCCCATGTTCTTGGGTTTGTTCTTCCCTGGGATGCACCTTTCCTTCTTCCAGCTCTTCTTTAGCCTCAATCATCCTCATCCCTCCAGTTTCAGACTAGACTTTTTCCAAGAAGTCAGCCCTTGACCACCCAAACCTGGACCAGGTCTCCTACTTAGGGTTTCCACAGAAGCCTACACTTCGCTCACCACGATGCCATGCCACCTGTCCTGACAGGCCACTTGTCCAGATAGTAGGTGTTTGCCTGTTTATTTCACTGTCTCTCTGGGCTGTGGGCTTCACAGGGACATGGACCTCCTTTTGTCCAGCATTTTACCTATTAGCACAGTGCTTGGCACCTTGTAGCTGTTCATTAAATGCTTATGAGCTAACAGAGTGAATAAAGTATTCTTTTTAAAAAAAATCATTTTAGATACTGATTGTTTTTCTGTTGGCTGGAATATAGCTCTAACTGATTATTTCAGGAAGAGAACGTGAGTGGTGGTTTTGGATTCCACTGTGTCACTGAGGATGACCTTGTACTGTAAGAACTTGACTGGGTACAAAAGTCTTTGCTCTTGGTTTTTTTGGCCTCTCACAAGTGTACAGATTTTGGAACATTGCCTTTTGGCTTTTAGTGTTGCAGAGAAAATGTCTGATGCCAGACTAATTTTTGTTTCTTTTTAAGTAATCTTCCCCTATTTCCTCCTTCATCTAAATATAAAGAGAGGGGGTGCCTGGGTGGCTCAGTCAGTTGAGCATCCAACTCTTGGTTTAGGCTCAGATCATGATCTCAGGGTTGTGAGATCGAGCCCTGCTTGGGATTCTCTCTCTCTCTCTCTCTCCTTCTGCCTCTGTCCCTTCCCTCTCTAAAATAAAGAATCTTTAAAAATAAATAAATAGGGGCGCCTGGGTGGCTCAGTCATTAAGCATCTGCCTTCGGCTCAGGTCATGATCCCAGGGTCCTGGGATCGAGCCCCACATCGGGCTCCTTGCTCAGCAGGAAGCCTGCTTCTCCCTCTCCCACTCCCCCTGCTTCTGTTCCTGCTCTCGCTAACTCTCTCTCTGTCAAATAAAATCTAAAAATAAATAAATAAATAAATAAATAAGCATAGAGAGAGACTTTTATCTTTTCTTAAAAAAAAAACTCAATATGTCTATTGTTGGTCTGTTTTCATTCATTTCTCCCTGGTATATGGTGCACTCTTTCCTCCTGTGGATTAAACCCTGTTTCATCGAGAGACATTTGCATCAATTACAACCTCCCCCAGAATTGCCCATGTCTCCACGGCTCTAAGCACAGCCAATGACACCATGAGCTATATTGTCTTTATTCTTCTGCTTCCAGCTATGTTCAAGACTAGAAGTTGAAGAAACAGAGAAATAATAAAGATGGACAGGAAAGGGAATATCACTGATGGCCTCAAAAAATCGTTTTCATGTAGTGTGGGGATGTCTGCTCTGTTTTCTGATTAATGTTGGATTCAATCAAAGAACACAAAAGAGAGTCAAGTCTTCCCCATCTTCTCCAGGACCTACCCTGCTGTTCTCATGCAGACAACGGACTGGGCATAGCCCTCCATGTTGTTCCTGAATCAAACCCAGTCCCTGTGAAATATGCATATAGTCACCCCAAACTCCAATGGGGGCCCTCATTTTCAAAGTGGGCAGATGCTTTTATTTTCAAAATATATTCATGGAATGTGAACGAGACCTTATCAGGTGTGGTCAGGTGGCGCTACATGAACTGTGGAATCTACATCATTGTTTATTGTGGGGGAAGAGGAAGCCGGAGAGGGCTCTCAGATTCTGAGGCAGTGGCAGCACCAGGGGGAGAGCTGGCCCCTCCTGAGTCAGGCTGGCATGACCACAGAGAGCCTCACACCTGCCTTTCTGCCACACACTCCCCCCCCACCCCCACCCCGCCCTGCCCCTGCCAGCCGCCTCCATTGTGGTCTCCATGTCTGTTTGCATGGGTGTTTCTCTTGGTCATTGCTTCTTTATCTCACGGCTTCTGTAGTCCAGAGTGAGGACAGGGTTTTGGCTGAGTGTGGTAGTTATTTGGTCTGCAGGGCCCGCACCCACACTCAGAGGACCCTGGAGCAGGTGTGCCGTGTCACTGGGCTCCCTGTGGCCAGAATGTGGGAGGGGAGCCGGGTTGGCAGAGGCTGAACGAACAAAGGGGTCAAAGCACCGACTGGGGAGTCTTCAAGTGCTAATGCTGCCACCAGACAGCCAGAGGGTTCTGTGGGCCAGGGCCGTGTCCAGAACCAGCGGGAGCCAGGTGGGTTGAAGGAAACGTGAAGCACCGTGAGCCGTGCGCACAGGGAAGGGGGCTGACCTGCTCAGGCCACAGGCTGTCCTTCAAGGTCAGATGCTCTCACGCGTCCACAGTCCACAAAGCTCGGGGACCCAGTGCACTGGTGTCAGGAAGAAAATGAAGCACCCCCCACATAAGGAGTCTTCAGGTTGGTGTGAAACGTGAACCTAAGTTCTCTGCATCTCGGCCTCCGGGCAGCAGGGCTGCTTATTCATGAGCGGCGACATCTCCACCATCATCCCGTCTGCAGCCCAGAGCCCAGCACACTGCGTGATGATCCTGCCGAGCGGTTTGGCCATTCATGTGCAGGGCAAGCCCAGGCAGGTTATGCAAACTGCCTCGGTTCCTGCTTCTAGAAAGGAAAGAGAATCAGGCCTATCGCTTGTCCTGGGGTCACCAGAGGAGTAAGTACGATAACAAACAGAAGACATCTGTCATGGAAAATGCTCCTGAAAGTGGGGTGGCTCCCCATCCCTTCTCTTTGCAACCCAGACTGAGCCCCCGTGGGCCCCAGACCACAGCAGAGGCCGCCCGGAGCTCTCAGCCCATCAAACAGCTCAACTGCAGCTCAACCTCACCCTCCTAAACCTTTTGAAGATGCGAGAACATTTGAACTGGCTCATGCAAAGAACAATATTTGCTCGAGGTTAGTTCCTACGTTATGAATTTTTAACCTCACATAAATCAAACCTGTAAAAATGGACAAAGGCTGAATTTCCTCTGCCGGGACCAAAATAGAAACGGCCTCTGTCTCTTAAACAATTCTGATTATGTTTCCGTAACCAA
This sequence comes from Mirounga leonina, assembly GCF_011800145.1. Classification (NCBI taxonomy): domain Eukaryota; kingdom Metazoa; phylum Chordata; class Mammalia; order Carnivora; family Phocidae; genus Mirounga; species Mirounga leonina. Next base: position 5,431,015 of record NW_023270377.1, on the reverse strand, counting down.
ATCATACTGAGATGAATAGCTGGGATATTTATATTTAGGTCCTAAAGTATAATGTAAAATAAATGGAAATGGTCTATCTCTTCAGCACTGACGCTGTGCCTTGGGTTCCATCTGCAAAGGCAACTGGAAGACCAGGCTGTGGGCAAAGGCCATTGTGTGCCTGCCACAGGATTTTGCTTCTCTCGGCTCATTGCTTTTCCCCTGTAGCTCTTGTCACCGGGTCCCCACCACTAAATGATTAATAGAAACCACCCCAGGGGAAACAGTCTATAGCCATGTTCTAAGCGCATTCCTTTGCAGAAGCCTTATACTGAGAAATATCTGCACTCTAAAAGATCCATAAGACGGAATCTTGTTAACTGCAGAGGACGATGTTTTAATTAAATAATGCTTTCCTTCATTCAACAAACACATCTAGAGCAATGCCTGTGAGCCACAAACTTAGAAGACTATCAACACAGCAAAGATAAGCACAAATAAAGCATTTTTCTTCTCTCAATCTAGTGGAGAAGGAAGATTTGAAAGCACCTAATTTACGGTAAGGCAGCCAGAAGTCCGAATCGGGGAGGGTGTTAACAAGCAAACGTTCGAGACTTCCAGAGGCAGGAAAGACGTCAGCACACGAGGCGGAGTTGGAGCTGACCTTTCAAGAGCGATAAAGGATTTAATAGGAAAAATGGAGCTGCAGAGGCCAAGAAAACTGTGGCTAGGCTGGTGAGAAACAACAGGGTGTGGGGTGGGAGTGCGTGATATGAGGCTTAAAGAATAGGCTGGGAGCGTGTACAGAAACAGCTTGGGCTCCAGACGCAAGTTGGAGTCTTACAGGAAACTGGAGGCTTTTAAAGGCATTGAACGAGCGGGTTGATACGTCAGTGGTGTGAAGATTCATTCATTCATTCATCCATTCATTCACTTTACAAATATTTACTGCAACCTTCATGAGGGATACAGTGGTGGGTAACAAAACTGATAGGACCCTGGCCCCGGGGACCTTACAGTCTTGTAGGGTGACAAATAACCCATAAGCACATGTACAGTTACAAGCAGATGGGACACTAGGTGGGTCGACATGGGGCAGGGTCCAAGGATAGCAGGGAGCCCTGATTTATCCTGGGGTGGGGAGGGAGGGAAGGCACTGGGAAGACCCGACTTCCATGCTGCGTCCTTAGGGGTCAACGAGCGGTGGGGATGAGGTCTGTGTTGGGGACGAGGTCTGTGTTGGGGTCAGCCTGTGGCACCAGACGGGAACATCCCACGTGCAGAAAGACTAGGCGTGAAGAACCTCAGGTAAATGAAGAGGTTTGGATTTTTAAGAAATCAAAAGAAAAGAGAGTAGTGTTCGGTGACTCCAGAGGGAAGGGGTCTGGTTTGTTTTATAAGGCATTCGGGATGCTGTGTGGAGAGTGGTTTTGAGAAGGACAAGTTTGAAAGCCAGTGTCACGGTCCAAAACAGGTGTGTGGACAGTGCTGGCAGAACAGAAGAAAAAGGACAATTTGGGACCTACTCCAAAGGTGGAACTGACAGCCCTCATTGATGGGTGGAGCGGGGGTTGGGAGCCAAAGGAGATAATGTCAAGATTGACTCCACGTCCTGCACTGAGCCACCAAGAGGAAGGTGGTACTGTTTACCTAGAAGACGGAAAAGCCTAGAGCAATTTTAATTTTTAGGGGGCAGGGGAAAGAGGTCAAGGAATTAGCCTGGGATTTGGGAAAGCCAAAAGCCTATGAGACATCAGGGGACAGTTCAAGTAGATAATCCAAAATACGGGTTAGGAGCTGAAGAAAGAAAGGGATCGTCTGGTAGGAGGGCAAGAGGAGGTGGCTGCAGATTCGGGGCAGTCTTCCATCTTTGCTTCCTGTGCCAGGCTCTGCCCCAGCTGGGCCGTTCCAGGAAGCCCACAGCAGTCACTTGCTCCATCTATCACAAAGCTGTCCAAACATGTCAACCTTAGTCTGTGATCCTGGTTCCCCAGGACCCTCTTCTCCCATAGTGGGACCTAGAATTCTCCAAGAAGAAAACTAGCAAGTTCTTGATCTCATGTCCCCTTGCAATCAGTCACTCTCCCCCAAATCTGGGGCCCCAGGCAACCATGGACTTTCTTTCCATCACTGCAGCTTAGCTGTTGCCTCTTCTATTCCTCGGTTCTTCTGATGTGACCATGGTAACCTTGGATGCATCGCGTTATGACAAGTTCCTGACTCATTCTGCGTTGACCCTGCCTCAGAGTCCATATTCATCCTCTCCAAGGAGCCCTGGCTCCTTTCAGTGGGGAATGGTATTTAGAGACCACAATCAAGGTTCCAAGGGTACGACTTAATGCTAGCTTAATCATCATTGCCAGGCCTTTTTATAAAGCTAGGGAAGTTTTAAAATATAAAGCCACATCTTGATTCACACTACCAACTTCCAATCCAGATTCAGGATACGAACTTGTTACTCAAGCATGTTAACTCACCCGTGTCTTTCCTTTTTCCCATCCTGGGCTCTCTGGTTTTCAGTGCCACACACCATTCCTCATTTCCCTTATACACACAGCAGCCCCAGAATAAGAATGCCAACACCATCACCAGAAATATAGTTCCGGAAACTGTTTAATATCTTTGGCGGTTCTTTCTGTCCTGACAGCATAGCATACTAAGGACCTATAACCCAATTACTGTCAAAATCACTTGGAATAATTTCTCTTTGTGTGGCTATGAAAACCCATGCATACATTGCGGAATTTGTTTCATTTTCCTTTCTACTTTTATGAATTTTTTTTTTTTTTTTTTTAAGATTTTATGTATTCATTTGAAAGAGAGAGAGCGTGAGACAGAGATCACGAGCAGGGGGGAAAGGCAGAAGGAGAAGCAGACTCCCCGCTGAGCAGGGAGCTGGATGCGGGGCTTGATCCCAGGACCCTGAGATCATGACCTGAGCCAAAGGCAGATGCTCAACTGACTGAGCCACCCAGGCGCCCTATGAATGGTTTTACCTGCAATTTTGTTTTAGTTATGTAAAATGTTTAGGTGGTTTGAAAGTCCAATGACAAGACAAGGCCTAGTCAAAGAACTTTAGCTTCTCTACCTGCCACTTCTTTCCTCCACCCTATCCCTTCCCTCCCCTTAGAGGTGCCTTCTCTCTCTCTCTCTTTTTTTTTTTTTTAGATGAAGTGTTGCATGATTCATTGTTTGTGTATAACACCCAGTGCTCCATGCAGAATGTGCCCTCCTCAATACCCACCACCAGGCTAACCCATCCTCCCACCCCCCTCCCCTCTAGAACCCTCAGTTTGTTTTTCAGAGTCCATCGTCTCTCATGGTTCGTCTACCCCTCCGATTTCCCCCGCTTCATTCTTCCCCTCCCGCTACCTTCTTCTTCTTCTTCTTTTTTTTTTCTTAACATATATTGCATTATTTGTTTCAGAGGTACAGATCTGAGATTCAACAGTCTTGCACAATTCACAGCACTTACCAGAGCACATACCCTCCCCAGTGTCTATCACCCAGTCACCCCATCCCTCCCACCCCACCCCCCACTCCAACAACACTCAGTTTGTTTCCTGCGATTAAGAATTCCTCATATCAGTGAGATCATATGATACATGTCTTTCTCTGTTTGACTTATTTCACTCAACATAATACCCTCCAGTTCCATCCACGTCGTTGTAAATGGTGCCTTCTCTCTTTTAATTTTGAGATATACGCTTCCATTGTTTCTACATGCATGTGTGTGTACCCCCATGCTGCCCTTTCATGGATATATGGGTGCGTACTATGCACACAATTCTCCTCCTCGTTCAAAGCTGCTAGCGATGTTAGTCCATCACCACCAACAGACACCTTGTCGTCTACAGCGTGTACTGTTCCATGGCCTGGATGCACCACCATTGATTCCACTTGTCACCTACTCATGAAATTTGTGGTTTCTGGTTTCCTTTCATTACGAAAAGGGTTGCCGTAAATCATCTTGCTCATCTGTTTTCTCCTACGCTTGCTAGCAGCACGGATTTGTTGAGTACATTCCAGACCATACTGATATAGCAGAGCAGAGTGGGGCCAGGAAAAACCCAAGTCCTTGCCCTCAGGGAGCTGACATTCCCCCGGGGATGGGCAAGAAGAACCACAGATCACTACAGAACCTACCGAGCGATGGTAAAGACCATGAGGAAACGTAGGCCGGGCAAAAGGGGGTGAGAGAGTGACGGGGGCCAGGCGGCTCCTGGTCTCTGCCTCACCTGAGATAAGGCCTCGCGGACAACATGGCAGCTGAGCCGAAACGGGGCAAAGGTGTGCGTGGGGAAGGGCACTCTGGAAGAGGGAACGCAAAACAAAAGCAAAGCAGAGCACACCCGGAAGGGAATGAGCGCCAGGCCGGGCCAGGTGGAACTCAGGGAGGGCGGACGCGGAGGAGGTGAGGTCAGGGACGTGGCTGTGGACAGACCGTGAGGCACACGGGCGGGTGCCGTGTATTCCAGAAATTGGCACGGCTGACTCACAGATACAAGGACCACGACACCCACAGCCACGTACTCTGCCCGCAGCGGGGCCCCCTGGCCAGCCCCCCAGTGCCTTTTGTGCTACTGGCCCTGCCTGGTCGGCAGGCCCCATGGGAACCACAGACGACACGCTGCAGCAGCTGGGCCTGACCTCAGGCCCCTGGTGGCGTCCCTCAGCTGCCCCCGGAGTGGTCTGCCTTGCTTACCACTCCCCAAGAGTCTCCCTTTGGCTTGCCGACCTGGCTCACACCTCGGATTCCTCTGAGTAATTAAAAGTAATTACCCCGTGACTCCACCTGCTATAACCCTGGGTAGAAACGGTCACCCGATGCCCTCCTAGGCCCCAGGCCCCAGTCTGCTCCTGCTCACTGTCAGAGACAACATCACAGGACACCGGGTAGGAGTGACCGTGCTGTCACCGGGTTAAGGATTCTTCCAGGAGGGGCGCCTGGGTGGCTCAGTCGTTAAGCGTCTGCCTTCGGCTCAGGTCATGATCCCGGGGTCCTGGGATCGAGCCCCGCATCGGGCTCCCTGCTCCGCGGGGAGCCTGCTTCTCCCTCTCCCTCTGCCGCTCCCCATGCTTGTGCTCTCTCTCTGCCTTTCTCTCTCTCTGTCAAATAAATACATAAAATCTTAAAAAAACAAAAAGGAGTGACCGTGCTGGGGAGAAGGAGCCAAGCTGAGGGAGAAGTTGAAATAAAGCAGAGGTAGATAGCAGTGGGTTCTCTGATCTTTGAACCCTCTTGGCCTCAGTTCCCTCCTTTAAAGGGATGAGGGTAAGCCTGGTGCCCGTAAGTAGGATAAAGACGTAGATTCAGTGTCAGTGGTTAATACGCGTCATGCACACAGAGCGAATACACACTGTGCACAAGGGCAGACGATGACCCTTGTGCATATTGTCACCGTGCTCCCCACACTTGAGAAAGCTAGCAAACTACATCTGAGTCTAGAGTCTCATAAAAGTCGGGGAGCTCTGTGAGGTTCCAGTGGCGTCATTCTTCCCTGCTGGGGCCACGAGGAAAATGCCCTAACAACTCAGAGGGCCAGTAGGGTGGTTTGGGAAGTATGAAGGAAGAGAAAGGAGGAAGAAGAGGGGGTGACAGTAACTGATCACACTGTGGAAGAGAGCCCCAGGGGGTAAATGAGTGGTGTTGACAGGCTCAAGAAGTTTTGTAACGGGAGGGAGAGATGGGGTATAGTCGGAGGGTGAGGTGGGGCAAGGGCAAGGTCTGTGGGCATTTCCCTCAGGGCCGTGTGGGGAACAAAACCACAGCAGGGCTTCCAGACAGAGAGAATACAGAGGTGGGGGAGAGGGGAAGGCCCCAGAAGGGAAGGTGACTCAGCTAGGGGTCAGCACAGTCCCATGGGCAGTCACTGCCATCCGAGGCCAGAGCCCTGAAACTGGGCTCTCAGGAGGGAGCATGGCGGAGCGGCCCTGTGGGAGCTGAGCAGAGCAGGGGGACTGAGCAGGTGTGGGGCTGAGCAGGGGTCAGGGGTTTGAGCAGGTGGGGGGCTGAGTAGGGTGAGAGGGGCTGAGCAGGCAGAGGGGAAGGGAGCTGAGCTGGGGTGGGGGGCTGAGCAGGCTGGTGACATCTCCCCTCCTCATTCCCTCTTATCTTCCTCCAGGGCCACTGTGTGGCCAACCTAACCAGTAGTCAGAGGGCCAGGGGGCCAGGCAGAGATCCCTGTGACCCAAAGCAGGTGGGGTCTTTGGGTCAGGACCCATGAGGTGCCCCAACCATAGGGAGCTGTGAGTTTGCTGGTGCCAGGCTGGGGCAGGTGAGGAGCAGGGACCAGGATGGACATGGAAGTGGGAGGAGGGAATGCTGGAGGTCGAGATGAGGCGTGGCCACAGAGGTGGGGAAGGAGAAGAGAAAGTATGGTCACGTGCAGGTGAAGAGACCTTCAAGCTCACGTTCCCCAGTAGGTAGGAGCCAAGCTCAAGGGCCTGAGTGAGGGCCAGACAGCAGGTGCCCTGGGCGGCCAGAATTGCCTCTGTGAGACTCAGTGGGGCCAGGGAAGGGGACACTGGCTAGCACTTGGAGTCCACCCACATGAGCCCACCTGGAATTCATTTCTTGACCCGAGAAAGTGAAGCCAGAGAAAGGGGCTCACACAGCCCAAAGGGACAGGATCAGGACTGGGGTCAGATGATGCCAAGGACCAGGTTCGTTCCGTCTGCACTTTGGCCCTGATGGCAGGAAGTGAGGGGTGTGGAAGGCGGGCTCTGCTAAGTCCCTGGTGGATGGATCCCCCCCAGAGCCCCCACCACCCTGCACACCCAAGCCCAGCTTCCACGTGGCCCCACCTCCTGGCCACCTGCTGCCGCCCCCGCACCCGCCAGCGAGCGCTCCCGGATACATACTCACGGTGCTCTCACACACGCACCCACACTCCCTCACAACCACACATGCGCTCACATACCCACTCACACTCATGCACACACACTCGTGGGGCACATTCACGATAGCACGTGCTTGCACACTTACGCTCACACGTGCACACCCATACCCTCAAACTCTCACACACGTGTACTCACATGCACACACACTTTCAGACCGCCTCAAATACGCTCTCGTGTACCCACAAGTACTCACATGCTCTTGCCTGTGCATACTCTCACACCTGCACAGTCCTCACACATTTGTACTCACGTGAGCTCCCACCACTTGCATACTTGCACACCCACATGCACACCCATGCCCGCTCTGGCTCACACTCCCTTTCACACACACACACACACACACGCACACACACCAGTACTCCATCCACCTGCAGTCAGAGCGGTCCTCGGGCCAGGCCCCCACTGTGGGAAATGCCCACTGCCCGGGGCTCTGCTGGAGGAAGCCTTCCCCCACCCACGCCATTAGCCCCCTTCCCCGTGGAAGTCCCCAGACCACCCATACTTCTTCTTTAAGCCCTTCTCACGTCACACAGTTTGGCCGTTGTTCATGGGATCCCGGGGGAGTCTGTGACCTGTGCTCTGAGCCGAGATGTGCTGCAGGCAAACAGGCCCAGTGCCCAGCATGCTGCTCCGTAAACACTTGGTGAGTAGGTGAGTGGATGGAGCCAGACAAGGTCGGGAGAGAGAACGGCCAGAGGCAGAAGCGATGACGCAGAAATGGGGGTGGGGGGGTGTGTGTGTGAAGAGGGGAAATGTTTATTATCTGAAGATCTGGCCCAGACGCTCTTTGTTCAGGATCCTGGGAGTGGGTGGGCGGTGGGTCTCCCCTGAGGGCTGCATGTGGGTGGCACCCTGCTTCAGAGGAGGGAGTTGCCCCCCTGAGAGGGAGGGCGGGAGAGCAAGGGGGAGGCGGCAGGAGGGAGGGGACCGAACAGGGGAAGGAGCAGTGGGGCAGGGACAGAGGACCGTGCAGAGCAGGCTCCCCGGGAGCTCAGAGCACCTGTCTCCTACTCTCTGCCCACCTGCCCTGCAAGCCCTCCCAGGAAAGCCCCCTCCTCTCACTGCCCAATGACCAGCCGACCTCATCTTGGCGGGGGAGAGGGCTGGAGAGCAGGAGAGAGAAAGAAGGGCCTCAGTTTCACCTTGGGACTGATGTTACAGAGCCACATTTGCGCTTCTGCACAGAGACCCGGACAGCAGGGCAGACCTTCTGAGGACACAAACACCAAGTAATACGTTCATAAAAGCTTATGGAGATCAGGAGTAGCGGCAGATTTGGTGAGCCAGCCCCCCCAAAAAAGTTCAATCCACAAGAAAGTTGGCATCAGAATTTTTATTTATTTATGTATTTGTTTATTTATTTAACTTTCTTATTAATATACCAATATTTTTTTCCTTTTCCCCTAGATTCTCTAGCACAAGCTTGTTTTGATTTTACAAACAACCATCAGTCATCTAGCTGAAAAGTTGCCTCTTCTCCTCGGGTGGTCCTCCAGCCTCCCGGTGCGCGCAGAACCCTGCGGGAGTTTGCACAGCCTGCAGGTGCCTGGGATTCCCGGGGAAGTGGGATCAGTCCCTCTGGGCTGGGCCAGCTGTGCTTTTAAAACATTCGCAGGTGCTTCGAACGTATATGGGGGGCCAAGAACCACCACTGCTTGCTGTCGACACCGAGGCCATTTCAGCCGGAACCTTAAGGCTTGTTTAGGTGCCCAAACACTTCTGCTGAGAACAAGCTTCTAGAAAACACACAGAACCACCCCCTCTACATCGTCACAAGGGAAGACCAAATGTCTGGGGTTCGTCAGTGTTTTAGTCCAGGAACTTTGGAGACTTTAAAAACCAAATGCCGCAACCTTTAAAGTGGACAGGGGTGCACCCAAGAATTTGGTTTGGTAACAGCAGAGAAACGAGGTTAGAAACCCCAATCAAGAGTGTGCCCATGCTTACATGAATGTTTCGTAAGTGCTCCTTTAGAACTTTGAATAACTCAAATTGTTTTTCCTGTTCAATCCAACGAGAGCTAAAAGTATGAGTTCTTTGAAAGAGGGACTAATGCTTAGAACATCATGATCTCTTTCCCCCTGAAAAGTATGATGTCTCTACCACTTTGATATAAGCTGTAGGCACAGGCTTCATAAATATCATCATATAACTTTTATTCACATTCAAGAAAGATTGAGCTTCCTTTTGAGAGAATATGTCACTGAGAATCTAGTTTCTGTAGAGGAAAAAAAAAGGTTTTCTGCTTAGTCTCATATTGCTTTGGCCACAATTAGGTTTCAGTGGGAAAAATTGGGGGAGATTGGAGGGGAAGATGTACAGCCACTGGGAACGCGCTAACTGTGAGACAGTCATCAACTATACCCGTTGTGAGCAATAGAAGTGTGCCTGGGACAGGGCTCAGTCCCCACCTCTCATCTGTGTCCTCATCTCTAGCAACCACGGCAAGGGACACGGTTCCTGGTCAATTAGCGTTATTTCTACTACTGCTCTCCTTCCTTCTTACCCTCCCCTTCAGGAATTTAATATCCCAAAGTGCTAATTAATGCAAGCGGTAATTAAACATACCTGGGCATGGTTTACTGCCTGTCCACCCGGCTGGAGTGCACACGCCACTGGGGAGGAGGTAGGACTGTCTTCCTCACTTGTGTACCCCCCACACCTAACATGCTGCTTGGCACATAAGAGTGGTCATCTGTTGAATGAATCCATTTGCATGTGAATATCTATGTTTGCACAGAAGTCTCTGTAAAATTTGAGGGGTGTGTGGCTGGACACACCAGCAAACAGCCCATTTTTACTCTGTCTTCATGGGCTCTATTTATAAGAAGAAATTGTTTAGGGGCGCCTGGGTGGCTCAGTTGGTTGAGCGACTGCCTTCGGCTCAGGTCATGATCCTGGAGTCCCTGGATCGAGTCCCGCATCGGGCTCCCTGCTCGGCAGGGAGTCTGCTTCTCCCTCTGACCCTCCCCCCTCTCATGTGCTCTCTCTCATTCTCTCTCTCTCAAATAAATAAATAAAATCTTTAAAAAAAAAAAAAGAAAAGAAATTGTTTAGGATTCGCTCAAAATCCCCATTTTGTTGGCTCTGACTTAAGATAAACAAGATTGCAAAAAAGAAAAAAAAAAAGTGCCCAAGTGAGAACTAGTTGTTTTTCCTCTCAGGGCTTTTTTTTTTTCCCCCTAACAAAGGTTCTCAAAAAATTCAATCTTCTAGTAGAATTAATTATTTTGTTTATTGCGTTCATCACGGGTGGGTTTCCTCCACCTCTCCGATAGATCTCTCTCCAAGGCTGTTGACATATTTGAATGGTATCATTGCCTGTTTCTGCAGCTGGTAAGACAAGACCATCTACAAACATTTTTGTCTATAATCACATTATTTTTTCAAACTGGGTAGCAGCATCCTATGGTCAACATGAGGGGACGTGATGGGCAGGACGTCAACATCCTAATCCCCAGAACCCTGTGGCTAGGTGCCTCACATGGCTACGGGGACTCTGCAGATGTGATTAGGTTAAGGACCTTGAAATGGGGAGATGATCCTTGGATTGGGAGATTATCTCAACGCCATCACAAGGGTCCTTATAAGAGGGAGGCAAGAGAGTCAGAGAAAGCAGGATGAGGACAGAAACAGAGGTGACAGATGGAGAGAGACAGAAAGAGAGGTAGATTTGAAGAAGATGCTCCACTGCTGGCCTTGACCATGGAGCAAGGGTCCATGAGCCAAGGAAAGCAGGTGGCCTTAGAAGTTGGAAAGACAAGGAAATAAATTCTCCTCTAGAGCCTCCAGAAAGAGTACAGCCCTGCCAACCCATTATATATTTCCCACCTCCAGAAGTGCAAGAGTAAATCTGTGTTGTTTTAAGCCACTAAATTTGTGTAATTTGTTCCAGCAGCCATAGGAGAGCAGTTCGAGGGCAAGAAGGTAAGTCGATTCTTCCCCAAATTATGAAGCAGTTTGCTTTTACTCTCCCTGGCCTCACCTTCTGTAGCTTCACTTTAATTCAATCTGACAAGCATTTATTGAGCACCTGCTGAATCCTATATGCAGAATTCTGGCCTCGCCCGTCTGTCTGCACGGATCCCCGGGCTTTCAAGAAGGACACTTCTACCAGGCGTCAGCCCCTTAAGGTAGGAATCCATGTGGGTCTTTGTCCTTCTGTTTTGAAAGGAACATGTGCTTACTTTCAAAAACGTACAAAACATCAAAAAGTATAGGGAGGAGAATAAGAAGCAGTAGCCCCACACTGAAGAGATAATCATTCTTTACACACTGATGCATTTCCTTCCAGCCATTTTTCTAAGAAGGTGTGTCGAATATCTAGGTCCCTCTTCTATGTGAGCACTCAGGAGCTCAGATGACTCCTCCAAGTTCATGCCTCAGTTTACTTGTGCTGTTGTGACAGAACACCAAGACTCAGGAGGCTGGCAAATCTGAGGTCAGGGGCCAGCATGGTCAGGTTTTTGGCGAGAGCCCTCTTCCTGGCTGTGTCCTTACATGGCCTTTCCTTGGTGAGTGCCCTCATAGAAAGAGGCAGATCTCATGTCTCTTCCTATAGGACCATGAATCCCAACATGGGGACCCATCCTCATGGCCTCATCTCCACCGAAGTACCTCCTAAAGTCCCCAGCTCCAGGCATCCTCACGTGGGCGATGAGGGCTTCCACATATGGATTTTGGGGGACACAAACATTCAATCACTAATGGCTTATTAGCCTTACACTCTCCCATTCACCCCAATTAATTTTGGGTTCTTGCACGTGAGAAGAGCCCTGCTCTTTCACTCTGGCCTTCTTGTGATATCAAGGGCATTGAGGACATTCCTCAGCCCTATGGCCACTGCCACCTAGGAGGACACTACTTCCCTTACCAGAGAGCCCCTAAAGTACCCCAAACCCTCCAAAAGCCACATGGAACTGTGTTCTGAGGCTGCACTCAGCCAAGGACCTCAAGCCATAGTCCTTGAGGACGGGGAGAAGTGTCCCTTTTCCCAATTTCTTTTGTACTTTGTCATCTCTTTGGGAACGTAACCTCATACATTTTAGCTTGCTCTGCCCCCTCCCCAAATCCCCGCGCCCCATCGGCCTTGCCAATTACTCAGGCAAGCCGACACAAAGGAGTTGCAGGGCAGGACACCACCAGTCTCACGGTCAATCTTGATGTGGGCTTAGAAGCAAGCTAGGGGCACCTGGGTGGCTCAGACATTAAGCATCTGCCTTCGGCTCAGGTCATGATCCCAGGGTCCTGGGATCGAGCCCCGTATCCGGCTCCCTGCTCCGTGGGGAGCCTGCTTCTCCCTCTCCCACTCCCCCTGCTCGTGTTCTCTCTCCCTCTGTCAAATAAATATATAAAATCTTAGAAAAAAAAAGAAGCAAGCTGTGTGTGTACACACATTAACATCATTTTCAATCTTTCCATAAGCACAATGTCATGTTATTTGCTACTTTATATCATGTGAGATTATGTTATGAATATTCCTACATGTTCAGTTATTCAGAACATCTTAAAATTGCTGCCTATATTCCAGTGTGTTGAGACACCATGATTTGTTTCTCCTTACTGGGTATGTAGGTACTTCACATGTTTTTCTACTTTAAATAATCTCACAAAGAATGTCTTTCCATATCAACTGTTGTCGTTTGCCTTGGGGTAAAATGACTGGGTCAGAAAGCATTTACATTTTAAGCCATAACTCTGGTTATAGAATAAAATGCTTAAGCACAGGAGAGAATTGCCAAGCAAAGTAAATATAATTTTTTTGGGGGGGGGTAGGGGACAGTCCCCCTGGAATCATAGGAGCTGGGTGGCTATCTACTACACTTATCCATGATATGCTCATATATATTTTTTATGTATCTTACATATATATATATCTTTATATGCAGATATGTCTGGATTCATCCCTCAGCTCCTTCCCTTCTCCCCAGAGATTGTTCTAATGAGAGGTGGGGACAGATTCAATGGACTGCCATTAAAGGAGACAGGCTCCAATAATGCCAGTCATCACCTGTCCCGAGAGCAGCCCTTCGGGGCACCTGGGTAAATGCCCAGGATTGCAACAGCCCACAGCTGACCGCTGATCCATTATGTACTGAATCTCAAATTCAGCTCAAGGATGCATTCAACTGCGAGAAATTTCACATGCCAGCTTTTAGGTAAGGCTTCAGGAAAAGACTTTGTCCTTATAAAACAGATGCAAAGGACAAAACCATCGAATAATTGTACAATGTTCAAGTTGTCTGTGCTCAGCACGTTTCATTGATTCTTCTCACATTGGCCTATTCACTGAGATGTGTAAAATTATTACGTGACCTCCAGAGTCAGAAATCTACCTTATATGCACCAGGGGACTCAATAATGAATCCTTATATCATAGTCAAGAACATAAATAGTACCAGGGTACTGCCTTGGCTAGCATACATGTTAGAAATGCTGAATACATGAAATCAGATTACTAGAGGAGTCATTGTTTTCCTTCAGTAAATATTCATTGAACACTGAGTCCATGTCCTGCCCTGTGCCGGATGCGAGAGATGCAGTGGGGGAAGAGCAATGTGGTCCCTGCCCCCACCACATACACGAGGGCACTTTGTCAACAGTGTGATTTTGCACTCCTTGGTCCTAAGCATAAAGACCACTGCTCTTAATCTTTTTTTTTAAGATTTTATTTATTTATTTGAGAGAGAGAGAGAGAACAAGCATGAACAGGGAGGGGCAGAGGGAGAGGGAGAAGCAGACTCCTTGCTGAGCAGGGAGCCCGACACAGGGCTCGATGCCAGGACCCCTGAGCCAAAGGCAGATGTTCATCAACTGAGCCACCCAGGCTCCCTAAGACCACTGCTATGACTATAATAAAATTCCTGCAGAAATCATAGTGAGAGCAGTCTTGTTTTCCGACATGGCCACTCACGTTCTCTCCCTCCCCACCTCACCCCCCTGCACCCCCCCCAGGTGAACTTTCACCTTGCCCTTGCTTGCACTGCTGTCCTGCCTCATGCTTTCCTCCAGTCTGAAATGCTAACCTGCACCTTTTCTGCCGGCAGACATCACACAGCCCACTCTTCGAGGTCTACCTACAACACTTTCATGTGGAGCCTTGCCGAGATCCAGGCAGAATCGACTGCCCTGTCTTCGGCACTCCTGTGGTGCTTTGTGTGTGTCTCTATGATGATGTTACTGCATCAACGTGGGGGGACTGGCATCTTATGTGGGTCCATTGTATTACAGTATTGTATGCTCCTTCTCCAGGCGTGAGCTAATTGGGGACTGGGACACGGGTCATTTATGCCTCGTGCCTACTGGGGGACTGAATGAGTGAATAAATAAAGGCAAATCGGATGCATACACAGTCCAGCCACAGAAGAAGCATTCCTGAGACATTATTAATAGAAAATAGGCTTTGAGTTGTTTTTCCAATAGGAGACTCTTGCCTGACCCTTGCCCTGCCTTAGGAATAGAATCAATATGCAGGATGGCTGGATGCAGAGCTATCACCTGCGTCCATGAAGGGAAAGACCAGTGGTTGACTTATTAAATGTAAACCACACATTGCTTGGGCCCTCTGCTTCAGGGAGATTGCGCTACACTTAACTCAGACCCCAGATCCATAACCAGTGGCTGCTGGAGCCCCCACCATGAGGTCTGAGTGTGCCCACAATGTACACTTCCCTCTCCTCTGGGCTCCTGTGGCCTCGTGGGCTGGCATTACAACCCTGAAGGAGAGGGGACACCGAACCTTGCCTCTTCAGCAGTTTTGCACAGGAAATCCATTCATACCACATGTCCTGTGATCTTCATTCAACCTGTGCTGAAGATTTTAACGTCCAAGGAACAGTCACACACCCTCACAGAGACTCTCACCATCTTGTTTGTTTTTGTACTGCTTCCTGCTTCTACCTTCTCTCTTCCTCCTCCTGGTGCGGCCGAGATATTCTGCACCTGATTCTGGCCCCATAATTTAGTCTAGGCTCAGTCCCTTCAAGGTGTTCGCTCCTACCCCCAGGCAGCATGGTAATAAAATTCTCTGAACAAATAAAGAGCTCCCGCCCATTATGGACCTTGGGTGACCTTGACTTTCTTCATTCCACTGCCTCAAATACGCAGTAGAGTTTAACTGTTCCCCTCCCCCAGTCTGCAGGACTCTTATTTGGAAACTGGTGGAAGTGAAAATAGTATGAATGCTGGCAAACAACCACTCTTTTCAGGTTTCTCGGAGGTCAGAGGGGTGGCAGCCTGGGTGGAGGGATGTCTGAATAGCAAGCAGCAATTGGAAGCTACAGACGCTCGGGGCTCTCTTTCCTGCAGAGAGGTGTTCACATTCGAAAGGATATTGAAGCCTAGAGATCTTCTTCTTGTCTCCACAGAGAGCATTTGTTCACATCCCAGAGCAGAAGCTCTCTTTCTCTCTGGGTTGGGGAAGAAGCAGCTGCACCAGCGGTTCCTTTGAGCTCCAAGACTCCGAACCCCGGGGTCCCTGGCGTGCAGTGCAGACCCTGTCCATGCACAGCACAGCTGGACTCCACCACACCGTCCCACAGGACGTGCAGGAAGATGGCCAGGCCAATAAACAGAAGTCTGTCTCTGATCCAGAAACCCTGTGTTTTCTATCAGGACAAATAAATAAGTCAAGATATAAAAACATGTGGTGTGAAATGAGGACATCCACGTTTTTGCAGTTTGACCAAGGATGGATCTCTTTATTTGCATTTGACCAAGGATGGCGCTCTTATTTCTTAGATAAACGTTCTAGAGTGGAGTAGAGGGGCATGTGAAGAGAAAACCGGGGAAGAGATCATTAAAATCTGTGAATTTATCTTATGGTGATGTGTTATGTATTTCATCCAATCTAAGATACTGTAAGTTATAGGATGAACCGTTACTTCATGTGCCACTAAGAAGAAAGGAAACAAGATGCCACACTATGACACAATGCTTTCTAGTATCTCAGAAATCTTATTTTATTGAAAGAACTCTTTTAGACTTCTTGAGAAGTCAATGTTTATCCTATAAGGGACATAATTCGGGGACAGACATTCTGAGCACAGCAAGGGCCCTGGGGTCCTCACCCCAGCAGGCTCCATGCTGGCTCCTAACAATCCCTGAGGCTGAGGCAGCGATGCCCCACCCACATAGGGAATGAAATTTCTGTGCCCCCCACCTCCCCGCACTACACTTCCTGGCCCAGAACCTGCAGCACCAACTCTACATCTTGAGAGGGAAACCCACCTCCGGTTGCCCACCGGTCTATCTCCAGGACCCTCTCGGTAACTGGCTCAGAGCTGGTCCTCAGGAGTGTTGAATTCATTCATCTCACACATATTTACTGACAGCCCAGAAAGAGGCAAGAGTGGTTGAATCACTGGGAAAACAGGAGTGAACAGACTGTCAGACTCCCTCATCATGAGGCTTACATTTTTTTTAAAGATTTTATTTATTTTTTGACAGAGAGACAGCGAGAGAGGGAACACAAGCAGGGGGAGTGGGAGAGGGAGAAGCAGGCTTCCCACTGAGCAAGGGGCCCGATGTGGGGCCAGATCCCAGGACACCGGAGATCACAACCCGAGCCAAAGGCAGACGCCTAACGACTGAGCCACCCAGGCGCCCCGAGAGGCTTACATTTTATCAGAGGCCACAAAGAGTAACTACCTCCTGAGTCAGGTGGTGATGGATCAGGAAGTACAGAGAAGCAGGAAAGAGATGGAGAGTTAAGAAGAAGATGAGCATGGTTGCTGCTTACATAGAAGGGGTGGGAACCACGGTCAGACAAGTGCCGCAAGGCTAACTTCCATGTTCATCAAACCCCCCAATCTCCAGCTTCCATTTTACTGGATACCAAAGATGTAAACACATACACACACAATCTCTTTAAGCAGCTACCTTGAAGACCTGTCTTGAGCAAACAAAATTCTCCCTGGGTGACAGTGCAAAGGAGAGAGATGGCCAGAGGTACAAAAGGATGAAGCATCAAGAGAAGGGCATGATTCTGATGAACTAGAACAAACGTCCTCTAAGAAGTGAGCTTGCTCCAAGGAGTTAGACAGAATGATCTCCAAAATGTTTTTTAATACACATTTTTTTTTACTCTTAACATGATTGGAAGGCAATTCTGGAAAGAACATCATCCAGACGTCAGCGAAAATTGCTTTTGGTGGAAAAGCTATTACCAAATTTTAAAACACAATAAAAGAATTTAACAAAGTGTCCAGTTGACAAAATAAATCTATAAAAATCAATAGCTTTGTTTTACACCAATAATAACCCGGCAGAAAATGTAACTTGAGGAAAATTCCATACACAATCCTAACAATAAATGTGAAATACCCAGAAACAACTATCATGAGGTGTGTTGACGTCCTAGATGAACACCTGAAAATTTACTTGCAGAGAGAGGGTATATCATGTTCCTTAAAATGGAATAACTGTTAGTGTAGTTTGAAATTTCCATGCTGTGACTCTCATTACACTTGTAATAATTTGCTCTGGTGTCTGTATTCCCCACCATGCTATAAACTCAGTGATGCCAAAGACTTCCTGTTTCATTCCCTTTTGTGTTCTGGTATATTTCCAACTTCCTGCTTCATAGCGGGTGCTCAATAAATACTGGTTGGACTCACGAGTGAAGATGGAGAGGACCACAAATCTAAATCGTTTTAAAGGAACCTGGAGAATCCAAGATTGAGCCCTAGAGTCCAAAAGAATGATTTCAAATGACAGTGGTCCTTAAGCAATTGAGAATTTAATTCTCCCAAGATAGCGTTCTCGGAGCCTCGACAAAAAGTACAAATATTAAGCCTCTTGGACTTCATTCCTGGTCATGGGTAAAAGTGGCAAAGGATGCGCCCTAGAAAAATGATCATTCCCATGAAGCGACAAGAGCCAAAAGGCCCTCTCTGACACCTTAGCAGTGCTGGGGACCAATGAGGCTCCTTAAGATGTTCCAAAGACTTCCTTGGAGAAGAGGAAATGCCTCCAGGACCTCCCATGTTGATTGCATTAGCAATCCTAATGGAAGGAAAGCTTGTTGTCTGAAACCCAACCTAACCTGGTAAACGCAGGCTTTTCTGGCTCTTAGAGGCTGGGAATCAAGCACATAAGGCACACCGTGGTGGAACTAAATCTACCACCTCTTCTTGAGACATTGGCGCGGAAGGGAGTGGAGCAACTCCCGAAAAGGATACCCCATTGCGTTCATTTGAAAGGGACACCCCACTGAGCAGCAGAGGGCACTGATGAGTCTCAGGTCTGTGAAGAGAGGCCCAGAGCCTGTTCTGGGGGTGGACAAAGCCAGAAAAAGCCTAACTGCTATGCAAATTAAAAGGGAGGAAGGGTTTGGAGTTTGCTGTGAGGGACAATAACAGCAGAGGAGAGAGTGAGAGAGAAAACCAGAGGGAGGGCCGGAGCCCAGGTCAGTGAGAATGGTCAGGCATTTTCCAAACAGAAGTCCCAGTGCCCAGGTAGCCAGGCACCCCAACAGAAGGTTGTACTGATCAAGAACAAAGAGCTGAGCTCCATGCCTGAACTTGCACAAAGGATAGGAAGCAGAGGTGGAAGGAAGTGCCAGGTGGAGTGGGGGGTTAGAGGGCTAACAAATTCAGACCCCATGTGCAGAAACCACAGGGTCACTTGGAGGCAAGGGCTTGAGAGGCCAACCAGGTTCCTCCGTGGACCTGGTGGGGAAGCTCCAGGAAGCTACTATGATGCAAAACCACCCCAGTGGCAGACACGTTAGCCGTGCAGAAGGTGACAGATGACCTTGCCCCACTCCATGCAGGACAGACCAGCCTTAGCACTCAAGTCCCACAGGGTATTCGCAAGAGCCCGATGCACTTGCAACCTGGGCTTATCCATAATTTACCCAGAAACAAGTGGGAGTGGAAACACAGCCAACGAGGACTGATGGAAGGAATTTGGGACATCTGGGCTAAAAAGAGACAGCTAAAAAGGGATGAGATGGTCTTCCCCAAGATGGGATGGGGAGTGTGCTTTTTATTTGTTATGATTCTGGAGGGCAAAATTGGAGCCGAAGATAGAAGTGACAGTAAAAATAACTTGGTGCAAATATGAGGGAGACGTTCCTGGTGATTTGAGAAGCCCGAACATGAATGTGACTTCCTGTGAATGGTACAAACTCCTCTCACTGAGAGGAGAGGAAGAGATCAGAGCCCAACTCTGGGGAAGGAGTCATGGTGCAGCCTCTGCACTGAAGCGAGCTGAGTTGCTTCCATGGGATTCCATGATTCTAATTCTCCAGAGCATCCCAGTTTGAGTGCCAACCCCCAGTGCCCACCATGGGAAATGGAGCTCTGTGCAGGGCAGAGGCAGCTCCTTGTAGCAGCAATGACAGGACAATTTGGGGATCATTTCTAGAGTATGAACAGATGCCATGGAGTGAACTTGGGGACAGGCAGACAAAGACTCTTACCAAGGTCTTCCAAAGACCCTCCTCAAGTGGGCTCTTCCTAGGGGGAGAGATTCCCAGAACAACTGCTTTCATAAGTCACTGACTTGATGTCACAGAACTGGGAAAATGGGGTGGTCCCCTGTGCAGACTAAGTCCCCATGTTAAGGGGCTGTGCTGAGAGCCAACAGGGTTGGGTGGGACAGCTCCGAAGCAAAAAGCCCTAATGCACCCCTAAGTCATCCTCCTCGCCTCCAGGGCATCCAGGGCCCTGGAAGGTGGCATCAGAATCAGTGACCTCAGACTGTGTCAGCAGCAGTTACAAGGAGAGCGTTGGCATCTGCCGCCATGCTGGGAGACTCTACAGGGCCGTGTCCCATCACCATACAGTGACCATGGGACCGGGAGCAGGAAACCCAGAGTCTCAGTGTTCATGGTCATGATGTGATCAACATGAAAGCACTCTCATCCTGGGCCAAAGAAGAAAGAGACTCTGGCACAGGGATTTCAAAATGTCACTGAAGACTCTCATTAAAAACCATGGCTTTGATTTTTTGTGTTGGTGAAACTCTTGGTTTTATTCTGCCTGATCCCCCCTGCCAAGCAAACTGGGTTATATAACACTTGAGTTCATAAAGTGATGTAAGCAGCAGGCTTCAGGGTGAAACCAGGCGCTCAAATGATCCAAAGCAAGAAGAATTGAACAGCTAAATAAGATTTGAAATTTCCAGAAAGCAGACTGGGTAAGAATCTTCCGAACACGGCCATATACGATTTTCTGGATCCTTAGACACAATAGCACAAGGAAAATGGGGGTTTATGTAGCTAAGCATTGCTTAGATGGTATAAAATAGCATTGACTTAAAATTTACTGCCTCCTGGTAAGAGGAATTCTATAGCAAAAATATCTCATCAACAGGAGGCTGACTTGAAGCTCTTTTAAAAAGATTTGAGTTAAAAAGATCCAAAAAGAAGGATGTGCACAATGTAATTTGCTCCTATTGCTCCAACCATTATATTTAAAGTGACATGTTTATTTCTTTTTTAATAAAAGTTAGAAGCCAAAATTCTCTCAAGCACAAAACCATTGGGTCTAGAGAGGGCTTGATTAAGCAAATAAACACTTCACAAAACCACTTACCATTTGGTTAAAAAGACAGCCGTGGCTCAGGAAAGGGTTGGGTTGTAATAAGGAACCTTCCATCTCACTGAAAACAGGGTATGGAGCAGACAAATCCCAGGCTCCATTTGTCATTTTTAAGTAGGTAAGTTTTCTCTTAACGCAGACATTAATTGAATACCAGGCAGCACCAACTCTGTGTTTTATCTACTGTGAAAATTATGTTTGTTTCTCAGAGCCCCACGGCTTTAGACAGAAGGCTGGGGATTTTGGAGAGAGTGTTGTGTTCCTCAAAATGCAGAACCCTGACAAACAGACACACAAGCAGCCTAATCTTGTAGAATTAAAAAAAAATAAGTATATATATGCCAAGATTTTGCAAGGGACAAAAGCCAGCTCTAAATAACTTAAGTGGAAAAGGAAAATGAATAACTCATAAGCCCATACAAAGGACAGAGTGAGGCCAAGAATTGCCACACTATATTTAGGTGATTCTCTCTCTCTGTCTCTCTGTCTTTCTGTCTCTCTCTCTTATATATCTCTCTTTCTCTGTCTCTCTCCCTCTCTCTATCTCTCTCTGTCTCTTTCATTTCTCTCTGTATCTCTCCCTCTCTCTTTCCATCTATCTCTATCTCTCTCTAGTCTCTCTGTCTCTCCCTCTTTCTGTCTCTCTCTCTCTGTCTCTCTCTCTCTCACACACACACACACCCGTTTCTTCTCTGAGCCTGCCTCATTCTCTCTGGTTGGCTGGCCACAGAGATCAATCATACACCTCTGTGCACTCTATCCTATGGAAGTCTTACAGCCTTCCCACCTCCTGATCAGCCAAGACAAAAGGCTTCTCTCCGGTTGCAGTTTTTTAAAACCACAGGGAAGGACTCTACCTGGGCAGCTGAGGTCATACGCCCATTTCTGGACCAATCCCCGAGACCAGGTGTGTGGGTACTCTAACTGGGAAGTCCTCACCAGAACCCCACGACTGGAGTGGTAGGAAGAGAGGGCCTCCCGAGGACGAGGGTGATCTTCTGAGAACAGAGCAACATCATACTGGTAAGTTCCTATTCAGCCTTTCTTTTAGGAGCTCAGACACAAAGGACAACAGAAGCCAAGACAGTTCCCTCCCTCAAGGGCCGTCCAGAAACCACCAGCCACATATGGTTCTTGACCTTTGAAATGTGCTTGGGGCGTGCCATGGATGTAAAATACACACTTTATTCCAAAGACATGGTTGAAAAGGAATGTAAACTATCTCATTAATAATGGTTTCTATTGACCACATGTTGAAATGATCATCTTATGGTTATATTAGGTTAAATAAAATAATTACTGAAATCAATTTTGCCTTTTTTTTTTTACTTTTTTAATGTGGCTATTAGAACATTTAAAATTACCTATGTGGCTCCTATTCTCTTTCATTTGGGGGTGGCTCCTCTGATCAAGGTCCATCAAGAACTTTGGACCTCTTCTTCAGGACGTGAGCAAATGGTAGGGTTATAGAAGGGATGGCAGGAATGGACTCTCCCTCCTACACAAGCATGTTGTCAGGGTCTCAGTGTGTTTGGTTCTGGGACGTGAATGCTTTTTCTTTACACTAGTCAGAGTCCCCTCTTTGGTGTCCCCAAGCCATGCCCTCATGAGAATTATATCAGAAATGGGTGTCCATGTCTTTAGGAAGACACAAAGCAACAACCAGGTCACATAGTTTTGAATCTTTGCGCTCATAAGCCATAAGCTAGCGAGTCTTCACGTCACCTCGTGATTCGTGTTGAGCAGGCTGAAAGGTGATTCAGGGCAAAAGGTATGTGTTTTCAATGTCATGTGTCACAAAGATTTCAGATTGCAGATGCAAGCCACCGCAGACTCTTAATGCACCAGCCGTCTGATGAACCCGAAGAGCTTCCCTAGTTGATGCCAGCCCATTTTCTACGTGTGACCCATTTGTCTGTGGGAAGCCAATTCAGGGTGGGGAAGGAGAGTCTGTGTTGGAAATTCATTGTCTTCCAGTCAGAAAGCTTTTGATGGAAAAGGAATTTAGATAATACAGCCTTACTTCTCTGTATACAGAAAGCACACAGGACTTTGCGTATATTACCAAGTTCCCTCCCAGAACCCCAGGAGGGGAGGAAGGCAGATCTCTGCCTTCTGGTTGACAGCGGGAGGATTTAGAGATGTCTATTTTAATCAAAGCCTGCCCCTAAAAGCTTGTGACCTAAAAGAAGCCCTCCAACCTTCCTGTGCTGGCTTCTGCCTCGGTTATGTAAGAAGACACTCAAAGACACTTCAGAAAATATTCCTGATTGCAAACCACGGCATGCCCTGTTTAAAACCCTCCAAGGGCTGCCCACTCCAATGAGAATAAACTGCAAAAGTCTGCCATGGCCCCTGGGACCCTAGAGAATCTGACCACATCCTCCCCCTCCTCCTGCTCCTCATACTGCCACAGGGCCTTTGACTGGGCAGTGCCCTCTGCTGGAGCACTCTTCCCTTGGACCCTCACTTCCTCATCTCCTTGTGTCCCTGGAGGGCCCCCCAGATCAACCCCTCTAAATTAGTACAATACCACCCCCTTCAGACTCATACCAATTAGCTTATCCTATTCTCTTCATGACACATAAATTTCTAGATGAAACCATCTTTCATCTGCTTAGCAGTTTATTGACTACCTTTCCCTGATAAAATGCAAGCATCTGAGGGCAGGGAACCTGTTGGGGAATGTTCTTTCCAGATTTCTAGTGTCCCCAGATGTGCATGATAGGGAGATGAATGAAATTTATACACACACACACACACACATGCAGGTGAAGATGGGGGATGGATTACCTGGTAGGTGTTAATGGTTGAATTGTGATCCCCTCCCACAAAACTCAAATGTTGAAGTTCTAACCCCCAGTACCCTCAGAATGTGAATTTATTTGGAACAAGGGTTATGGCAGGTGTAATTAGTTAAGTTAAAAGGAGGTCACACTGGAATTGGGTGGACTCCTAATCCAATAGGACTGGTATCCTTATAAGAAGGGGAACATTGAAGATAGCACACAGGGACCACACCATATGAAGAGGAACCAGAAATTGGGATGATACCAAGGATTTCCAGCAAACCACCAAAGAAGTAAGAGAAACAGGTTGTCCCTCACAGTCTCCAGAGGAACCAGCGTGGCTGACCTTGATCTTGGACTTCTGGCTTCCAGATCTCTGAGACAATAACGTAGTTGTTTAAGCAGCCTGGTTTGTGGCACTTTGTTCTGGCAGCCCTAGGAGATGAATACAGTAGTTCTAATGAGATTCAAATAACAGGTCTAAATGCTTTATTATGGTGAGTAGACACATGTCAATCCTCTTTTTCTTTATGTGCTCACAGTTTGCAGCTAGAAAAAAAAAATCACTGTTTCCTAGAAGAGCAGAGTGGGCTGTAGGTTAAAAAGCTATGATGGGATCCTATTGCTGAGTTGTGGGGTTTTTTTTTAAGATTTTATTTATTTGAGAGAGAGAAAGTGAGGGAGAGAGAGCACGAGCAGATGAGGGGCAGAGGAAGAAGCAGACTGAGAGAGAGATCATGACCTGAGCCAAAGGCTGATGCTTAACCAACTGAGCCCTCCAGCTGCCCTGAGTTGTTTGTTTTTTTAAGTAGGCTCCACACCTAGTGTGGAGCCTGAACTCAGCACCCTGAGATCAAGATCTGAGCTGAGATCAAGAGTCAGACGCTTAACCAGCTGAGCCACCCGGGCGCCCCTCTGTTGCTGAGTTTTATCCAATGACGCTGTTCCATCACTACAAGCCCTCCTGGCCACCTTCTTCCCCAGCCCTACACGGCCTCCAGCCTCTCTGTTTATCAGATTAAATCCCTGTAGGCGAGAGTATCTGGAAGATGTTCTGATATGTAATAAGTGCTCAATGAACTGTAGTTCACGTCCTTCCTCACCCCGAAGCAAAATAGACCCGTTCCCAATACAGGTCTCACACTGCCAATTCGTATGCGCGACTGTGTTTATTCCAATATTTCGTCACGCGTGAAACATTGGTTGAAGGTTTACTATGTGCTAAAATTCTGTTCAGGGTCATAAGAATATAAAGACAAATAGGACTCCCTCTCTGCCCTGAAGACTTTGTAGCCTACCCAAGTGCCAAGTGAGAAGTGCGGGCAAATAAACGAAGCAGTATGTGAGCAGCGCCCTGAGAAATGCAACTGGTGTGGGGAAGGGGACAGGGAGGCGGGCAGGCCGGGTTGGGGGAGGTGTGAAAAACCAAAAGGAGGACGAAGGAGTAGCTTATAGCACACGAATCCATCCCCTGAGAAGGACAACATCAATGTAAATGGGTGTCTGTTTGGAGGCATGAAGACTTGCCCAGATACCCAGAACGATTATTTGTTGAGCTTTGGTGAAGAATTCAATAACCACAATGGTCTGAAAAGGCTAAGTACAACACGTCTCTCTTTTCCAATTGCATATTTATGTGGAGATCAATTTTCTTCACACACTTCAGTCACGACAACATATTGACACAGACTGAATGCAGAAGCAGGTAGAAGAGTCTAGCTCTTTTGCATTAAGGCAGACATCAAAGAGGTTTGAAGAAGAATGTAAAACAATGTCAGTTTTGTCAGTAAATATTTTTGGTTTTGAAGACAGAAATTTTTTATAAAAATGTGTTTTAAATAAATTATGAATAAATGTAAAAGTTTCACTGGTTCTATTACAGTAAATATTAATATATATACAACCCATATTCACAAAAACTCTTTGGGGACTTCAGTAATTTTTAAGAATGTAAAAGGATCTGGAGACCAAATATTTTGAGAATCATCCATTTAAAACACTTACCAAAATCGACCATATGCTAGGCTGTAGGCAAACTTTGATGAATTTCAGTTTTGGAATTCTTCAGAGCATGTTCTCTGACCACAGTGGAATTAAGTCAGAAATCAATTCTTTAAAAAAAAAAAAGAACTAGGAAATCCCCAATATTCGGAAATCAATCCATTCACGTCTAAATATCCTATATGTCGAGAGAAAATCTCAATGAAATTTAGAAAATAGCTTGAACTAAATTATAATAAAATATGGTGTCAAAATTTATGGGATCTACATTGTGGTATACTTACAGGGACATCTGAAGCACCAGATGTATATACTAAAAAAATAAGTGTTCCAAATATCTATTTCAAGAAGTAAGAACAACAAATTAAGCTCAAAATAAGGAGAAGGGGAACAGTTAAAGTCAGAAATAATGATTTAAAACACAAATATTCAATGGACACGTCAACATAAAACAAACATTTTTTATTTGAAAAACTAAAACACCATAAACCCTCAAAATGCTCATCAATAAAGCTGGAGAAAGCATAAATTACCCATATGTTTGATATGGAAATCTGACAAGGACATTACAAGAAAGAAAAATTACCAGCCCATTTCCCCTAGGCTCATAGACCCAAAATCCTAAATGAAATATTAGCAGATCGAATTCTATCATATAAAAATAGGATAACACACCATGACAGAGCCAAGGTTATTTTGGCAATTCAAGCTCGGTCGACCACTCAAACATCGATGAAATATGCATACTGCACACACTTACACTTTTGCCTAGAGAGCCTCCAGTTTCCGGTCCAAATTATAAAGAGCTTGGAAGTCTTCGCTCTCATCCTCACAACAAGAAAAATGCTGAAGAAACTGGAATTCAACAGTGCTTACATCCAGCAGAGAATCGAGGTCACAGGGCCACCTGCTGCCCTGAAAAGCGGAGACACAGCGGGCAGACATGGGGCGGGTGGCAAAGCCGTTAGTGATAGGATCGATTTAAAATGTCATGGAAGACTTACTGGCAGGACTCAATGTGGACAAGTTTGAGAGTTCAAAACCCCGGGGCTGGGGGTGGGGCATTTTAGAGGGCCCCCTTCCTCCTCCAAGTCTTACCTCCAGAAGCGGTACCAGGCTCTCCCTGGGAAGACACCCTCCTGCTTCCAGCAAGAAGAGGCAAAAAGTCTCCATTTTGGAATAATGCCCAGAGCATTCTGTTCTCCTTAACTGTTGCCCTCAAGGACGCTGTTTCACCAGAGCCTAACCTGGGTTTTACCAGGACCTCACCAGCCTGGCGGAGGGTAGATGCCCAACTCTGACTCGCTAAAGAACTGAGACCTAATCTCAGCACCACAGAACACTCTTCCTCCCCCCACTGCGCCTCCACATCAATAGGGCTCCTGGGTAAGAATGGGGGAGGGTGTTAAAACTAAAGGTACTGCCAACCTTAGATGCCATTTGAGGAGTCTCTAGGAAAACCCAAAGACAAGAGGGAGACACAAATGGGGACCCTAGAAGAAATTCTAGCCTCTGACATCATAGCTACAGCAAACCGTAAACATGGCCTGCCACCTAGCCAGATAAACAGAAACCTCACGCGGAAAGCCCGTATTTCTTTTGCCTGACACGTAATGTTAGGCTTCCAACAAAAAAAATTACAAGGTGTGCTAAAAAGCAAAACATACCGTCGGAAGAAACAAAGCATGCGTCAGAACCGAACTATGATATGGCAGAGATTTTGGAATTATCAGATCAGGAATTTAAAATAACTATGATTAAGATGCTAAGAGTTTTCATGGAGACAGAGAACAACATGCAGGAGCAGAGAGGCATGTGAGCAGAGAGTGGCAACTCTAATAATAAAATCCAAAAGGAAATGCTAGAAATCCAAAACACAATGAAGAATGCTTTTGATGGGCTCATCACTAGACTAGACATGACGAAGGAAGGAATCAGTGAGCCAGACGATACGTAATGGAAACTTCCAGAACTAAAATGAAAAGAGAAAGAGGAACGAAAAAGATGGAACAGAATATCCAAGAATTATGGGACAATTACAAAAGGTGTAAAATATTACATGGAATAACAATTCCATTGGTACCAGCATCAAAAACATTACATACCTAAGGAATAAATCAAAAGACCACAAGCCCTCTACATAGAAAATCACAGAACGTGATTGAGAAAAAGTAAAGATATAAGTAAATGAAAAATACACCACCTTCATAGATCGCAAGACTCAACATTGAGAAATGTTCATTCTTTTCAAATGTATCTATCCATTCAATATAATTCTGATTAAAAATCCCAGAAGGTTTTTTTCTATGAAAACTGAAAAAACTATTTCTATAATTTTTATGCCATGCAAAGGCGCCTGAGAACAGAAAAGACCATCTAAAAGAACAAAATTGATGGGGTGCCTGGGTGGTTTATTCAGTTAAGGGTCCAAGTCTTGATCTCAGCCCAGGTCTTGATCTCACTGTCATGAGTTCAAGCCCTGCATTGGGCTCCACATGGAGCCTACTTAAAAAAAAAAAAAAAAGAAAGAAAAAGTTGACATTAAATTACCAGATATTAAGACTTATTATAATGTTATGGAAAATAAGACACAAAGACTAATAGATGAATGGAATAGAATAAGGAATTCAAAAACAGCCCACACTAAGCCTTTTTATTTGTGAAAAGGTTACATTTCAAAGCGATGGAGAAAGGATGATCTTTTCAATAAAAGATCAGTTAAGTATCTATATTTTAAAAAATGGATCTTGCTTCCTATTTACATCTTGGACAAAAATCAAGTCCAGTTAGATTATAGATATAAATGTGAAAGGTTTAAAAAGTTTCTAGAAGACAATTTAAGAGAATGTATGAGTATCTTCATGTCCTTGAGCATCAAGCTTCTTTAGTGGGACACAGTTAGTATTAAACATACAAGGAAAAATAATACAAATTAGATTACATGAAAATTAAGAACTTCTGGTCAACAAAGACAACAGTGAAGGAGAGGAAAGTCAAGCCACAGAACGGAGAAAACATTTGCAATACACGTGTCTGACAGAGAACTTAAGTCTAGAACAGTTAGGGAAGACTTCCAAACAATTTAAAAAAGGAAAAAGCAGACAACCCAACAGAAAACTGGGCAGAAGACTGAATTTAACTTCATAGAATATATAAAGTGCCCAACAAGCATATGAAAATGTGCCCAACACCCTCAGTCATCAGAAAAATGGAAATTAAGAGATAGCACTGTACCCTATCAAAAATTAAAGATGGGCAGGGCGCCTGGGTGGCTCAGTTGGTTAAGCGACTGCCTTCGGCTCAGGTCATGATCCTGGAGTCCCGGGATCGAGTCCCGCATCGGGCTCCCTGCTCGGCAGGGAGTCTGCTTCTCCCTCTGACCCTCCCCCCTCTCATGTGCTCTCTCTTTGAAAATTAAAGATGGGCAAATACAATTGCGGGCAAGAAGGGGAAGTCACTGGAACTCTCATGTACTGCTGGTGGGGGGGAAGTCTATACTAGGCACAGGTGGGAGTGCAGTCTTTGGAAATCTCTTTAGAGGTATCTACTATAATCGAATATATGCATACTTTATGACACAGTCATTCTTCTTGAAGATATATAACCAACAGATTTTGTACAAATACAGACCAAAAAAGATTTGTACAGATATGTTCATAATAATATTATTCATGGTAGGTCCACACCTGAAGCAACCCAAATATTTGTCAATAGTAGAATGAATACAGGAAGTGTGGCATGTTCACAGAATGACATTCTAGTATGGTAATACAAATGAACTAGAGCAATATGCAACTATATGTATGAGTCTCAGAAACTAGGAAATGAAATCAATCAGACACAGCCATTTGCACAAAATCCAAAAAACAGGGAAAGCCAATCTGTGGTGGCAGAGCGAGAATAGGAGGGGCTGCTGGGAGCGGAATGCCCGGGAGGGGACCCTAGGGTCCCAGGGCGGTGGCATTGTGTATAGCCCCATCTGTTTGCCAACCTCACCGGTGTGATCACTTCGTGGAAATGTATCAGGCCGCCCTCTCATGATATAGGTGCAGTTTTCTATGTGCAAAAAAGCGAGGGGTCAATTTTACCTAGATGGGGAGCATCACGAACCTGCTCAGGAGACTCTAGAGCACCATCTCTAGTCCCATCCTGGGGGCAGGCAGTGTTGTCTTTCCATCCAGCCTTCTGTTATTCACAGATCCCAGACCAGTAAGTGACATGTGGTGACCAGAGGTCGGTAGATGTTTGATGAATGAGAAGGGGGAAAAAAAAAAAAGATACTTTCCCTTGCCGTTGAAATTCTCTTTACAATGGTTCTCTTCAGAATCTGGAGTCTATTTTGCCACGTCTAGAGTCTGGGCTGGCCTGTGTTCTGCACTGGCCAGCAGGAAGTGGCAGAAGCAAGCAACGCTGGGCCAGTTCTGGGCCTCGAGAGGTCTTGCACGCTTCTGAGGTCGCCATTGGAGCCCTGGGGAAAGGCCACAAGCAGGAGGACCAAATCACCCCAGAACCCCTTGGCTGAACTGCAGCCAACCTCAGATGCCCAAGGGAGCCCAGGCAGACCCAGGACCACCTAGCTGACCCACAGACTCCTGAGCAATAATTCATGTCATTGTTCTAAGCTACCAAATGCAAGTTTGATACTCCGGAATAGGAAACTGAATAAACACCCCTGCCAGGGAGGCTTTCATATACACTACAATAAAAATGATCCCTCCCCCCTGCCCCCAGTGTTTACTGCAAACTGGGACTCTAGACGCAGTGCCCTGGAGAGCAGTGTAGGTGTGTTAGCTGCTTGGACCCCATTTCCAGCCTCTTCTCCCTTATCTGTCTTTTTTATAGATGCCTTAACTGCTATAACTGATGTCCCAGCTTCTTTTGCGGCTAGGTGTGGCCATGGGGCACGGTGCTGGCCAGTTAGTCATATGCAGAAAACTCCTGGTAATACTTCCCTATCTCTCTTCCTAACTGTGGCATGCTGTTGAATGAACCCTTACCGTATCAAGGAATAGAGTTGCCAGATCCAGAAAAAACAATTAATTATTAACTAAAAGAAATACAGGCTGCCCAGGCAAATTGGAATTTTAGATGAACAAAGAATAGTAATTTTTTAGTGTAAGTACACCCCAAATATATCATTGCTCCAAACCCCATCACTGAGACACACATCAGCCGGGGGGCTAAACCCCCATTTGCTTTCGCTTCTGAGGCTGGGAGGGTTTCCTCACCCGCCCAGCCTAATCCAGTCCTTACCCGGATTTTCAGGCTGACAAACAACTCTGCTAATCCAGCAGGCTTTGCTTGGCACCCACTTCTCAATCCTTCATAGATATTGTTCTGCCAGCGGTTTGAATGAAAAATCTGACAGCAAGCCCCATTTTCTTTCAAGTCCCCATGGGAAGCTTCTGGAATTTTCTGCTCACCCCTGGAGGGCAGCGATTTTACCAACCTAGGTCTGTGATCGTGTCTTTCCATGAGTCCTTCCTGGGACTCAGCTGACCGTTTCCATGTATGGACACAAGCCCTCTACAACGTGGGGAGTTTTTTTCCAGCATCTGTACAAATAAGGCCTCTCGTTAGTCTCTCATTTGTGTATCAACTGTCACGGGTCAAGCATACAGGTTTCTTATTTTATTTTCCCTTATGATTTTTATCCCTACATGTTTCTCTGGGTTTTGAGATATGCCTTCTACCTCACCTTCCAGACCACTCATTTGTGTCTAAATGGACGACATCATCACTTTGAAGATGGGTACTTAATTTTTTTTTTAATTCAAAAATAATTCTTCAGTTCTGGTCCAGGCTATAATTGAATCTCTTAAGTGTTCTTCCTGGTTTTCAGTCAAGCTGCCATCTGTCTTCTGTAGCAGGACTTTTTCTGGCTGGATGATGGCTTTCTTCTTCCTCTCCCAGCCTGCTGGGATCCATGCATTCCTTGTTTTTCTTCCTTGTTTATTTGCAGCTCTTTTTACCCTTAGGTCCTGCCTTGCTGTTGGGGCACCTTAGTGGTGGTAGCCCCTGATGGTGGGGGGCACAGTAGATTCTGCTCCTGTGAGCCTACAGTGCAGTTTATGGTGCTCAGGTCCCTGCCTGTAGCTGGGCACTAGCTCCCAGCTCCTGATTCAGTCTCAGAGGTGGGCCACTAGGCTCACCTGATCAGCTTCCCTGAGGTTACTCAGGGCCAGGGAGAGAAATCAGGGGTCCTCTAGGGTGGGGCATACTGGCTGGTTCCACCCTTCCAAATGGGTTTAAGAGTCTCTATGGCTGGCACTGTTGAGCCCAAGCCTCAACCCAGGACTCTGCCCAGAGAAGTCCAGCCTCCAGCCTCCCACAGCCCTTAGTTAGGACTGCCTTACACCTTGTGGCCTCGGCCTCTGCTGGACTCAGGAAAGGCAGCTGATAGTTGAATTGAGAGACTGAGAAAAAGGTATTGACTGTAAGTTTCTTCACCACTATCTTCCCATAAATGCCCCACACTTTTTATTCTAAAGTTTTGAACTTTGTGTGATTTTATATTACATTTTTAGTCAGAAAAAAAATAAATATTTTAATACCAAAAAGAGCTTTAGTGAAAGCATTATAAAAAGAGAAATGAATGTATTTGACTTCATTAAGTCAGAATTTGTAAGTTTCCGACTTCCAAGATCGTGTCTAGCAAAAGACCGGAAGCCGCTGTGTGCTAAGGTGATGGACGGGTCACATAAACTGTGGCATGTCCATATGAGTGGAACACTGAGATGACAAAGCTATAAAACATGGTGAAGATCAGTGTGCACTGACTCAGAAAAAAACACCAGTTTTTAATGGTAAGGAGCGAAAGTATGGTACAGAAGAGTGCATAGTGTTTTTCTGTAACGGGCCAGCCAGTAAATATTTTAGGCTTGTAGACCACAGATACTCTTGGTCATAACCACTCAACTCAGCCATGGTAGCAAGAAAGCCATCATGGACAGTATGTAAACTAATGGGTGTAGCTGTGTTTCAATAAAACTTTATTTACAAAAATACAGGCTGGATTTGGTTTGGGAACCATAGCTTGCCAATTTCTAGTATAGCAGATATGTCCCAAGGTGATCTCCCATGAGGTATACCTTATATAATCCAGTCCCCTCGTGCACAGAGTCTGACTTGCTTCTTAGCCAATAGAATATGGCAGAAGGTGAAGGAGTTTTGCAAGTGTAATTAAGATCCAAATCTATTGGTTCTGAGTTAATCAAGGGGGAGCTTATCCTGGGAGATCTTAACCTAATCAAATGAAGACCCTTATAAGAGGCCCTTTATGTGAATAGAGATTCTTCTACTGGCTTAGGAGAAGCAAAGTGCCAGGATTCATAGCTGCTAGAAGAAGTCAGCCAACAACTTGAGGGTGGTTGGAAGCAAATCTTTCTCTAGTTGAGCCTGTGATGAGAGTACAGCCCAGCCAACATGTTGGTTGCCACCTTGGAGACCCTGTGTGGAGAACCGGCTAAGCAACACCCTTGTTCCTGACCCACAGACACTGAGATAATAAACATGTGTTATGTTAAGCTACTAAGTTGCAGTAATTTGTTACACAGCTTAGAAAAGTAATATGCCTGCTGTATAAAGTCTGCCATCATTTATGTAAGAAAGGGGGAAAGTAATACTATATATGCACATTTCCTTAAATGTTCATAAAGAAACACTAGAAAGATAAGCAGGAAATTAATCAACGTACCCACAAAGTGAGGGAGAAATGGGTGTATCTGCAGGGTGGGCAGCAAGACTTTTCAGACCATAATTTTTTATATCGTTTGGATATTTAAACCACAAGTTTGTTGTCTATTCAAAAAGCTAAATTAAATTTTGAAAAAATCTCCTACTTCCCCATTTGGTAATCAAATATTATTTTTCAGATCTGTACCTTTCCTATGTCACAGTTACTGTGTATGTTCATGGTATCTTTTGCCTTGATTCTTTTCTGTATCAACGTTACTAATATAACCTGTTTCTTTTCCTTCAGAACATTTTCTTTTAATCTCAAATTGCCGCCTTCCTCAGTGTTGTTCTCACAGCCCCTGAAACAGAGGTCGGCATGGGGGACACCGCAGTGGATGCTTCCCGAGTGAATGAATGAATCATGGTGACCCTCATTTTGGTGTTTTTCCTTCCTGGTGAACCCACTTGAACAACTCCTGGTCTACAAAACCCCCTCCCCTTGTGGTCCAGATTTCACTCTCCACTTGAAATAAAGCATCTTCGCAGAACAAGCTGCCTCGCCGCCTCCTTACCACCCACCTACCGTCAAGAGATGTTGATGAAACATGGTTCCTAAAGCATTTTAAACATCTTTCGGGAATATGTTATGCAGAGAAGGCACAGTGATGGCAAAAGCAAAACACGGGCATCTGTTCTTCTCTGGTTCATTTTCTGAACACAACTCTCTGTCTTTCCAGCCTGCTCACTCTCAGCTGAGCCACCTTGCAGAGATCACTGCACATGGTGACCCATTTGGAAGGTTTGGCAGAGCCGCCCTGCCCCCTCCCCACTCCAGCTCAGCCCTGCCCTGATCAAAGCTCAGTTTGGAAGGCCAAGATCCGCTGCTCTCCAGTCTTTCAGGCTCTTTGTTTGCTTAGCAAGTGGACTTCTGCCTTGTTCCAAAGACAGAGACCCCAGTGCAATGTGTTCCCCCATAACCAAGAATATATATTTTTTTTCCTTTTATACTCTTCTATGGACTGGACTCCTCTCTCTCCTTAGCCCATGATGGTTCTCTGGAGCCAAAAGGAAGGTGGTGGGAATTGAAAGGAGAGGTAAAGAAGGGCAAAGGACTGGCTAGGCCATACCACAGCGAATCCAGAAAGGCATCCCTTGAGTGTGGATGAGGCTTAAAGGGTCAGACTGCCCTCAGGCTTTCACTGGGCTCTAGCAAGGAGTTCTCCTGGCCTGAATCGACAGTGATACAATCTCAGACGTGGGGGTGGGCCTGGGAGTGGAGACACCTTCTGGCACATGCGCACATGCACACACACGGACACACACACACGACACACATGGGCTTTCTCCGGCAGTTGGGTGTCTTACAATGCTAACCAGAGGCCAGCTAATCTGTCCCATCAATAGCAGGTGCATTGCAGCCCCCTTGGGGATGATCACCATCTGCTGGAACACCTACCAAGTTCCTGTCATATGCTCCTTGGCCTAGTAAGCAAAACCTGTCTAGAGCCCAGTACCCTGTGCTTTTCTTTTCTTTTCTTTTCCTTTTTTTTGGTCCCATCTTAGTATCACCCAAGCTCCCAAATGCACAGAGAGGTGGCATTAAATAGTCCCTGGTTAGAGGTGGGGAGAGGAGGAACCATCAGTCACACAAACATACAAGATTTCCCCAGGTGACAACAAAAAATTCCCAAACTAATCCAAAGAACCAATAAGGAGGAGAAATTAGTTCACAATACACAATATATTGTTAAGTTAGAAAAAAAGGAGGTTGTAAAACAGTGTGTTCTACAATCCTGTTTTTCTAAATACACCCATTTTTACAGTTACATTGTTTCCCTGAAAACTTAGACTTACCTACCTGACCATCCTCTCTGTATGGCCATGTGTGTGTCTGTCGGCACAGCCAACTTGACATGCCCTAAACTGAGGTGAGGACTCGCCCTCCAAGCTGCTCCTGCTGGAGTTGCCTCCATATCAGGAGACAGCAGCCCCATTCCTCCCGATGATCAAAGCCACTAGAGATCCTCTTCCTTTTTCACCAGATAGTCAATTCACCAGTTGCTATAAAGTTGAAACAATCTCCCAGAGAGTAGATAGCAAGAAAGACAGAGGAAATAAGAGAAAATAAACAAGAAAATTAGAGATTCAGTCTAAAAGGTACAACAGCCTAAGAAGTCCAGTTGTTGTTGTATGGGATAAAAAAAAAAAGACAGAAAGTGAAAGAAAGGAAATTATTATTTTTTAAAAAACTGATATAAGTTTTCTAAGGACTAACAGATCTGAGTTTCCAGATTTAAGGCTTTTTTTTTTTTTTTTTTTTTTGCAAGTTCTCAGCACAAATGAGTAAAAATAGATCCATGCCAAAGCCCACCACTGGGAAATTTAGAGCCCAGGAATAGAGAGAAGATCCTAAAATCTTCAGAGAGAAAATACAGGCCATGAACAAGGAGTCAGGAACTGAAACAGCATTCAGTTTCAAAAGAGCAGCTCTAGGATTGAAAAGAAAGTGGAGTGATGCCTTCAAACCTTTAAGGGGAACCTATTTCATACCAGGCCAGTCAGGTTTGATGAGAGAATAAAGACCTTTTCAGGTGTGCAAGTTTTTCAAACATGTTTTATTTTCCAGGATTCTTTGTTAGAAACCCACTGCAGGCTGTGTCCCACCGAAACAAAGGAGCAAACCACAGAACAAGAGAAGAGTCTAGAAAGCAGGAGTCCATCATAGGAGAGAAAGGAAAATATTCCCAAGATGATGGTAGAAAGAGGCCCCAGAATGGCAACAGTACATCAAGGGGGAAGATAAATAATGCAGATAAAAAGCATGAGGACTGGTGTGGAGAGCACCCACCAATAAAAACGTGGACCTGAGAGATTATCAGTATGTTTCTCCATACAGAGTTCTGACAGAGTTTGAAGACAAACTATTGACAGGGGCAAGGAAACTAGAAAAAACAAGGCAGTTACTAATTCCGGGGGGGGGGGGGATGTTGCATAAGAAAAGAAATGATATCATAGGATGTATATGTTTCAACTGTGAATCATGTAAATATTACCAAAATATAGTCAAGATAATATAAATGCAGAATGCCAGCCTGAGAAATTGTAGTACTACATGTTGAAAGGATATGGTGAGGGATGTAGAGAGGAGGCTGGTGTAAGAAAGCCAAGGAGTCCTCCTTTTTTTGTGGAGGAAAGTCATTAGATATTAATCAAAAGCAAGAGCAGTATATCCTTGTTATTTAAAAATATGGAAGATCAGGAAAAAATAAGACACCTAAAATTGCTGAAATTGATCACCTCTCCGAAGTGGACATGGGGGTGAAGAAGAGGGGACAGTGGACTTTGTTTTCATCATAAGCCTCACAGTACCTCTTAAACTACATACACATTTGTGTATACATATTATTTTGATAACAAATTATTTAAAATAATATGGAGTCATGATGGAAATCATCATGAATTTCACCCAAATTAAAAAAAAATTCCATTTCATAAAAATAAAGAAGAGTTAAAATCAACAAAAGTTTAAATCAGTAAGAACAGGGACATTAACATTCTACAGAATTTTCTACTCTAACTTATTTTCTCTCAATGAATAGATTTTGTTGCCACTGATTTGTTTTGCTCCTTTTATATAAATTCTGAGACATCATAATACAAATTTGAAGTTTTTACATAAATGAAGCATATGTATTACTCGGTACTGTGTCTTGGTACCTGGCACAGTGCCCAGCATCTAGCAGCTTCTCAAGGAGTATTTGTTGACTTGAATTAAAGTAACCTGACCCTCTTTGGGTCCGAATTTCCTCAGATTTTCTTTCAGGTTCCTTTAAGAACCATCTCCACAAAAAACATTTCTAAATTTTCTGTAAAAGTTTGCAAAGACATTAGTCATTAACTTGCTTAATGTTCCTTTCAGGAGGATCCACAAGAAAATTTTTCTCTGAATTTAAAACCCACCAGTCTTCTGGTGAAATGGTATCTAGCAATGAGAATTATGTAACCACACTTTTGCCTTAACTCCTAGGGCTGCAGGTCTACTTTAGCTTAATAACTTAGAGCAACTTAAATTTGATAGACTCTAAATTTTTTTAATGCATATTCAGGACATGGAGAAGGACTGATTTTCTTCTTTTTCTGGGTGTTGATTTTAAATAGATATTTATTCTTGAGAACATGAATTGCATTTTCCTCTCTTTACAGACCTGACAGTAGAAAAGGTTTCATTTCTTTCCCTGAATAGATAACCAAATATCAGAAGCCCTGGAATTCATACAATAACTAAAATCCTGCCACTGTACAGAATTGACAATAAATTACATTCTTCATAAGTTTGACTAGCTGGGTAGAATATGCATTTACTCATCTTGATGATGGATCCAGAACCATCACAAGGAGTCTGGACCCTCAGAAGTCCTAAGGCATCCCCCTTGGGATCCCATCCCAGACAGACTTGTGATGTTGAGTTGGCAAGATGCTCTCCAGATTTTTCCTTTTGGAAACTCCTGTCCTGAGTAGACTGACTCTTGCCCTGCCAGTTAATGATTTCATTGCACCTGTATTGAAGTTTTTCATCTTCCCCTGTGGCTTCTCATTGGAAGCACAGAAATTGAGTGAATTGTTGGAAGACACTTGTCTCTGTGTTTTCATTTTCACTCTGTGCCCCTTAGCCTCCTGCACCATGAACTCAGTATCTTCCTTTCTCAAACAACATCTTTCATCTTCCATGAGCTTATTCTCTTTGTCTGTGCTCTACTCCGCAGACACACTGGGCTTGCCATTGCCCTCATCGTCATGGTGTCCATTAATGTGAGGAGTGCTATGAACTATCAAGCAGGTTGTCAGTGATCATTGCTCTCTCTCTTTCATAAACCTGAGTGAGTGGACAAAGTAGGTTGTCTGACAAGCAGTGAAAATTTGCACTGCTTGGGGGCACATCAGATCAGGACAGTTATGATTTCACCAGAGACTTCCATTCCAAGGGTCAGGTCCTCAAGCAAAAAGACATCCTAAACATTTTCAGATCTGTCCTAGAAAAAATGGTGATCTAGACAACTTTACCTAAGTGGCAGCCTCATCTTGCCAATGAGAAGCCCTGCATAGATTTCTTATTTTTGGATATATAAAGAGAGTGCCTGCCAGAATAATGTCATGGATCTGAGACCTACCGAGACTGACATTTTGAAGGACCTAGTCAACAGAGGCCAGTGGAAAAAAAGAGTGCTCAATTCTTCAAGTTGAGGATGGGTATGCAGAATCTGTCTCTTCAGAAGGGACTCAATTTTATCCATGATAGGTGTTTGCAGTGAGAGTGTGGAGGTAACAGCTGCTTGTCTTCCTAACACTTGAGCATGGCAATGAGATGATTACTATTGAGTTGTCAAAATCTTCTTCACCCAAGTGGATTTCTGCAGATCAAGATTTGATATAACAGATTCTATCATCTGAAGGGAAGATAGACACATCAAAATGCCCTTTCCAAGATCCAAGATCAATATAACTCTTTTATCACCAATCTTTTTGTCCAAGCTGTGAGCAGAGGTTATGCCTGGTTTCAGCAAAGAGCTATTAAAGTAAGCTCAAATTGTAAATAATCCTCCTGCAATTTCCTTCACCTTTTCCAGAAATGTAGAAGAGAACTTCTCAGGATGGAAGCCTTTGTTCTCCCCCTTGTACTCCACACGGGACTACTGCTTTCTTGTGTCATTCACATATACCACTGCTCCCACCACCACCACCACCATCACCACCACCACCATCAACATCACCATCACCACCATTATTACCACCTCCATCCATCCATCATCACCATCATCACCACCACCACCATCACCACCATTACCATCATCGTCATCACCACCATCATCATCACCATCACCACCATCATCATCACCATCACCATCATCATTACCACCTCCATCCATCCATCATCACCATCACCACCACCATCATCATCACCATCACCACCATCATTACCACCTCCATTCATCCATCATCACTATCATCACCACCACCATCATCACCATTATCATCATCGTCATCACCATCTCCATCATCATCACCACCACCATCCATTATCACCATCACCATTACCACCACCACCCATCTTCACCATCACCACCATCACCACCATCATTACCACCTCCATCCATCATCATCATCATCATCACTACCACCACCGCTACCATCACCACCACTATGTAAACCTAAAAGCATCCAGATAAACCCTTAGTGATGAAATGGTTTTGATGGGTTTCGCAGCAGTTTGATTCACCACACCATTACTGATCATTCAACCAATTGTTCTGAGTTGGTAAAACCCACAAACCTTGGGATGGTCCAGTTTCCCTGATCATTGGCTGTGATCTCCACATTCTCCTGATAGAAGACACTCACTTGAGGATTAATGATGCCAGGATCAGCAATAACCTCAGATCCATTTAATATTATTGCAAATCCTTAACCAGGAGAGCACAAGGCTTCAGGGATGATGGGTCTGGCTGATTGAGGAATAGTATAAAAAATATAGGAGCTCTGCTGTGTGGAATAAACAAAAACTGATTTTTGGTAATTAAAAGTTTTATACCTCTTCATATTCTAAATTAGATATTTGTTTCACACTGGATATAACATAGCATTTTAGCTCTTTGAAATTACCTTGCATCTGACAGTTTTTTCATTAGTCATAACTAGATTGCATTAGTCACTTACTAAGATGAGAGATAATTTTATATAGTAACAAAGTCATGTTCAAAATAGGCTCAGAAATGCTTTTTTTCTGTCTTTTGTGTTGGCAAAATGTTTCCCAATGTTATGTAGCTCTTGTTCTCTTTTCCATTTTTTTCTCTTTTCTATTTTTTAAATAATTATCCTAAAGAAGCCTCATCTTTTAATGGAGGAAAATAACACATATGGTTCATTCCTACATAACGGGACTACAATAATTGCTATTTGGTTCCAGTCTTTCTAGAGACAGCTCACTTTGAGCAAATTTCTCATTGTTAGGCTCAAGTTACACGGAAGACCTATTGTCACCCAAAGCTCTCAGCTACAATAGATTTGGGCCTAAAAGGGACTGTTCTGCCATGTTTTGTTTTATCTGCCTCAGGAAGCTAATGCTTGCTTCTGCAGGAATAGCACCTATTTGCATGCTTCACCATGTAAAGGGTTGCATATGAAGACCTGAATTAACTGCACCCTATTTCCAGTTTATTCCAGGGATGCTTAGCACTTTTTAATGATTGGATACTTGCTTTTTGTTCTGTCTCTGTTTACTAGACCAGAGCTTGGCACATGTTAAATCCGTAGTAATTGTTAGCTCTGCGGTTAGGATTATTATCTGGTTGCTTTGCCAGTTTGCTTTGCACTTTCTCTCTCACCTTTACTCTTGAATTTCTTCACTCTTCTCATTCCATCTTGTCATTTCTGCACTGCACATTGCATGTCCTGGGAGAACTTACATATGAGTGTCACCAACAAGATTTGTGAAAATGGATGATCATGGGTGTGAATGGTGGCAGAAAACAGGGTATCTAGAGAAGGGCTGGGACAGCACCTCCTAATGGACTCATCAGTTTGGAAGTTGTCCCCATCATGGGGGCCAAAGTGATCTCCCAAAGACTGCTTTTTCTTGAGAAAGGATCTTAAGCTACTGTAAGAGTTTATCACCTGACTTCATCCACAATAGTAGGA
This sequence comes from Mirounga leonina, assembly GCF_011800145.1. Lineage (NCBI taxonomy): Eukaryota > Metazoa > Chordata > Mammalia > Carnivora > Phocidae > Mirounga > Mirounga leonina. The sequence goes on along the minus strand of NW_023270377.1, from coordinate 5,390,427 downwards.
GGTTGATGAACTGGCTCCATCATCAATCCAATCATAAGGAGGGAGCAAAATGTCCTGAATAAAATAATTTAAATATCTTTTAAAATGCACTGATAGGTCAGCAAAAGTATCAGACATATAAACCAGGTTGAAGAGTGTCCTCCCAAATTTCATGCCCACACAGAACCTGTGAATGTGAATGTATTTGCAAGTTCTTTGCAGACATAAATTAAGATGAGATCGTACTGGATTAGAGTGGGCCCTAACCCAGGCACAGATGTCCTTATAAGAAGAGGGACATTTGGATGCAGAGAGACACTGACACAGAGGGAGGATGGACTTTGGGAAGAGGGAAGTGGAGATTGGAGTTCTGTTTTCACAACCAGGGAACCACCAGAGATTGTCAGCAACTCCCAGAAGCTGGGGAGATGCAAAGAAGGATTCTCTCCTAGGCTTCTCGGGGGGAGTGCGGCCCTGCCAACACCTTGATTTCAGACCTCTAGCCTCCAGAACTGTGAGAGAATAAATTCTCACTGTCTTAAACCACTCCATTTGTGACCATTTGTTACAGCAGCCCTGTAAAACTAATACAACAGAAAGAGAAAACCAACATTTGCTTGGAGGGCATTGGTTAAATCAAAGCAAACTAGAGCCTTGGTTCCCATGGGCTCAGAGGATGCGGTGAACAGGAGAAAAAAACCCAGGACTACTCAAGGTGAAAAATTGAATAGGAATCTCCACTCAATACATAAAAGTAGAATGCAGTAAGTATATGGGGAGACTAGCAATAAAGCTACCCCCACCAAATGTCACTGACAGAAAATCATCTCCAAAAAATAGTGCTGGGTAAAGAGGGAGAAACCTCTACTCTGAAAATCTGCAGCAATAAACCAGTCCTCACATAGTTTGAAGTCTGAAGTCACACCCCCTGAATGGTGTGGAAAGTCTTAACCTGAGAATCAAGGTTAGGGTGACTTGATCCCCTTAAACATCTGCAGAAGCAAATATAAGTTTGTTCTGGTGCACCCACCATCAGCCACATCTCAAAGAACCCCCCAAAACAAATACAGCTCACCCCCCAAAATCACAAAACACAAAAGGCAGCAAGGCAACATGATCCTGACAAAGCAGAATCCTCAACCAGCTGAGTCAGACCTGCAAAGACTTCAGCCCTTAGAATCATCTGACATAGCAGATGAAATCAGTAGTTTAATAAATGTAAGGTAATGAAAGAAAATTAAAGATCTGAATTAGGTGTAAGAGACTATGAATATGAACAAGGAGATTTACAAAACAAAATTAAACCTATGTAAATAAAAGTACAATAATTCAAATCAAAAATTCAATTAGACACAGGTGAAGAGAAAATTACTGAGCTAAAAGATGGCTGGAAGAAATCTCTAGTGTGGATATACTAAGAATTAGAAAAGTCAGGAAATGTGGAGGATGCAGTAAAAAGATTGGACATGCAGGTAATCACAGTTCCATAGGGAAAAAAATAAGAGATATTTATAATATTTGAAAGGATAATAGCTGAACGAATTCCAAACCAGGTTTGATAAAAAGAAATCCACACCTAACAAATAGTGCAATTTTCAGCACACCACAGGCAAAGAAATAAAAGCCAATTGCCTTCAAAAGGATGACAAACTGGGGAGACAGCTGATTTCTCAACAGCAATAATAATTAAAAAAAAAAAAGCTGTAAGGCAGTAGAATGATATCTTCAATAAACTGAAAGAAAATAACAGTCCAATAAAATTTTATATCTTGTGGGAGGGAAAAAATGGCTTTCAGGAATGAGGAAAAATAAGGTCATTTGCAGATAATGAAAAACTGAGAAAGTTTACTACCAACAGAACTTCACTAGAAGAAAATAGAATGGATATACTTCAGGCAGAAGGCAAGTAATTGCACATTGATGGCATGATATGAAGAAGAGCGATGGGCAAAGACACTGACAGATGAATCTAAACAAAATTGACTACAATGAAAGAATAATAATAATTTCTTGGGGGATTAAATGTTTTTAAAAAGATAGAGCTAAAATGCATAATATGTCATTGGGGAGGGGAATAATTAGGGTTAAACTATTCTGACACCCTTATAGTGGGCAAGATTTTTAGAGAGTAGGTATTCATATTAAAATTAATTTCTGGAATAAACACAAAGAGAAGAGAAATAAGATGTACAGCAAACTAGCACAGGGGAAAATGGACTAGAACAAGCACATAATGGTAAATTCAAAGCAAGCAAGGAAGGAGGGAAAACAGAAAAATCAGAATAAAGAGAAAACACAAGTGAAGATGTTAGAAATAAATCCAGATATATCAATTAATACAATTTTTAAAGGGACTGGATATGTCAGGTTTTTTTTTTTTTTTAAGATTTTATTTATTTATTTGACAGAGAGAGACACAGGGAGAGAGGGAACACAAGCAGGGGGAGTGGGAGGGGGAGAAGCAGACTTCCCGCCGAGCAGGGAGCCTGACGTGGGGCTCGATCCCAGGACCCTGGGATCATGACCTGAGCCAAAGGCAGACGCTTAACGACTGAGCCACCCAGGCGCCCCCTGGATATGTCAGTTTTGAAAAAATATATCAAATTGGATTTTTAGATCAAATTGGATTTTCTTTTTTAATCCAGCTACCTCTTTTTATAAGACACACACTCAATTATCTGGCTACAAAGAGGTTGCAAGTAAAAGGTTGAAAATTATGTATCAGGAAAATATTAAACAAAAAATAAACAAGGATATTTATTCGATAACAGATAACTAAAACTTAAGGCAAAAAATGTTAGTGGAAACAAGGTTACTATATAAAGCTACAAGTACGAGGATATACCTATTAACAGACCTTACAAAAAGAACAAAAATGGACAGAACTACAGAAAGAAATAAAAATACACTCTATCATAGAGGGATATTTTAACAGGCTTCTTCCAGTAACTAACTGGCCATCCACTAAGAAAAGTTGACTCCAGGACAGTGGCAGGGGAAATACAAGATAAGTCATTGTGCCAAAAAACATGGAGGTGTTCAAAGAACGCTGGGGTTATGTCAAAAGAACACTGGGTTGCTTTGAAGGGGCTCCCATTGGCCAAATCTGGGACAATTGGAGCATTAAAAGAAAAAAATGGTAGTAAAAGGGGCATCTGGGTGGGTCAGTCGGTGAAGCGTCTGCCTTCGGCTCAGGTCATGATCGGGTTCCCTGCTCAGTAGGGAGCCTGCTTCTCCCTCTGCCTCTGCCCCTCTCCCTGCTTGTTTGCACGTGCACGTGCTCTCTCTCAAAAAAATTAAAAAATTAAAAAATGATGGTAATGGATCACAACTCTTTGACTAAAATATGAATCTATTATATATATTAATTAGTAATTGATTAACCAGTAAAAGAGGAAGAGAGTCTCTCTCTTACAGTAGAATGTCAACTGACAAATCCCAAAGATCATGGGATTGGAAAATTGCTGTTTGGCAACCGAATAATAATAATGGATTCAGGCAAAAATTATCAACAGGTGCTAAATCTGGAGAGGTAGAGTCTGATAAGGAATAAAACATTTACGTTGGCTCAAAGTATCTCCCCACAGGATATTTATTACTTACTTATTTTTCAAATATTTTGAAAGATTTTATTTATTTATTTGAGAGAGAGAGAGCGAGCACAAGCAGGGGAGCTGCAGGAGAGAGAGAAGCAGGCTCCCTGCTGAGCAAGGAGCCCGACGTGGGACTTGATCCCAGCATGCTGGAATCGACCTGAGCCGAAGGCAGATGCTCAACCGACTGAGCCACAGGTGTCCCTCTTACTTACTTATTAATCAAGAAATTCATCATACATATTAATTAAAAATACAGTGGAGAAACCTGCCAAACATCATCTTAACCCAGTGGTTAACATCTCAGCGTTGGCACCCACCACCCACAAAACCTCCTGATGTGATGCTCGGAGAAGACACAGCGTCATTTCGGGGACATTCCTGCTAGAACTGCATCACCCAAATCAAACTGCGAGGAAACGTAAGGCAAACATAAACTGGGAGACACTGAACAAGTGAGAGGCTTGGACCCTTCAAGAATGTCAAGGTCAGAGAAAGGAGGAACGGGATGAAGGAATCCGAGAAGGTAGAGCCACCGGATGCAGGGTGTGATCCTGGGTTGGATCCCGATCCATGAAGGACACTGTTGGGGCAGGAGATGCGCTCCGGAGGGTTTGATGCTGTAAATGCACCAATGCTGATGTCCTGGTTTTGATTCACTGAACTTTGCGAATGGAAGCATGTCTCGCATGCAGGGAATACACCGAGGTGTGCAGGATGCTGATCAGCTTCCGCCCAGTACAGCCCCTGCCAGTCGAAAGGGAAAAATCCTTTCTGCCATTCTACAGCTATGGTAGCTGGACGTTCTCTTCTTCCTCCATTCTATTAACACGATGAACAGACCCCCCTCCCAGTGCCGATGAATATGCTCACTGGAGAGCTGGGAGCTCAGTTGGACTTTCCAAACATCCAGGACCGATTGTGACAAGTGCTAAACTAGAAATAAGTGAGAGAGGCCAGTGGAAAACCTTGCAATGGAAATGATCCCCTAGAACAAAACCACTGAGGCCTCTCGCTTTGCAAAACGCCCCATGCCTGAAATGGATATTCTTCCCTCAGCCATCAGTCTGGGTCGAAATGAGCCTTCTTGCTTTAAAGGAAAGTAAGCTTTGTGCACTGCAACCTCCCAAACACTGGTTATAGTCCTAAAATTCTCCATCAGAAGGGAATCCCCACCAGTTCCTAGACAGCGTGGTGTGGTGGAGAGCAAAGATGCCAGGTTCCAAGGCCAGGTCACACACTGCTCAGTTGGCTGCCTCCTCTAGAAAGTAGGGTTAATACCAGCAGCCTCAAAGATCAGCTGTGGGGATCAAACACAGCAACAGGGGTAAAGCCCTCGGTCAGTTATACCTGTTTTTATTCTCATGTACTCGTGCGGATACCTTGCTATTTTTCCCACATCATTTGGGGGAGAAAAGATGTCTAAAGTGCTAAGGTTCGCATTCAGCCTGGTCTACTGTGTAATAAGCTATCAGTAAGAAAAAATTTAAAAAACAGGGTTCTGAACAAAATAAATATCGATGGAATTTTGTCACATTACTCATAGAAATGGCTTTGTGTGTTCCTGGGTTTTTTTCTCTTTATTTTATGAATTATGCCTTCATTTGGCATCAAATAAATGTCCAGCAACACTGCTACCCTCACCTTGGGCAGATGGACCGAGGGGCTTTCCTGTTACGCGCGCACACCGCGCACCGCGCACCCCAGGGAGTCGTCGGGGAATGCGATGCAGGCAGGTGCCTCTGGGCAGAGAAGCCAGGAGGCTGAGGACAGGTCAGAAGGGGGATACCCGTTTCGCCTTATACCTTTCTCATCTTTGGAACTCTGTACCCCATGAATCTCAACCTTTTTAAAAAAATAAGTCGAATTAATGTTTAATGACAAGGTTTTCATTTAACTAAACTCGAATCCTGACAGCTTGGGGCTCACCTTCGCCACCCACTCACTTGAGTCATGAGTTTAGAAATCATACTTCATCGTTATCCAAACTTGAGTAAATGTATAATTTTTAAAATATTACATTACTGAGTTGGCAGGCAATGAAAGGAAAGGATGAAGTGTAAGCACCAAATGTTACCGTGCATCTCAAAAAGAAAAGTAATGATGAATTCTTTTGAGACTTAGTGAGCACGTAGAAAATGATGTGAGGAAATAACAAGCCAAAGCAGCAGCTTTGGTAGGAGCCCAAGGTCTAATGGGGACCAGTTTAGCTATTTAGATACTGGCTTAGGATTTACCTTGATATAAAATCTGAAGTAAATCCACAAGTATTAGCCTTTCACATTGGAAGAGTTTATAACCGGGGAAGGATTACAGTGTAATTATAATGTCTGTGGATATAATTAAGATCTTCTCTAATTAGCTAACAATCTTGCTGGGGCTTGTAACAATTAGAGGGGCAAGATAACACAGGAATTTATCACAGATGTGCACATGCGTGTGTGCCTCGAGTCTTGGAATCAGCAAACTAACCAGACCAAAGACCAGGAGAGAAAGGAGCATGCCCGAATGCCCAGCACCCATCAGAACCAGAGATGCAACGCCCAGCTCCCACTTGGGAGTGACCAGCAAGGAATACCACAGCCTGCAGGAGTGAAGGCTGCACGCCCTGGCCAGGGAGCAACACCCAGCCTCCCCAGATGCCTTTACTTGCTTACGAGGGAACCCCTGCCAACCCTGTCCCAGCTCAGCCAGGACCATCCCAGCTCAAGCCGCCCTCGTCTCTTGCTCAACCCCACCCAGATCTTCATAACTGTCTCCCTGCTTCTACCCCGGCCCCCACAGTGCTCTCCTCACGGCATCCAGGGGGTCCTTTAACCAAAATCCCACCATATTCCTCCTCTTCTCATCTGGCTTGGCTCCACATTTTCCTTAGCAGAAATTTGTCTTTAGATCTTTCCGACAGCCTCACCAGCCCTGTGTGATCTGGTCCCCTGCTTGGCCTCATCTCCTTCTGTTTCCCCCATACTTACTTCAAACCAGCCACCCTGGCCTCCCTATATTACCTCTGATAGGCCTGGCGTGGAGCTGCCACAGGGCCTTTGCCCTGGTTCCTCCCCCTGCCTGGAACGCTGCTCTCCAAAATAGACACCGGGCTCAGTCCCTCACCTTCTTCTTGTGTTTACTCAAAGGCCACATTTTCAACCAGGCCAACCTGCTCATTCAAAACAAAATTGCAGCTTCTGCCCCCACCTTCACACTCCTAATCCCCTTTATCCCTAAACCACTTTTCCTGTCTTCCCTCATCCTTACCACCTTCAAGTATTCTATATACTTTCCTTACTTATTAGGTGCTCTGTCTCTCCACCCTTGCTAACATATAAGCTCCCAAGAACAGAAAAATAAAAATTTTCCCCTGATGGACTCAGGTACTTGATCAGGGCCTACAACAAAGATGAGAGTTGATAAATATCGCATGATTCTTAGATAGAAGTTGTGGCAGACCAGGAAATGTAAGTTGCCATGAACTTTTACTCCCGAAAGTTTGTAACAAGGCAGAGTCTCATTATAAAATATCTGCTCAGCTGACTTTTTGCAAGAGGGATAATGTACCTGGCCCATATATCAGGTATTCATTAGAGGGCCGGGGGAGCAACACCAGCCAGAAAAAATCATTGTTGTGGGAACTCACCATCGTCCATCTCACAACAACAATGTGAAACTTTGTTTCATTTGTTTCATTCATTCCATTCATTGTTTGCTTGCAGTTTACAAAGAACATGCACGCTCATCCGCTCATTTGAGCCTCTGCATCCCTGTGAATTATGGATTAGTAATATTGTGCACGCTCCGCCCATGATAAAACTGATGTTTGGAGAGGCCTAAGGTCACCTAACGTGCAGAGGCTCGGGGAAATGGAAATGCTGGTTTCGAAACTATCCCACACTGTGCACCTGCCTCTCTGAGGGGATTGACACACGAGAGACTATTAGTAGATTACCCATCCAGGGAACTTTTGCTGTATTTCTTTGGGTTCACATTTTTACATTTCACAATAGAATAGTGCAGATGCACGCACCCACACCACCCAAGCGTGCCATCTAGTGAACTACTTACTATGTGATGAACCTGTAACCACAGCCCAGGGCAAGAAATAGAGCTTGGCAGCCACCCCCCCAGTCCCCACGGGCGGCGCACCATCCCCGCGCATACCCTCCCTCGCACTGAAAGTGACCATTACCCCCGTTTCTGTAGTAAAATCTTTCTTACATTTCTTTACAGTTTACCATCCAGTGTGTACCCTTAGACACTACAGTTTAGGTTTTACCCATCTTTAGAAGCTTGGTAAATCTCTTTTTTCGTTTGTTTGTGTGTTTTTTTTAATTTTATATTATTATGTTATGTTAATCACCATGCATTACATCATTAGTTTTTGATGTAGTGTTCCATGATTCATTGTTTGTTTATAACACCCAGTGCTCCATGCAATACATTGCCCTCTTTAATACCCATCACCAGGCTAACCCAGCCCCCCACTCCCCTCCCCTCTAGAACCCTCAGTTTGTTTCTCAGAGTCCATCGTCTCTCATGGTTCGTCTCCCCCTCCGATTTCCCCCCCTTCATTCTTTCCTTCCTGCTATCTTCTTTTTTTTTTTAAATAAAGGCTAAATCTCTTAATCGACAGTTTTCTCTGCCATTCTCTCTCCCTTAAAGTGTATCTACTGAAAAATTCAGAGCTCTCAATCTGCAGAGTGTCCCACAGTCTGGAACACGCGTGTGCCCATGTGAGTACACACGCACATGAAAAACACCTCTTAAGTCCATGTTGATATGTTAAATTCAAATTCAGGACTCAAGGGTTTTTACTTATTCTCTTTTGTATGATGCTTGCATATCCCATCTTCCATCCCAAAAATCCAAATTCTCAAAACGGGATGAGAGAGTCAGAATATTCTATAATTACCCATTGGCTTTATTCCTTCTCATCCATTCAGTTGAGAACATTAACAATGACACCACCAGTAAGAATGGCTGAAAACGGCAAAAAATATCCCCCCTTTCCAAAGGCTGTGCTGTATCTCAGTGGTCAGAACTCAGGATGTTACAGAGCGTACTCTCCCTTCCAAATCTTCACTGAGCCTTCGTCCTTGGAGCAGGTGGATGATTAATGTCCACCACCAGTGCCATGACCTGGCATTCTGGTCGTCTGAAAACCATTCTATAGGGGCTTTCCTCGGAAGGGCTCAAAGGAACAGTTGTCCCCGAAGCCTTTCCTGCTGATAACAGTGCAACAGGCCCTTAGTACTTGATGCCAGTTTATTGGATGTAGAATCCTGTCTTTTCATTTTTTTCCCTGAAGCATATGACACGCTCCACTCCCATTCTCTTTGGACACAAAGCAATATGGTAAAAAAGTCTAACAATGCAGACTCTTCTTTCCCTGTTAAATCAAGTCTTCCCTCTGCCTGGTTGGTCCAAAGAGTTTCTTTCTTTTTCTTTCAAGTTCAATAATTGTATTAGAATATCTTGGGGTTGGTTGTTCTGTATTGGTAGCCTCAACATCCATGGATTCCTTTGAATACAGAGTTTCAAATATGTGTTTTTTAACCTCAAGCCATTTTTCTTGAGGTCTCGTTATTGGACTAAGCTGTAGCATCTTTTTCGCGGACTCCGGTTACCCATAGTTTGGATCCTTCTTGCTTGTCTTCAATGCTGGCCACATTATCTCTAACACTTTTGCTTTCTTCATTTCTCTTTCTTTTTTCATACAGAGATATAACTGACATAGAACATTGTATTAGTTTCAGGTACACAACATGATCATTCCATATATGTATATATTGAAAAGTGACCCCCACTGTAAGTCTAGTTAACATCTCATTTCTTTTTTATTTAAAAATATCCCTTTACTTTCCATTTCTCATAAGGCCTTGCTGCGCATTTCATTTGCTCTTATTTTTCTTCTAGCTCCATCTTCATAACCAAACAATTTTCCTTCTTATTTCTAACTCTTTCTTAAAGTATATTACCTCCTTCTGAGCTCTTCTCATTTATATCTTGTATCATTTCCTTAATATCTTTGATCTCATTTTGAAAAAGCATGTCAAAGTTTTGATCTGCTATTTTCAGTTTCTTCTTTTAAGTGTATGAGGATGGTATTCTGCTTTGTCATCTTTTTTTCTTACGGTAACTTTGTATGGAATTTGATCTTGATGCTTTTCCGTTGCTCACCTTTGTGGAAATTTATTTATCCTCAGTTTTCAGAATTGTTATTATAGAGTGTTAAAAGTATATACAGGGGTTTCCTTTCTGGCTTTGTTTTCTCCCCCTGTTTTTATCTAAATGATCTTTTTTCTTCTTGCCTGTGTCCTTCTCTTGCTCAGTTTGGTTCTTCTCCAGCTGTTTCTAGTCTACATAGGAGACCCTATCCTGAAAGGGAACTCCCACTGGTCAGTTCCAAGTGTTCACAAAGACTAGCCTAGCCCTACCAAGGCTCAAGCATTTATCATTATTACAGTGGGGGGAAATGTTCTAATTTAATCTGCTCTTCTCAAATTGGCCCACCATGCTTTCCAGTGAATATCTGTGAGCTATTCCATGGGTTCTCCTTGTCTAAAGTCCATTTGGCACCCTGTTCCCACACTCTGCTTAATCATCCCCAGATGCTGATAATACCTAGATCTTGTAGCTACTGGTAATATGTACCCTCTGACTGAAATTTGGAGATTATAGGACTACATTTCAATTAACTTTGTTGGAAATGTTGTCTATCCACTTTGGCTTTACTATCCCGATACTCTTGTTTATATATGTGGGGTTTTAGAAGATCTAAAAACTGCCCTGTCACTATTCTGCCAACTTTCAAGAATCCATTTGCTTTTTAAAAAGATGAGCATTTCACCAAATTAGAAATGGTAGGATGCGTTATGTTATGTTATGTTATGTTATGTTATGTTATGTTATGTTACATTATGTTACGTTGTTATGTTATATGATATTACATTCTCTTATATATACACATGCATTCATTATATTCTCAGGGACACTTCTGTTTCCCTAAATCAAGGGCAGCACTTCCCAGCACTAATGGGCATATAATCCAGCTAGAAATCCAGTGCGGTTCTGGTCCAGTGTGTCTGGGAGAGGACCAGAGATTCCACAACCCTACCAGCTCCCAGGTCATGTCACACTGGTAGTCCACAGACCACAACTAGGGTAGTGAAGGTCTGGGTGTCAGCAAATTGTCACCACATTTCTGGAAGATTAGCAACACATGGTTCTGATGAAGGGTCGCTCTCAGTATGTCCCCAAAATAGGTGCTACTCTTGGAAGAGTTTTAATAATAAAAGAAACTGAAATCCACTACAGACATCTCTGAGGCTAGTATTATGTCACACAATCTCACACTTTCTCATTTAATCCATACTATTCTCATTTTTATAAATGATAAGATGATTATCAGATAAATTTGCATTTGGGCTGGAATTGGGATGCAAACCTGCATTTTTTTACTCCAAACTCCTGTCTCCTTCTGCTGCATCATGCTGCACCTTGCACCTAATTTCCTATTCTGGACTTTGTCATCTTGACCTGATTTTTTGCTTTATTTTGTTCCAAAGTATTCATTATTAAATTTTATTTTTAAGATTTTATTTATTTATTCATGAGAGACAGAGAGAGAGAGAGGCAGAGGGAGAAGCAGGCTCCCAAGGAGCAGGGAGCCCGATGCGGGACTCGATCCCAGGACCCTGGGATCATGACCTGAGCTGAAGGCAGACGCTTAACCATCTGAGCCACCCAGGCACCCTGAACTAAAGAATATTTTGCACGCATTCTATCAGAAGCACTTTATGCCATTATGCCCACTTTATGTCCTTTTCCAACTCCTTCCTCAAAGGTTTGGGTGCTTCTATATTTCAGAGATGCTAGGACCAGGACTTGTTCTCAGAATTCTTGAGGCCTGCTAACTCCACTATGTCATGTGTGAGGTCATGAGATGAATGAAAGTCCATCAGGTTATTCATCCTTTTTGTTGCCTCATCTCCATAACCACTGAGTTTTTTTCGCCCATTGACTCAGTCTCACGGTTTCATTCCTTTCCAAGAATTTTTATTGAGGTTTCTGACGTGTTATTTTTGTGTGTTAAACCTTTTCATATGTTAAGCTGTTCATAGGTTGTTTTTCAGCATTATTAAGGTAACTGAAGCCCATCCTGCCTTGATAATTTTGCCTTCTCTTTAGCGCTCTGAGGTTACCAGTACATTTCCCTGCATAGTGGTAGCTGTGTCAGTAGGCAGAATCAGGAACTTTTTTTTTTTTAAGATTTTATTTATTTATTTGACAGAGAGAGAGAGACAGCGAGAGAGGGAACACAAGCAGGGGGAGCGGGAGAGGGAGAAGCAGGCTTCCCACCGGGCAGGGAGCCCGATGCGGGGCTCGATCCCAGGACCTTGAGATCGTGACCTGAGCCGAAGGCAGTCGCTTAACCATCTGAGCCACCCAGGCGCCCCATTATTAAATTTTTGACAATTGCTCTCCACTTGTTGCAACATGTACATCAGTTTGGGGGTGTTGCTTAATAAATTCAGTTTAATCTTGCTCAGAGCAACGCAGCCTGATTACCATGGCTTCTATTTAGAAAGTGAGAAAACCGAGATGTGACATGAGACTATCATTCCTTCGTTAAATGACTCTTCTCAAGGTGTCATCGTGATGCTTCTCACGACTTTACGCCGAAGTCAAGTTCATAAAACACAGCAGGCCTACAGGTTTGATTGAGTCCAACACCATCTAGAGTCATGTTAAATAAATAATGTTAGTTGTCTCTGCAAAGAATTTAGGAATGCACAGAGAATAGCACCGTTTTATAATTGGAGAAAAAAGGGAAACATGCCAGTTTGATGAAATATGAAATTAATGATTAAATAAATTAACAGAGAGTCATAAGATTCCAGAAATAACTTGTAGCAGATGGAGGCCCTCCTCAGAGCTCACTGCTTTAGAGCTGTGGTTTCTTTGACAGAAGCAAGGTTGCGCCTCATTCACTGCAGAACGTTGGCCCCTGTTCCTGCATGGGAGAGCCAACTGCCTTTAGAGTGTCTGCTTGCATGCACGTCTCCAGCCCACCCTCTGGATCTGGGACAAGCACTCTGGTGATTCTGGTCCTCAGCCAGAGTAAGAAATCGCTCTTAGCAGGCTCCCCTTGGAGGACGCCCTTTAGGACGCCAGGCTGTGGGAAGCAAGCATGGCTGGCTGGCATGGCCATACCCCAATGGACTGTGACCAAAACGCAACTTTCCTTGCATCTCCCACCTTCCCATCCCACCTTTGCTCAGTGCAGAAGTGTGTTCTTTCGCCCCTGGCTGCAGACTCCAGCAGGCCAGTATGCTTCCTTTCACTCACGTCTCATCTGTATTCCTGTTTTACAGCCATTACAGTTTTCCCGCACAGATATTGGGATGATGAATTCTAGGAATTCACATTTTGAGATAAGCCATGTGTCTGTTCACCAGGGGTGTTGCAGCAAAGCACCACCAAAAAAAGATGGGTGACATACACAACAGGCATTGATTGTCTCACCGTTCTGGAGGCTACAAGTCTGAAATCAAGATATAGGCAGGGTTGGTTCCTTCATAGGTCCATGAAGGAAGGAGGTGTTCCCAGCCTCTCTCCTTGGCTTGTGATGGACAGCCCTCTGCCCTCTATGCCTCTTGGTCTCTGTGTCCAAATTTTCCTCTTACTAAGGACACCAGTCATATTGAATTAGCATTCTCCTGCACAATGACCTCATTTTAATTTGATCATCAGCAAAGACCCTATTTCAAAATAAGGTCACATTTGCAGGAACTGGGAGTTAGGACTTCCACATCTTTGGGGAAAACCCAATTCAACTGTAACAACCCACGAGGCCATTGCACTTGAGAAGATCATTGAGATTATGAGTATGTTACAGATTTTAGAAAATGTGGGCTAGAAGCCATTTAAATGAGTCCGATTGATTCGGATGTACTTTCAATTCATTGCATAATTGCACTACCTTGCTGCTGGTTCCTGCTCCAAGGGCTCCTGTTGACAAGTTTATGACGATCCCCCTTTGTTCACTAAGTGATGAGTTTGGAAATACCTCTTACCCAGAACAAGGAAATATTCTTTACCCCAGACATGCTATCTTGCAAGCACTGTAGGACACGTTGTTATTAGGAAGACTAATTAATGTGGAACATGTCAATTGGCACAAAGTCAGTGTTTGGCAGGTGAATCAGGTAAATTCCCAATCTTTTAACTGTCCATCTGGATGAAGTTCTTGGCCTGGGGCTTGGCTCCTGGTGAGTGAAACTGGGAGGAACAGCCCCCGCTGCCACCCCTCTTCGGGTGCCCTGTGCCTCCTGCCCCTGCCCCTGCTCAGTGCCCCAGGGACCCAGCAGATTCTTGCTCTCCATCCATAGAACCCCTGCATGCTGACTTTTACAGCCCATCTTGAGTGGTGCCAGACCTCCTGCCCCTGTGAGGTCTGCAGATGATCTGAAGGGCATCACAGGCCCCCTGAGGGTCAACAGAGAAGGAGTCAGGGCAGCCCCTGTGGTTCCTAGCTTAAACACAGCTGCAGAAAGGCAGAAATACTTCTCAGAGATATCGAAGCAGAGAGCCATTCTGGGTGTTTCTATCAACTGCATATATTTTATGCACCTTACCAGCTTTCCCAACAAACAACTTCCTCTTCCTCCTCCTGTGTGCTCCCCAATTCAGTAACAGAAGACCATCGACCACACACCCAAGCCAGCCATGCTAGATGCCTTCTTCTCTACTCACCCCGATCACCCACCGCGTCCGAGGTGCTGGCCCTCTGACCACCCCACCTCTCTGCTAGAGCCCCCACTGCCTTCACTCAGCCCTTGATCCACGCCTCCTGAACGACTGCAGTAGCCTTTTGCCATGTACCTGAGTCCAATCAAGAACTGGCCACCCCAAAATGTATCTCTTTGGCATGGGGATTACTTCAAGCTCGTTATCTTTCAGAAACTGCAGACATAAATGAAGCTCTGAAAACTGAGTGGAAGGTTACCCTTTTGTAAGAGACAATATTTATAAAGGAAATCTCCACTCGTAAGGGGGTCTCCCGGCTACACCAGGAAGAGGGGGTGCCTCACTCTCTAGGAACTCTTATCAGTGGGGAAGGCAAGGACTTACATCTGCACAACAGCCTTAACCTTGTTTACTGGGCTTTTCCCCGTCACCCCCATATCTTCTTTGGTCTTGAGCTAAAGATGGTATTTCAGGGGATGATGGTTTGGGCCACTTCGGGGAGTCACTCAGCTCTCCTGGGGCCTCCCATGGATACAGGAGGCAAACGTGTTCTTAAATTTTTGTTCATGTTTCCCCTGCTAATCTGTCTTATATCCTTAATTAGTAGACCATACAAAGAACCCAGAAGAAAAGAAGGGAATGTTTTTCTGCCCCTACCCTGACTACCTCCTTTCTTCTTCCAGCAGGAGCAAGTCTTTGGATGGGGCTTTGGACTGGACGGGTAAGCCAGGAGTCCAAATCAGGGGGTCAGCAGGCTGCCACTCTCTCTGAAGTTTCCAGGGAAGGATCCTTCCTTGCTTCTCCTAGCTGCTGGTGGCCCCAGGCATTCCTCGGCTTGTGGCAAGGTCATTCCAATCCCCGCTCCTGCTTCATATGGCCTTCTTTGTGTGTTTGTCTTCACATGGTTGTGTGTGTGTGTTTAACACACTTGGATTAAGGGCCCATCCTGCTCCAGCATGACCTCATCTTAACTAATTATACCTGCAGTGACCTTGCTTCCAAATCAGGTCATATTCTAAGGGACAGGTAGTTAGGACTTGGACATATCTCGGACTATGGGTTGGATGATTCAAACCATAACAGACAGTACACTCATTTTTTAAACCTTTTAGTGACAATAGTAAAGTCAATATTAGAGCAAATGTCACTCAGGTCAGACATAGGAGCCATCCTATTCCTGCCCCAAGCCACTCATTGGAACAGCCGTGGAGACTCACAGGGGAAGCCGAGCAAGCCAAGGACATGAAAATCCTTAGATATGGTCCCTGGAAGCATCTTGGGAGCTATTGGAGGGCTTACGTTCCTGCCTCTCGCTTCTGGGTCTCTAAGAGGAGTTCAATATGAGGCAATACAACATAAATCTCCGCACAACATCACTCAAGTACTCTTGTTCTCTCTCCATTTTACACAAAACCAATTCAAAAGTTTGGCTGAATCTCTTCCCTCTGAATGAACCGCACGTGGAAGGCCGAGCTGTGTGTTGGCATGCAGTCACGCAGGGTGGTGGGGGCCGCCACGTGGATCTGCAGACACATTTCTATCCTCACTTGTTTTTTCCCATAATGAAGCCAGCTCCCTGGGTGGCAGAGGGGGCCACGGCCCTAGGACCGCAGAAGCAATCACGAGACCGGCCCCAGCGCTGGGTCCAGGATTGATGTATAATACACCGTCAGTACCATCGGTAGCTGTCCCCTGGCGTTGCCCGGCTGGAGGGCTGAGAAGTGGGCTCTCACCATCTTCCTGCCCCAAAGAGAAGATGCTTCTGCAGTGAGAACAGGTGAAACCAGGCAGGGACATGTGGGGTCAGAGACGAGAGCGTCTGTGAGCAGCCCAGGCAGAACTGAGGTCCCTTCACTGCCACCCCCACTAGTTCTTCAGGCCTATCTGCTCTCATGGTGCTGCATTCTCACCCCTGAGACCCTAAACCTATCTGTACATCAGTTCTGATGGAATCCCTGGCTCGTCGCTCCTGCCCAGGGGACTTGCCCGGGTAGAGCTGGCCCTAGGGGGGACACTGCCCCAGCCCGAGTCCTGGCCGCCTTCTGCTCTGGATGCCCCCCCACCCCCGACCACACTCCACCATCTCCATCACCGGACTGACGAAACGCAGAAACCACAAATACTTTAGGCATAATACATTTACATTAATTTAAAATTAATTAACAATAATTCTGCTCATCTCCTTAGAATTCAGTTAATTAATTAGGTAGGTCATGACTTTATTTTTATTTTTTTTTAAGCTAAGAGAAGACTGAACAAGGCCTTTTTCTTTCTCCCACTTGAAAGTCTCCCGAGATTCCCGTCCCTCCAATCAAGGCGGACGTTTCCTGAAGGTCCTTTGCTGGATAGCAGTATTTTAGGCCTCACAGAGGACTTTAGATGTAACTGTCTGAAAAGAGCTGAGCTGCTGGCTGGGAACCCGAACACTGATTAGAGAGAGAGAGAGACACGCTTGGCCACTTCCCAGAGCTGCCAGCTGAAGGGGACCACGACCCTTCCCACAGCCTCCCTGAGGCCCTGACCGGCTACAACTGCTCAGAGCACAGTCAGCCTTTGTGGAAACCAGAGAACAAGCGAGTCAAAGAGGCAGGGGATTAGAGCCAGTGCGTCAGTGGATGTGCGTGGAGGCCTCAGTGGGGGACGGCCGAGTCCCCATTCTCTGCCCAGCCTGCACGTCTGCATCACGGGAACCACCTCCGTAAAGGGAGCAACAATTTGACGACAGCCCAGAGCTCCCCGACAGACGCGCTGCTGCTAACCTAGCTTCTACCCCGTGTGGCCCCTGCGCCCACTCCATGCTCGCATCCACTCAATCCCGTGGATGCACACCCCATTCCCACGTAGAGAAGCCCACGTCCTGGAAGCTAAGCCACTTCACCGGCTGGTGAGTGATGGAGCTGGGGTCAATGTCAGGCCCTCCTGGTAGAGCAGCTTCCCAAAGGGATCACCCCCTAATCTGGGAACCCGACTTTGAGATGGGTGTCTTTAATCATGTGGAGCTGCTGGATGGCCCTACAATGGGGATGGTTCTCCCAGGGGAGAGAGGGGAGGTTTTGCTCCCCAGGGGACACTTGGCAATGTGGAGATATTTTGGGTTGTCACAACCTGAGGTGGGGGGAGTTTGCTCCTGGCATCTAGTGGGTAATGCTCAGAAATGCTGATACATATTCTACAATGCACAGGACAGCCCCTGGAGCAAAGAATTATCCAGCCCCAAATGCCCATTGCACTGAGGTTGAAAAACCTGGCCTAAAACATCTTTCCAGAACAAAGTCCCTGCTGGTATCCTGAATTAGCCAAAAACATGGTTAAGGAAGAGCACAGACTGCTCTCACTAATTATTCATTCATTTAACCAGTGTTAACCGAGTACCAACTATATGCCAAGCATTCGTCTAACTGCTGGGGATTTAGTAATGAACCAGACAGACAAGGTCCTGCTCACCTGAAGCAGAGAGTAAAAAGGTGGGCTGAAGTGGAAGACAGAAACAAAACTAATAAACACATTTTTTTTTAGATTGTATTTATTTATTTGTCAGAGAGAGAGAGCACAAGCAGGGGGAGAGGCAGGCAGAGGAAGAAGCAGGCTCCCCGCTGAGCAGGGAGACCGATGCGGGACTCGATCCCAGGACACTAGGATCATGACCTGAGCTGAAGGCAGACGCTTAACTGACTGAGCCACCCAGGCATCCCTAAACACATTTTTTAAATGCCAGAGTCAGATAAGGGCTAATCAGAGAATTGCAACAAAGTAGTGTAATAGAGAGGAATGAGATGTCTGATTTCCATCTGGTAGTTCCAGTGGACCCCTGCAGAAGTGACATTTAAGCTGAGGTCCGAACCACAAGAAGGAGCCAGCCACTGACAAATCAGGAGAGAGAGAGCTTTCTAGGCGAGGGGAGAAGACTGTAAAGATTCAAGGCAGGAAGGGGCTTGATGTGTCTGAGGAACAGACAAAAGGCCCGGGTGGGAAAGGAAGAAGGGAAGGAGGTGGTGGGGACAAAACCTGCAGGGCTCTTGCAGCCAGCAAGAGGCAAAGGGCTTCGATTTCCACCAAGGTGCAAGGGAATTATTGGCTGTAGGTTTTAAGGAAAGAGAGTGATGCGCTCTGGTCTGTTTCCAAAAACCGTCTGCTGATGAAGGAGAACAGAGCATAGATGGGCATTAACAGGATCAGGGATATCTATTGAGATGGTTACCAGGTAATCCGGGGGGAGTGGGGTGGGGCTTAGATAGCATGACAATGGGGTAAAGACAAGTGCACAGACAGGGGGCATATTTCAGAATTGGGGTTGCTTATGGAGGGAGGGGTAAGGGCAGGTCTCAAATCCAGCATATCTCTTAAATTTGGCTTGAGCAAAGGGGAGCTGGAAGAGAAGAAGGAAATTGGGGTGGGGCATGCAGTTAAAACTGAGTGGTTGGTTCTGGCCAATTCAGTTTCAGATGCACATGTGACCTCCAGTGGAGCTGTCAGCTGGCAGCTGGATCTGTCGCCAGACTCGAGTTCCCAGAACAGTGGGACTGTAAAGAAGAACCTAGGAGATTCTCAGAAGTTACTTAAATGGATCCTCTTCCCCATTTGGTTTTCGCTGCTAAATGGGGCACCAAAGGGGTGAAACAGCTGCCATGAAGTAAGCCAGTAAAGCCCCCACGCCTGCCACTGAGTTCTTTCTAAGCATAGCAGGTGACTCCCTTCCTCTTCCTTTGAACGTGTGCAAATGCCCTCTAGAAGCACCCAAACTGGGCTCTGATATCCAGTAAGTGAGCAGGAGAACAGGAATAGTGAGTAGGGGCTGGAGAGGAACAGGGTCATGGGGAGAAAGGACAAGAGCAGATGTCACCCAATGCTGGGACCTCCGTGCACACACTTTGACCTTGCAATGGACTCACCCTGGAGGAGAATGGATAGTCCTTCAGTGCCCTTGAGGGGAGAGGGAACACAGTGACTTGCAGTTCCCGGAAATTTGCAAATATGCCTGGAATTATGGAAATGTACCTGATCTTTCTTGAGGAAGTAGCTCCCCTGACCTTGTAAGAAAGCCTGACAGTGCCGTGGCTGGATCCTGAGGCACTGCCAACCCGCAGTGATGGCCGCCAAACATCCCACCAGATCTCCTGCCCCTCGCACAGGACAAAAGATGCAAAGGATGGCTCTCACTACCAAGGACTAATTTTTTATAGTTAATGACCTTTTAGAAAAGAAACAGCTCAGTTTAATACAATGGCTCACTCTAATACAATGGCTCCTGAATTCTTGGGGGAAGTAGTTAGGCCTATTTCTGCTTCAAGGACGAGAAGCTGAGGGCAGAAATGGAAGGGGACAAGACCAAAAGGGAACATTTCCTGACTGCCCAATACATACCAAGCAGGCTTGGTGAAGCAAGATGTACTCCCTCGCTGACATTTCACAGCAAACCTTCCAGGTGGGCGTCAGTTTTTGAGAATAGAGATTCAGAGAGGTTGAATAACTTGCTTGAGTCACTTAAAAATAATGGAAGGAAGACCCCACCATTCTGGAGTCTTCAAAACCATCTGGGGCCACTCTACTGATGTCCCTGTGGTTCTAGCAAGCTGACACATTGGCCTTGATTACTTGGCAAGGCCCTGTTTTGAGAGCTGTGACTGAGGACCTTCTGTTCTCTAGAGAAATTTCTGGTAACCAATCACAACCACTCTTGGCGCACAAATCAATAGTCACCAGAGAGTCATGGATGTTCGGCTCGGTGATGGCCCCATCTCT
The DNA here is from genome assembly GCF_011800145.1 of Mirounga leonina. Lineage (NCBI taxonomy): Eukaryota > Metazoa > Chordata > Mammalia > Carnivora > Phocidae > Mirounga > Mirounga leonina. The sequence continues at coordinate 5,370,373 of NW_023270377.1, read as the reverse complement.
GCAAGATCACTTGGGGTGTCAGAGTGTTAGGCTCCCTTGTTCTTGTCACATCCCATCAACCAGCCAGCTCTGCTCCCATCCAAATGCCTCATCTTGACCTGACAATATCTAGATTACAAGTCTTGGAAGATTTAAATAACCTAATTAGCTTTGCTATTTGCCCTTTGGGTTGGGAGTTTCCATTTTTAGCAAAGTAGAAGGTGATTATTTAAATTGGCCAACTCTCTGCAACCCAAGACAAATGGAGGGGAAATAAATTCACTATCACTGACAAGACGGAGAAAACGGTCAAGAACATTTCACTCTACTAAAGACCAGGGATCAACTCTCATCTACATAAAGTGGAAAAGCATATTTACTCTTGGTTCTGAACCAATGCAAAGCATTTTCTATTGTATTTATGAAGTTTTGTCCAGTGAATCTCATTGTAAGATGCCTGTTCTTATTTTATTTAACAAATGCATCTGTGCCAGATACTATTGTATGGGATTTACAAGTATTATCTAAATTGTCCTCTTACTAACAAGTTAAGGTAGGTACTTCTGCTATTTACATATTGTAGATGAGGAAACCCAGGCAGAGAACCACCCAAGTTTAGCAGCAATCAGGTGGCATTGCCAGGATCCAAACTCAAGCTCCACTCTGCTACATCTAAAATGGAGAAGAAAGAAAAGACAATAACAAAAAAAGAAGTCCTTATTTTTAAATAAATTTCGAAGAACCATTCTCTGATGGGCATTCCAGTATCTTTCTTCTCTCTGCACCGCATGCTCCTTAAACATGTAACTCTGCCCTCGGGGCTAACTGTCACCAAGTCCTCATCTTTGGTTCTGAAAAATATCCTGTTGCCTATTAATAAACAGATCCCTTTTCAGATTAAGTTGTTATTCATAACACACAGAACAAAATGGATCTGTTTGATCATTGGCTAATAGTATCTCTGTTAAGATGTTGGAGTGACAAAATCATATCTGATCGATGAAAACAATAGGTGCAAGGATAGGTTGTGATAAATTACTGCATTAGAAGACAGACTCCTTTTTTATTCTGAGACCTCTGAAGAGTACAAGAGTAGATTAAATGCATTCCTTTAGGAGAAAGGTAGGATATCAGAAAATTCTGCTTTTTTGGTATTTATTGGAATGGAGGTAGAGAAAGTCCTCTATATTAAGAATGTTTCTCTTGAGTCATTAGTATCCATTTATCATACAGTCTCTCATATCTGAAGCCGTGGATTGTGCATTTTACCATGATGTGACATATTGATTTCCTCCCCCTCTGTAAGTATTCTCCCTTCCCTGCTTACTCAGCCTGGATCCCACTGGTTAGCAGATATATTACCATTTTATTAAAATTCCCATTGCCTGTATCCCATCCTTCTGTCATACTCCCAGCAAAATCCATATCCTAGTCTAGAGCCCCAGTCTGCCAACTTAGTACCTTTATCTCATTTCCTAAATGTCCTAAATTGGAGATTCAGGCCACAAGCAGTTCATGGTCTCCAGCTGAGGCTGAACCTGAGTGCTCTTCTCAATTCTTTTGCTTGTTCTTGCTTATGTACTGTGGTGAGCAAACTGATAGCCCCCAAAGATGTCCAGTCCTAATCCCTAAAACGAGGAATATACTCTCTGACATAGCAAAAGGGACTTTGCAGATGTGATGAAGTTAAGGAACCAGAGATGGTGAGATTATCCTGGATTATCTCTGTGCTGTTGTAATCATAATGGTTCTAATGAGAGGGAGGTTGGAGGGTCAGAGGCAGAGAAGGAGACGTGATGATGGAAGCAAGAATCAGAGAGAGAGAAATTAGGAGATGCTACTACACTGCTGGCTTGGAAGTTGGGGCATGGGCCTTGAGCAAAGGTCTGGGGTGATCCCTAGAAGCTAGAAAACTCTAGAATACAGATTCTCCCCTAGAGCATCCAAAAGAAACAGAACCTCACTGACACCTTGATTTTAGCCCAGCAAGACCTGTTTTAGACTTCTCATCTCCAGAGCTGTAAGAGTAAATTTGTGTTGTTAAACCCACTAAGTTTATTGTAATTTGTTGTAGCAACAGTAGGAAACTAATACACTTATTCCTCCCATTCCTCCAGAAAATACGCCAAAACATCACTTCTCTCTTCACCAGCTCTAGAGTTTTGTGTACTTCTCAGTGGACCACCCCACCTACTATTACACACACACAAAATATTAAGTTAGAGATTCCTTCATCAGCTAGTCACAGATCCCCCTACCCCCATATATGTACACACAAACACACCTGTTCTCTACCCTGTCTCTTGTAAAGAACCCTAAATTTGTTCCATTGGTCTTTCTTTATAATCTTTTTGTTTTTTATTTTATCAATTCTGCTTGTATTTTTATTAGCTCTTTCCTTCTGTATTTTGGGGGTTAATTTACTTAATTTTCCGATTTCTTACATTTCTTAAAGTGGAAACATGGATTATTCATTTGAGAGCTTTCTTCTAGTACAAGCTCTTACAGCTATCAATTTTCCCCTAAGCACAGCTTTAGCTGCATCCCATAAATCTTGAAATTTTGTGTCTTCATTTTCATTCAATTCAAAATATTTCCTAATATAATTTATGACTTCCATTTTGACTCATGGTTGTTTAGATGCTTTTGGTTTGATCTGCAAATACTTGAGGTTTTCCCGGATACTTTTTGTTATTATTTCTAGCTTGATTACATTATGATCAGAGAGATTCTTCTTTTTCATGCCAATTTCTTTCTCTCTGACAATAAATGTGCTCATGCCTTACCCATTCTTAATAAAAAACTTATCCTTTGATCCTACTTTGCCATACCTATTATTCTCTAACTTTGATTTTCCCTTCTTTTATTCCCTCCCACTCACTTCTGAATACTCCAGTGTTTTTGGTTTCCTCCTGCTTTCCCACACCAGGGCTTCAAGACTCCCATTTGTTCCATAAGCCTCTATAGCCTTCTAAGAATTGTTCTTTTTTGTTTAAAATATCCAGAGATCATTTCATTTGCTTCTAACCAAGAATCCTAACTCATGTAACTTAAAACCACCCAAAATGTGCCCCTCGGTCACACCGTATCATAAATCCTCTCCCAGTTTCAACATCTCATCACCATAGCAACCACATCTTGTGATATGTAGCAGCATACAGAGAGGTGTAGTGTTACAGCAGCCAAGTGGGGAGAGCATTTCAAGGAGAAGGAGGTAATAGATTGGGGCACATTCTGTTGAGAGGCCAAGTAAGGTAGGTGGAAGGGAGCCAGTGACATGGTCCTAATGGGCCATGGGTGTAGGAGCCTTAGATGAAAGATGAGAAATTGTAGTGCAAAGCTCGGTAAAGAAGAGAACTGGGGAAGGGAAGTATGAGACACCATGTACTAGGTGGGCAGTGAAGTGAAGCTGTCTGGGAGAACTTAAGACACAGAGGACACATCCTTGGTTGGGTTTTTAACCCCCAAACACTTGTTCTTGGGAATGGATGAGGCCCATCCCAGTCTGCAATACTCTTGAACCAGGCAGGCTCTGGACCAACCATCAAATTGGGGCTCTTACCATGAGGTTCCTCACACACTCAGCTCTGTGCACAAGCCTGGGACATCTTCACAATAGTTGCAGACACTGGTCAGTGAGGTGTCATTCATGAAGGTGCCAGGTTTCTCAATCACGCCATCAGCAAGCTCTCCAAAATACACTTCGAAGAGCAAATTTTCCAAGGTCTCATTGAATTTCTCTGAGAACCCAACAGAGCATCTATCAGTGAGAGGATAGTGCAGGGCTTCCAGGAGACTCACCTTCTCTCATTGGGCCTGACCCAAAAAGCCAGGCTATACTTCAAATCACTTCATTCATACCAAAGTGGTCAGAGCTCAAAACTGTCTGGGTTTGAACTCTGGAACCTTTGACAAATTATCGAACCCCTCTGTGCCTCAGTTTCCTCATTTGTAAAATGAGTTTACCAATGGGGCATGAAGGATTGAGTTAATATGTATAAGACTTCACACTTCATAAGCACCATATCAAAAAGTAGAGCTACATCCCAGTGACTGACCCACTGAGGAGCCCTAGGACCTGGCCAACATTCAGCAGGAGAAAGTTCCCAAGGTGTCCTTGCAGGCATGGGAGTGCGTGTACAGACATGGGGTGCACATGCAGGCTTGGGGGTGCACGTGTAGGTGTGCAGGTGCACGTGAGGGTGTGGGGGTGTGCATGCAGGCATGGGGATGCATGTGCAAAAGTGGGGGTGTGCGTGCGGGTGTGGGGGTGCACGTGCAGGTGTGGGGCGTGTACGTGCGGGCGTGGGGGTGTGCATGAAACTGTGGGAATGTGTGTGCAGGTATGAGGGCACCCAAGGAGAAAGGGATGGGAGAAGGGGCTGGGGGGCAAAGACAGGGCGGAAGGGGGAGGGGGAGGGGAGAAAGAAGGAAATCCAGCATATCTTGCATATTTTATAAAAATAAATCCTTTTAGTAACCTTCAGTGAGTTCAGGACTCACTTCTCAGTGTGTCTTCCCATGTGTATTCCCTCATCCAGCCCGGGTCTGGGTTTCAGTGAACTCAAGCTAAAGCTTGATATTGTATTCCCGCCCTGGCCTTCATGGGACTGAGAACAGACCAGCGAGTTGTGAAGAAGGTGAAATGAAGAAGCAGGACACAAAGTTGGACTCTAACAGGAAGGAAGGCCCCACCGGAGACTTAGGATGCTAATTATACCGTGCAAGTGATCTCTGTAGAGGGTCCTGAGCCTCTGCTTCCTTTGAAGCTTCTCTCCTTCTGATCCTTCTGTTTATTCAAATGATATCCCATAACAAAGCAAAGAGTATGAACTACAAAAAAGTATAATCCTAGGGTTGCCGTAATCCCACAGGAGCTGGGCTACAGAGGATCCCAATTTGGAATGAGGTCGGGAAAGGAGGGAGAGAATTTCCTTCTCCTCTCTCGTGTGGGGACCACAACTCTCAGAGAAGCCTGGCCACACCTCTTCCGAGTACGAGCAGCTCACCCTCTTTCCCAAGATTGCCCCCAGAAAGGGTTTGTACGTGACTTTCAGATGCTCTCAGTTAATAAGACAGCAAGGAAGGCCCTTGTTCTGATGGTCTGTCTTGCCTGTTGGGAGCACAGAGCATCTGGCTGACAATGTAACCTGATCCCAAGGCCCAACCAGCCAGGCAGTGGAAATGCAATCAGGCTGACAGCAAAGCGAGGCTGACAGGCCTCCCCCTCTTCTGATGGAGGACCCGAGTCCTCCCAAACTTCCCACTTAGTTCCCGCAGCCCCTGGGTGTCCGCTGTGCTCAGGCTGTTGCTGCCACCCGCCCCTCCACCCCGCCCCAGCGGTCGTCCTGCAGGGTCTGGCACCAGGCTGGTCCAGGTGAGAGCACTGACCCTGGTCGGTTCCCCATCCCAGGATGCCCAGCTCCTCCTGAGGTCCCGGCGCAGTGCATCGCCGCCCCCCGCCCCCGCTACGACTCCTGGGGGAGTGTCCTGGGATCCTGGTCTCCCCCAGCCCCTCAGCTGCTCTGCTCCTGCCTCCGGGAAGCAGCACCTGCTGTGTTATCCCTCAAGGCCCAGATGTGGTCCGTGGGACTGAGCTGGGGAACAGAACGGGCCCCATGTTGCCCCCTCCACACCCTGTCCCCACACAGGCTGCCACTTACCCCTTGTCCTATCCTTCCCCCTTTCAGACCAACCCGTGGGAAATAGCAGGCTGGGCCTTGGCCACACCAGCACCTCAGACACCCCATGGCTGGGCCCTTGTTAGGCTGTGGCCAGACGTCTGGTCCAAGGAGTGAAAGGAGTTGTTATTGTGGGTGAGGGGACAACAGAGGCCCAAGTCAGAAGACCCTGTCCAGCTTCCTCAGCAGTGACCTCTGGACAGCCCTGTGACCTTGAACACAAAGAGGTCACCAAACTGGTCAAAACACCTGTCCTGCCTCCCCGGGGTGGCATAAGGAGCAGATAATAGATGAGCAAATAACTCGGAGATCGCAATGTGTTACACGCGTGATCACTACTGTCATGATTAATAATGACACTGACAATAATGAATAATGTGACTAGAACACTCTGCAGAAACCTCATTGGATGAACTTATTCCCTCTGTTTTACCCAAAGAAGAAAACCACCACGTTCCCAAGACATCTCTAGGACTCAGAGAGCACCGTTCCTCACACCTCCCCCTCCTGACTCCCCAGGACAGGAACAACAATGGGGCTGGGGCTGGCCAGGGAGTGCTGGTTCTGATAGGGTGGTAGAATGGGGTGGCACTTTGTTCGGGGAGGAGGGCCCTCTTTTGGTAAAGTACATTAGTGCAATCTGCACTTGCATTAGTTTGGGGAGGCTGCCGGAACAAAATACCCAACACCAGGCGGCTAAAATAACGCATTCATTTCCTCTTGGTCCTGGAGGCTGGAAGCCCGAGACCGAGCTGTCTGCAGGGCTGGTTCCCTCTGAGGCCTCTTTGCTCCGTGTGTAGACAGCCGGCCTCACATGGTCACAAGGTTTTCCCTCGGTGTGTTTTTGTCCCCATCTCCTCTTCTGATGAGGACATTAGTCCCATTGGATGAGGGTCCACTCCAATGACCTCACTTAACTTGAATTACCTCTTTAGAGACCTAGTCTCCAAATACAATCACATTCTGAGGCTCTGGAAGCCAGGGGAGGGGGGACACAATTCAGCTCACTATAATCATTATTATTTAATCTTTCCACAAGGCAGTAAAAAAACATTCTTAAAGATAAGGAAGCTGAGGACCACAAAAGTTTATTAACTGCCTGGGGGCCTTCGGACCCCGTGGCCACCTGCAGGCCCTGGGCAAGGACACCGTAGCTATGCCATGATCCAGGTCTCCAGGGGGACGCCCAGCCAGGGACCGAGCACAGCAGGGTAGAAGGGCTTGCCGGGTTCTATCCACACGGGGCCGCACTAAGGGGCAGGTCCCACTGGGACCGGGGACTGGCAGGGACTCTGTAGGGTCTGCATCAGGCGCGGTCTGGGGCTTCCCTTGAAAAATCCCCTTCCCTACCCCTTCACAGCTGTTACTCCCCATTAAACCCCTCGTGCCCCTCACCCTTGTCAGAGCCCACAGATGGTACCAGGGTCCAGACGGGCAGACTGGCTCTGACATGCAGTCTGCAAACAGGCAGACTGCAGGAGGATCTGCCACCCAACTTCCCGTGATGCTCAGTCCTACTGGGAGGTGTGGGTTGGCCGGAGGGAGGGCTGTCCGGCATGTGCTGCGAATCATAAGGCCCTTAAAAATACTGAAAGTTGGTCCAAACCGATATTGCTATTTGCCTAGTGTACACACGGACTTTTTCCGGAAGGATGCACTGGGAAGTGGTCACGGGGGGGTCGTGAGAGCAGAGTAGGGAGCGAGGGCGGGGCAGGAAGGGACTTCTGCCCATCATGGGGGACACTGTGAAGACTCAGGCTCAGGGGCCCCAGGTAGGGGTGGGGGTCCGAGCAGTGTGCTCACACAGACACACGTTTTTGTAAGATTCGCCCACGCCAGTCATTGTGTTCTTTTTCTTAGCCGGGGGCCCTTGAATCACTGGCTCCACAAAACTTAGATGCCCCCTGCTTTTCCCAAACATGCTTTTGGACACTTGACATTTTTACCACGTGTGCATATTACAGCTAACTTTGTTTTAGTTGCTATGTTACAACCCAGAAGGAACAAGAGGAAAGGGTAAAGAAAGAGAAGAAAAGAAACATCAGGGTCAACCGCTATAGAAAGATCTTGATGGAGAAACAAGGGGAAATGCTGGAGACAGAAAAGGGGAGCTTTTACAAACCCAAAACACCTTACCAGCAGCAGTAAAAACGACAGAGAAGGCATCTCTCCCAGTCCCTTTTGCTGTGCATTTTGTGCCTGGAGGGAACCCTGGCCCAACAGCTGCCCCAAGGTGCTGAGCTGTGTTTGCTGACACCTGGAAGTGCCCAGAAAGGGCTCCCAGCCTCCGCCCTCTGGCTGAGAGCCGCTCAGATACCCTGCGCTGCCCAGCCCAGACTCCCTGCCCACCCAGCAGGTGTCTGGGGCAGGGAAAGAGACGTAATCACCCCCATCCATTTTGCTTTTACCGAGTCCTTCAAAGTGGTCTTCCCAGAAAGGGTATTAGAGCTTTTCGATAAAAATGCTGCCTTGCAATTGTCATGCAAGTCAGGGTGGGGAGGCAGACCCTGGGGGATGCCCCTTTTTTTCCCAGGAAGTGAGAACAATATGGGGCTGTGTTCTGGTCCCAGCTGCACCCGACCGACCCACTAAATGGGTGGTGGCTTTGGACTCCCCGCTCAGCCCTCCGCATCTCGGCTTCTCATCCTGCATTTTTGAGAAGCTCAGATGCAATCATGCTTACCAGACAGTGTCCCGACCAGACAGTGCCGTCCAAACATAAAGTTTTTCTCATTGATGTCATCCTGTTTCCAGGTGTGAATGGCGGTTGTAACTTAACCCAGACTTATACCAGAGCCCAGAGCAAAGTTTTCTAGATAAAGTCTCTCTGGGGAGATCATAACTCCTGTGTAAAGTCAATACCTCTCCTGGAGCATATCCATTCGTCTTGCAGACCCTTGGATTTGGTCTGCTTGCTCCTCACACCTGCCCGTGTTCTACTTCTCTCTGTTCATAATTCAGTCCTGCCTGCTGGATTCATCGCTTTGTGCAACACCCTGCACAAACAACCCGACAGGCCCGTGCTAGACCGGACTCCTGGGCAACACATCCAGGCAAACAGTGGTGATGACGCAGTGAAGGCCGGGCCGGGCGCCCAGGCTCTGGAAGCACCCAGCCGGCCACCATTGGTGCATACAACTATCTTTTGTGAGTCTTTATTCTCTTCCCTGAATGCTTGGGAATTACACCTACCTTTGAGGTGATCAGATTTTGGTGAGTTTGTAGAAAATGAACTGGAAGACAGTGAGGCATAAGCCTAAATGCACGGACAGATGACTTACGGGGAGAAGCACATTCCAGGCCTAATCTAGTCATCACCAGTTTAAGCGGCTGGTGATCCAAGGACACTTCATCTACGCTAGAGCTTCAAAAGGAATAGAGCCACGGTGTCAGGGAAGGCACAGGAGGAGAGTGCACTTGAGCCTAAAAAGACGCTCTGCACGTAGGGATCCCTAACGCCAATCTTTCAGGCCAGTTCTTGAGGATTTATGCACCCAAATGTTCCTGTTGTAGGATTAACAGAGCCAAGTAAATGGGTTGTGTGTTAGAACACTTGCAACAACATGCCGGAGTCTGGCGTTGTGTCTGCTGTGAAGTTACTTTACTAAGAACTCGAAGTCACAGGACAACAGGGTCTGGTCCAGCTGAACCCCAGAGGGTGGGACCGTCACTCTTGACTGTCCTGCTTGATGTTTTGGAAGCAACACAATTCTAAAAACACAGTCACCAACTGCTATGAAACGGTAAGTGAAACACCGTACCTTGTGCGACGCGTGGAAACTCAACTAGGGAGACTGGAATAGGCTCCATTCCAGGACATTCCTTCCTGGGTCTGCCCGCCCTGGGAACCTGATTCTCCACCGCACTGCCAGCTAGAGCCGCTGGTCAGGACACCCACCCGTATCCCAGAACCCAGTTCAAATCCCAGCCCTGTCACCACCCAGCTCTTCGGGCTTATTGCCTCTCAGCCTCATGTTCATTTCTCAACTAAACCAGAAATCGTGGTGCTGGGTTTCGGGAGTTCACTGTAATACTCTGTGCTCAGCCCGAGGGCCCTTGGTAAGTGCCCAACAGAAGATAAATGTTATTACGAAAGATAGATCTATTATTATTAATTAATGCCCCCGAAGGAGCTTTATTTACAAAATATCGCCAGAGAGCAGGAAAGATTGGTGTGGAATGAAGGGCATACACTACAGGTCTCATCTAAGTGTAATGATGTCCTCGACCAATGACAAATTCTTGACCAAAGAAATCCCCCCACCAGGCTCCTGACGAGCAGACCCCGCTCCTAGTCGCTCCCCTAGCTCTCTTGAAGTCCTGACATGCTCCATCCCTCCTGTGACCCACAGTGCTCTGGGCATCTTTGCAGCAAGAATTTAATACAAATCACAGCCCCTTCCTGGTCTTGCTCTCTCTCTCTTCCAGCTGCTGGAAGTTCACAATTTAAGTTCAGCCACTAAGTCTCCATCACGTGTATTTCTCCAACTTTGGATTCTTTACCACCTAAAGGCTTCTGCACGGATCTGCGCAACATGGCAATTAATGAAATTCATAATGAAATTATGTCTTTGCGTCTTTGTGGGGTGTGAGTGTGTGTGTGTGTGCATTTTAGTAGGAAGAGAATTTCCATATTAGGTGTTGTGCTCCTTAAGAGCACAAAGGTCCCTGTTACTTCCTGTGTGTTTCTTCATCAAACACTCACCGCCCCCCCTTCCCCATGGCAACGACAGCCTAAGGTTTTACTTTAAAGAGTAAACATTTATTTAAAATTTGTTGTGTTGTTGACCAAAGCTTATAGATTATCTACATCTACCTATATTGATACCTGTATCTACATTTTATACAGACCTATCTCATAAATCTTATCTTAATATATAGTATGTATTATCTCTCTAAATCTTTCTATATATTATCACATATTATCTCTCTCTATATCTAAGTATTAAATGCAATTCGGGATGTATCTCTGAGCCTTTGTGACTTGGCGTTTGTTGTTTATACATTAGCTTTACTCTTTGCACAGTTCTGGACTATGTGGTTGTAGAGTCCATTCCGGTCTCAAATGTGCATTTCTAAGACATGGGATTCTGTTCCCCACCATGTTTTCCAGGGTAACCCCTCCTTTTAAACACAAAACTACGATCTGGCTATAGTCCCTATTTGGGAACGTTGCCTATTTCTGCGGACACAGATTTCTCTTCCTATTAGCAAAACTAATGAAATACATCCAGCATAACCTCGGGTCTAGAATGTTCTCTCTCAGACCAAAAAAAAAAAAAAAAAAAGAGAGAGAGAGAGAGAGAAATAATAACCAATGCAAAAAGCTTGTGATCAGCAAGCAATTTCAGTGATGATTTCAAGAGTCAGACCCCACAGAAGAGACCAGCTAATCAGCGCAAAGCAAAAGCCAGAAAGAGGTCTTGGGTCTGCCTCCATAAGCAGAGCATTTGCTGCACGGGGGTCCCTGTTGACACTCGATGGAGGAGCCTCTGTTCTAATGGTCACCCGGGCTCCCGGGTTTTGCATATGACAACCAGGCTGCAGCCTCCTCTCAGTCTCCGAGGTGATCCTGGACAGCCATCCTCCCTATCAAGAGCCCTGGCTGTAATTTACTGTGCTGTTTTGTAGGTGCAATTTCCAGCACTGCTGTAATTTCTGCCTCTAATCTCAGGCTCAGAGAATTCTTTCGACTTCCTGCTACTGCTGCACAAACATCTTTGGGGCCTGCTTTTAATAAACAGAGTGACGGGCAGCGGGCCAGAGGGGGAAAAATGGTGAGCAGCATAAAATGGATCTCGGATAGCTCTCCTCTTCTGACTGAAGGTCCCCCCTACTCCTCGCACCCTAACCAGAACTGTTACTTGTCTCAACTCGCTTGGCCCTTAAAGAAAATATTAAATAAGTTTATCCATGCAAAAACCCGAGACGTAATGGGGTAACCTGTCCAGGGGGAAAGTGTATTTTTAAAATCTGGAGTTTAGAGGTTAATTAAAAATAGGTGTTTTCAGATATATTGGTTTCTTGAGAGAGAGAAAGAGAGAGTCCTATGAAAAAAAGCTATGAAACTGATGGATTTGATGTGTCTCTGCTAGGACGTCTCAGAATCATTAACATGCTAATGGGAATTGTATCTCTAGGAAGGAGCTGGAGTGTTCATCGTTTCCTAAATCTTTTTGGCCACAAATCCCTTTTTTAAAAGGACACCTGGAGGGATAAGTTGTTCAGATGATTGGCTTTAGAACCACGGATGCAAGAGATACATTTTTAAAGAAAACGACAGTGGTAGGGGAGGCCTTCCGGCATAATCGCCTCCTGGACTCGTGGGCAGTGGCCAAAGGGCCGACCAGCTGGTCAGCGGCTTGGACGGTGCCAGACTGCAAGACTGGGGGCTCAGTCAGAAAGACTGGAGACAGGACATCTGGGGCAGAAGCATGTGGATGGGCCCACGGCAGTGGACGAGAAGTATGAGGGTCTTTGCATCCCTGTGTTAACACCCACCAGAAAGCACCCATCATAGAAAAGGCACTAACCAGACAAGCAGAGGGTATGACTCACTCCCCCAGCTGCAGAAGTCCTGGCTGATCATCACTCACCGCCCCCCCCCCCCGCCGGCAACCCCCCAAGGCCCTCGATGGCCAGTGCCCTCAGCTGCAAGAAGCAGCCTCATCAAGGTTACCACCCTGCCTGAGAGCAGCCTGCATCCAGTGACTGGTGCATGTGAAGTTCAAGGCTCAGCCTGTTCCCTCCGGGCCCCAGAGCTTGCTGTAGGGCTAACGGAGGCCTCGGCTGCAACTGCATTATATCCCACCTCTCCCTCCCCCCAGGCCCGCTCCCAGGCCTCCCAAGTGTGCCCCCCAGTCCACCTGCTGCAGGCGTTCTCTCAGGTTCTCAGGGAACCTAGCCAGAGACACCTGGATAAGAAGCAACGGGGTTCTGATACTTCATCAGCAAGAGTCTAGATGATCAGTTGAATAGGACAAGCATTTATTGATCACATAGGATATACAAGACACTGTACTTGGGAGGCCTGGGGGATACAAAGACATTTAGCTCAGTCCAGTCAATGTATAGTGAGCACCTTTACTGTGCAGGCCCTGGGCTAGGCTCTTGAGATAAAAACAAGAAAAGGAAAGATCCTCTTCTGCTGAAGCATACGGGTGGGGGAAGAAGCAGCCCGCCTGATGGTCTGTGCGTCACGCTAGAGCAGAGAAAGAAAAGGGCAGTGCAGAATTTTAGGAGGCTCGGGGCTGTGCTCAAGGTCAATGAGAACTCATCCCCAGCTCTGGCCTGCTTTACCCCCATCTGTATTGACTGGAAACATCTAGTGCATTCTCCTCATCAGAAACCACTATTAACTTGACAAAAAGTGTTTGCGGACCGGACAGGATGGAAGAGGAGCCTCCAGCCCACACAGAGGACCCTAAGGACAGAGCTTGGAAGTCCAGAGGGGTCATCTCCAGCAAAGCTCCACCAATGATCTTGAGCTCTCGGTAAAAACAAGAGCCAGCCCTCGAAGGACAACCGAAGGCCCAATGTCACAGCAAGTGCTGGTTCCCGTGATGACTTAGCGGGTCAGGTCCTTGTGAGCAGGGAGCAAGGAATGCAGCTGAGGGTCAGACCCTAAACCACCCTGCTGCCTTAGCATCCCCCCAGGCCCCTGCCTTGGCAAAGAGCAAGCTTTCTCTCTGGCCAGTTAACAAAGGCAGGCACCTTCTGAAGGGAGGTTCGAGGGAAGCCAAATCAGCACACGGAACTCGGCCCGTGGCCAAGAATGTAAGGGCGCCCTGCACAGAATTCCATCCCCTCTGTCCCATAGTTTCCCTTTGAATCCCGGTCATCCCCTCTGGGGAGAGAATTGAGCCATCAGGATGGTTCAGAGCAATGCACTGGAAGGAGTCTGTGTCTCTCAAAGCCTCAGGGAGCCCCCAGACTCGGGCCGTACTTTCTATATCTGAACTGCTTTTTGTGACACACTTCTCTTTTTTCCCACCTCTTTGATTTGGGTTTTCTCTGATATATGCACCTAAATTTAATCCTAGCAAACACAAGCACAGGCCTACGGTTGGAAAGACAATCTCACAAAATAGGAGCTGACTATGAGGGCCATTTTGCACTGCATTGCCTTTCCCAGATGACCTTCCACCAGGCATGAGAGCTGACCTTAATGTCCCTGGAAATCTGAGGGTCCTGCATTGCTCTCCAGCTGCTTCTCCATGGCCATCAGGGTTGGGAGGCTGGACCAGCCCAGAAACACCCACACCGGTCTCTGCAAGGCCAGGTCTTGGGGCCAAGAATGGGATGCCCCATGTCTCAACCAGACCAAGTTAGGGGATTATCAGAGCACAAAATGGACCAGATGAGGTTTGGAAGATGCATTTGAACTTTCCCACTTGTTGGTGCACAAGATTGCCCATCCTTGAAGATCCACCGTTGAACATATTTGGACTTTCACGATCTGCTCCAGTCTTCCAACCAGCAGCAGCATTGGGATACTGGGCATCAGTTACAAAAGCTCAACTTGGCCCTGTGGATGGAGGGCTTCCTTCCCATGGCCTCCCAATAAGCAAGGACTGTCCCCTTCCTGGGGACCAGCAACAGGGCAGGATGACATGCCCAAGAGCTCCAAGCACCATGTAATTGTGGACCTCAAGCAGCAAGGGTCAATGCTTCGGTAGCTGGGGAGACCGTGACTGCAAAGGCCATCTCCTGCAGCACACACTCCCAAGGATGGATGCTCACACACGCGGGATCCTCGACTGTGAACCTCATCCTGGTCCACCCGGATTTCTTCTGGCTCTCCTTAACCACCCATCATCCCTTCCCTTCCACACCCATCAACATTTCCCATCCCCCTTCCCTGCTCTTTTTTTTTTCTTTGGCCTTCACTCCCATACAAGAGTCTCTGTAATGCACCTGTTGTGTTCATGATTGCCTGTCTCCCCCATCAAGTTCCATTAGGGCAAGTACTTTTGTCTCCTCCATTCTCCTGTCTCCTCAAGGCTTAGAACCACATGGAGGGTGCCCAATAAATATTTGTTAAATGAGTCAGTGAATGTTTGGGACCTGCTGGCCAGTCCCTGAACCCACTGGATCCAAGTCTGGACTGCAAAGTGACCTGATGCCTCGGATGTGAATGGTGTCCTGAATAGCAGGCAGGGTCTGGCTGTCCAGTGATCCACCCCCCCAACACTGGGGATGAATCCAATGGTGAGAATGGGCAGAGCTGGCCCTCACTAGCTCCCTCCATGAGAAAGTTGATACATTTCTTCAAATCTCTATAGTGCACTCAGTATGCAACAGATGAGATCAGAGTCCAGCTTGGCTGGATCACCAGCAGCCATGCAGATGGGTGGCATTACATGGGTGGCTGAAGGCAGGGTAGGAAACGACCTGGAGTGAGGACCGCTAAGGACCATAGACAAAGCAGGTGTGACCACCATCCCCAGCTCGCGGCACTTTGCTCCCTTCTCCTCAAACTGTTCTAGTGGCTCACCAGCCACTCATTCCCTTTGGAAAGACAAGGAGTTTCTCGATTGGTAGTCCAAACTGAAAATGAATCCTTTGTGGATGGGTCGCAGTGCATCCCAGGTATTACCAGCAACACCGCCCACGATCTGCAGCCTCTTTTTGAATTAAAAAGTAAATTAACAGCAGCCTCTTCCTTCCCAACAAAAACAAATAAAAAAACCTTTCACATTGGAAGGCGGCAAAACAAAGCTGATTTATAATTCTGGGTTGAGAAGAACCATCTTAGTGTGACACCAACGCTAAAATTATTAAGTATGTGACTATATCAAACTTAAAAGACCAAACCAAACCAAAATAAAACCATAACATGACCAAACTTCTGGATGGTAAGAGATGCTAAAAATTTAGAAGACCAATAAAAACTAGACAAAGTATTTGAATCCTAGCTGACAGGAAAAATCAGTAAGAAAAGTAACAATCCAAAGAAAAATGGGTCAAGGCTGTGAAGAGAAAACTCACAAAAGAAAAAATGCAAATGGACTATAAGCTTATGAAAAAATGTCCAATGTTACTGATAACCAAATAAATGCCCTCCACCACCCCAGCCCAGGAGCACACACTGACTCATACGGACACACTCCCAAAGGTTACTCAGATGAAACACAGAGTTACTTCGGTGAAAACAAGTCAAGCAGGCAGCCAGCACTTTGCAGAGCAGACTGGAGGCAATCTATTGCTTTCTGCTTAAAGTGAATTTTGAGCTTTTTGCATTAGGGCTGAGGCAAAAAATTACTCCCCAGTGGCTATAAGGAGGCTTTAAAATAAGAGAACTGGAACAATGAGAAGCACAGGCAGGAGGATCAGCAAAAATGGGGAGAAGAGAAAACCAGACAGTTCAGCACCGAGACAATCCCCTTTGCCCCATGGAACAAGGGCCGTCACCACCTCTCATGAGGAGAAAATAGTGGGTCTACTTGGTTGTTGTACATGATCATACTTAGTTACGTGCCATAACCCAAACCAGTCTGTGGTTCTTAACTCATATCATCAACAAAATGTTGTCACTGTGTGCAGCCTCAATTAAGGACACCCACCAGGCATCGACACATAGTCCCCGAGCCGTGGAGGATCTCAAGCAATAACTAGTTCAGACTCTGGTGTCCAGAGCTCAAGCAAACTCCCTTTAAGAATTCTGTCTTCCCAAGACTTGTTGTTACGTGTGTACGATATTCATTGTAAGCTGACACCTTCATGGGGAATGGAACAGATCTAAAGTATCCACAAGCCTAGAAATATAATTTTAATAAAATTGGTAGAAATGTTTGGCACATTGCAGAATTCATTCTGCAGTATGAAAGCTGGTCAAAGAATGGATCAGAGCCACGGAGAGTCATGGTTGTAGGGAACTTTGGTGATGTAGAACTTACAGACAAGGCAGACATTAGAACACACAGCAAAATACAGAATATGAAAACACTATTTAGAAAACGCTGTGAATCGGGGCTCCTGAGTGGCTCATTTGGTTGAGTGTCTGACCCTTGGCTTTGGCTCAGGTCATGATCTCTCTGGTCAGGGGATCAAGCCCTGCATCACTCGGTGGGGAGGGGGGTGGTAACCCACTTCCACTCTCCCTCTGCCCCTCCCCCATGCTCTCGAGTGCACATGTGCGCATGCGTGCTCTCTTTCTCTCTAAAATGAGTAAATCTTTTTAAAAAAGAAAGAAAAGAAAACAATATGATTCTCTGGGGCAGATGAATTTCATTCATTCATCTAACATTTGTCCTGCATCTATTTTGTGCCTGGCACTGTCCTAGGCATTGGAAATACAATAAGGAGAGGCGCCTGGGTGGCTCAGTCAGTTGAGTGTCTGACTCTTGGCTTCAGCTCAGGTTATGATCTCAGGGTCGTGAGATCGAGCTCCATGTTGGGCTCTGTGCTTAGCAAGGAGTCTGCTTGTGATTCTGTTTCTCTCCTCTGCCCCTCCCCCTGCTCATGCTCTCTCTCTCTTTTTAAAATAAATAAAATCTTTTTTAAAAAAAAGACATACAATGAGGAATAAGATGGACAAATTCCCTGTTCTCACGTCACTAGGGATGGCATATTCTGCCACCTAAAATTATTGCTAGTGAGGGTCTAAATAGAAATACCCCCATTCATTAAGCCCTTTCCCTTTGTGGTCCCTGTGCTAAGTGGCAGGCATTGTCTGGTTATCAGCAAGTGAGGACAATCCCTAGGAAGGGTCTTAGCGGGGGAAATAAGCAGGTGTCAGAGGGGCTTTGCCCTCTGGTCTGTGCAGCTCCAGCTCCTGGGCTTCACTGCCCAACTGTGCTATCTTGGAGGAGGTGCTTCAGGCTCTGGAATGGCTACGGGCTCCACACACTGTAGATGGGTTCCCCCAGAAGTAGAATCAGAGACATACATTCCAGGGCAAGGAGTATACTGGGCAGGGGGTGATAATAGGAAACACAGGTATGGAAGGGGGCAGTGAGAGAAATGGGCAGAAAGTCAGGAAGGGGTTTGTTATCAATGACTAGGGCTGCTCTGGACATGGCTCCTTGTCTAGAACTGGCAAGCAGGACTTTGAACACACTATGGCCAGACTCTCACCTTCTTCAGAGGCCACTGTCCGTGCTGTGCTGAATCTGTACCTAACCAGTCAAAGTGAAGAGGCATGGCCTTTCCACTGCAGCCCTGGCCTCACACCCTTGACTATTGGGACTGTAGTATCTTCACATGCATCCTGTTCCCTCTCTGGCTTTCTCTCTTCCTAAAAGCTCCAGTCACCAAAGCTGTTCCTATTTCAAGTTGGAGGGACACAAGAGGGGGCAGACAGAATGAAAGATGTGATTCATTCTGTCACTCACTGGCAGTCAGCACCCTATCTGTCATCTTCCTAATGGCATTCCAGTCTTGCCCTCAGAATCTCACCTCAATGGCTGTGTCCTCCAAGGGTCTCCCAACCTGCCCCATCCTGCGGTTCCCCTCTGCTCGGTGGCACATCTTATGTTGCTCCCACTCCTGCTAACCATGTCTCTCATTCACTGAAGCCTAATTAAAGAAATAAAGACAGAAGAAGGAGCGGGGATGCCCGGAAATTGAGAGAACAGTGGAATTTGGCAGGAAGTGGGATTTGTTGCCAAGAATGACGAGGCATGTGGAACAGGGCTGTCAACGTGGTGAGAAGTGTGGGAAGCAAAGGGCAGGTAGAGGGGAAACCGAACTAATTACCTTCGAAGCTGTCTGCCCGAGGGTGATGGGGCATAGATGTGTCTGACTGTGGCACCTGATGGATGGGATCGAAAACCATCTTCTCGAGGGCCACACCCCTGAGTATGTGCGATCACTTTCCATGAACACTGAGACCAGGACACAGGCAGCTGACTGTGGGCCACGTTGGAGGGTCCCCATTTCTGTACCAATACCAAGAAGCTCTAACCTATTTTCTCCTTCCAGTATAAGTAAAAAGTGCCTCATTTTTTAAGATGTACCATTTATTTGGTTATCAGTAACATTGGACATTTTTTCATAATCTTATAGTCCATTTGTATTTTTTCTTTTGTGAGTTTCCTCTTCACAGCCTTGACCCATTTTCTTTGGATTGTTACTTTTCTTACTGATTTTGATTCAAATACTTTGTCTAGTTTTTACTGGTCTTCTAAATTTTTAGCATCTCTTACCATTCAGAAGTTTGGTCATGTTATGGTTTTATTTTGGTTTGGTTTGGTCTTTTAAGTTTGATATAGTCACATATTTAATAATTTTAGCCTTGGTGTCACACTAAGATGACTCTTCTCAACCCAGAATTATAAATCAGCTTTGTTTTGCCGCCTTCCGATGTGAAAGGTTTTTTTATTTGTTTTTGTTGGGAAGGAAGAAACTGCTGTTAATTTACTTTTTAATTCAAATGCTCTTAGAGCAAGAAAGAAACTCAGACAATTACACGGCTCAGATATCATGTGGGAAAGGATGTTTGTTGCCCTTCGGTGGAGGAGGCTGGAGCAGTTATGTGACCATAGCAAGTCCCGTGTGTAGTGACAGCAAGACGAGTTTAGGACACAGCCCCCTGTTTTCATTCTGGATGATTCTCGCTGTACCACCCCCATGAGCCACTGCTTTTATGAAGTTCCTTCCATTCAGCTGCCCCACCTGGCGGGGGTTAACATCTCTTAGCAGTAATGGGTTCACCATTAGTCCCACATAACCAGCTTTTATGATGCCCACTCAGCCAAAGCCCCAACATGAAGAAACAACCACCAGACGTCCTCAGATTCCAAACAGACCCCCCTCCCAAGAGCTCAGAAGACTGACAATTCCAGGTCCCTCCCTTCCTGCCATGCCCCAGTGTTAGGTCCACTTGCCCCTCTTCCAGATATCACAAATGCCATTCCCAAGCCCCATCTCCAAGACAGCCAGTTTTGAAACTGTTTTGACATTTGCAGATAGCAGTTTCCAATGCAGCAAACTCCAAAAGAGTTTCAATTTTCCAATTGCTTCATTGTTGTTTACTGGAAATCTACTCTGCTGAACATTGCTTGAGTAAGATAGATTTACGAAATATTTCTGTATGCAATGATTTTCAATTTAATGGAATCAGAACAGAAATGGATTTTTTTAAAGGATCCTCAAAACACTTAATAATCCTCTCCACTGCACATTGAGAAAGTTCATTCATTCAGAAACAATAATCAAACCTACATATTTTGAACACTTACTGTAAATCACAAGTTGTAGTCAATTTACAGCAAATTTGGTCCCTGTATCCACGTCCTCTGCAAGGTGGCTTGCCAGCCCCCTCTTCCCATCAAGAAGCAGAGTCTATTCACCTGCCCTTGAATCTGGGCTGGCTTTGCAGCTGGCTTCAGTTAACAAGCTGTGTCAAAGGTGGCACTCTTCACAGGAGCCTGTGGGATTCTGTCTCTCTTGCTCAAAACCTTGCCATTGTGAATGGCAACAAGCCTGGGCTAGTCTGCTAGAGGGATGTGAGGGGTCTCATGCGGCAAAACCAAATCATCTTAACTATCCCTGCTGAGCTCCAGATGTGGAGAGAGCCTAACCAAGTTCAGCAGAGCCTCTGAGCTAAGCCCAGCGTGGGTCAGCAGAATGGCTCCATAGACCTAGAGACACTCGAGCAAAACTCAATGCTTATTGTCTTATGCCACTGAAGTGTTCTCATTGTTTATTACTGAGCATCATTGCAGCAATAAATAATTGATGTCAATATTGATATTCATGGCTCAAAAATTTATATCAATGGTGTATGTTCAAGAAGTAAAAGGACAACCAATTCCTGCCCTCTAGGAAGGTAGGGTCTCATGGGAATCTCTAAAGCAGCCCCCAAGATATAGTGTGCTGTGCCCTATTAGGAAACTACACGCAGCTTCCTCTGGTGGCATGGAAAGGGATGCCCTCAAGGGTCAGGGCGTCAGAGAAGACTTCCAGGGCCCAGGAGGTAAGTCCTGAAGGATGATCTTTGACTTCGCATGTGCAAAGGCCCGGGGCTTTCAACAGCACAATGGCGTGGCATCTGGTCATAAGTGTAGGGCAGTGCAAGCAGCATTCTCCCTCGGAGTCTCCTGGAAGACCTTAAAACACCCAAGTCTCTGAGCTCCACCCCAGAGTTCCTGGTTCCAGCACAGGAGGTCTAGGTTGGAGCCCAAGAGTTTATAAGCGCCCAGGTGGGGCTGAGGCCGCTGCTCTAAGAACCACAGGTATCGGGGTGAAGAGCACAAAGTCTGGCTTCACCGCATGGACCTAGGACCAAGTTCTGGTGGCCTCCTACAGGCAGCAAGACTCTGAGAAAGTGACTCAATTTCTCTAAGTGCCCATTTCCTCTGCTGGAAAGCAGGAACCTTGATGCTAATGGCCTCAGAGAGCTGATGTGAGCCTTGAATGAGATAATGCATAAAAAGCCCTGAGCCCAGAGCTGAGTGCACAGGAACATTCGGGAAGATGAAAGATCGCTGCCACAGATGTTATTGGAATTGTCACTATGGTGATTCTTGAGCACTTGCTGGAGCGTGGAACAGTCACCAGACAGGCAGGGAGGGGGTAGTGGATGGGCCAGGCCAGGCCAACAGGGGCCCGGGGTTTGAGTCTTACCCCGAGGTTATATGGAGCCATAAAGGGTCATACAGTGGATGGAACACATTCAGACTCACATTTCAGAACGATCACATGGGCACCGGAATGAAGCATGAATTGGTGGAGAAAATCGAGCCAGGCGGGACCAGAAACTGTTCGAGAGGCATCTGGTCATTTCTGCGCACACCTTGATGAGAGTCGGGGGCAGACAGGGCACCGACCGACATGAGGCACCTGCTCGTCCTTTGACAAACCCGGGGCGGGTGCTCTGAAATGTCCATCATGTGGATGCCACATGGACATCTGACAGGCCAGAGCAGACGGCCCATCCCTCCCAGCCCCCACACGTGCAGGAAATGGACCCCCAGCTTCCTCGAGCTTCCAGGCCAAATGCCTCAGAGTCCTGTCTTCCTTCCCTCCACCCCCTCTCTCCCTCTCTGTCTCCTTGTCTCTCCTCCTCTGTCCATCTCTCTGTCTCTGTCTCCCTCTCTGTCTCCGGTCCTTCAGCAGACCCTGCAGCCCAGCATCTACAACGTAAACGGACTTACCCACTTCCAGCCACCTTCCCTGTTCTCCCCGAGGCAGGTTCTCACCCCCTCTCATCCAAATTACTCCAGTTCCCTCCTTCCCAAGTCCTGTTTCCTCTTTCCCCCTCTAACAAACTCTCCAAATGGCAGCCAGAAGAGTGCCTTCCAGAGTCAGGCCGAGTCGGTGCCAGTGAGTGTCGAGACTCACAATCTGAAACCTTCACAACCTACAAGCGCCTCCCCGACGCGGTCACACCGGCCCCTCGCTCTTCATGCTCCTGCCGCGCTGGCCCTTCGCCAAGCCTCCCCCCAGCTCCACGCATGGACCTCAGGGCCTTTGCATTGGCTGTTCCCTCAGCCAAGGCAATTCTTCCACAGGTGGAAGTGCCACTAACACCCTGTCTTCACTCACACCCTCCTTTCTGACCACTTGGCCATCTCTCTCCTACAGACTTCTCATCTCTGGTGGCGCTCATCGCTGCCTTGCATACCTGCTCACCAGCTGAGTCCTCGCTTGCAAGAAACTCTGTGAGTAGGAGACAGGCCTGCACCGCTCAGGGCTTATCCCCGGCTGTGGGACAGTGTCTGACATCACGGGCACCATCGCGGAACGTGTCCCGGAAGACTGAGCACACGCCGCTGCGTGATGAAGAAGTGGAACCCCATTGTGGCATCCAGCCCTCTCTCCCTCACTTCACTCCTAAAGAGAAGGTCTGCCATGGTCACAGTGGGACTGTTCGGCCTGACTCGATTCAGGAAAGCCATCAGGTTTTTCTGAAACTTGGTGTGTCTGGGGAACGAGTATCACTTGCCAGTATTCCCAGTGAGACCTCTTCAATTAGCACAGCCTGGGGGAGAATCAAATTTCATCGTGGGGATTCATGTTAAGGGGAGAACATATGTATGTCATTACACAATTTATTTGCTTCTCTCTCCAAATCTCGTGACTTAGAAGAAAGCCTATTTGGACAGTTTCGTGACTTGGAATTAGCCTTCCCCACCCAGGGCCCAGCATCAGGAATGATGAACGGAAGGCCGGGAGAGAGGCTGTGTTTATTTGACTAAATGCTCTGAGTTCCTAAGCAACCAGGAAAGCAGGCTGACAAAATCCATCCCCATCTGTTGGGGGCAAAACTTTTGCTGACAGGTGGTCTCCCTGTCCACATTCATAGAGCCCGGGGTCAGAAACTGGCTTCCCAGAATATTGTCAGGGCAAGCTCCACTCAAAGTTCGAGGCTAACTAAGCATATTTAAAACGTCATCGAATTAAAACAAAAAATCAAGAACACTTTGTTGTAAAAACCTTAGCTAAAACGGAAAAGCATTGAAGTTTTAAAAACTTGAGTTAAGAATAGATCATTTCTGATGTGTGCTCCACAGCATACAAACTTCAACAACCAAAGTGCATCAGACTTCAGAAGCCACCGGCTTGGGGAATCCCCCACGGAACTGGCCTTGACCGGTTCCTCTCCTTTCCCCACAACTGCAGGCGACAGGGAATGAAATTAGGGCAGCGCTTCGGTGTGCCCTTCCTTCCTCCCCCTTAGGGACTCACCGCCACGCTGCCTTTAAAGCAGGGAGAACATCATTTACACTTCCAAGAGCTGCCCAACACCGACAGCCTGATCTTTACAAATGTCCAAGGCAGTGAAATATGTCACTTACACCAACGTCGTGATTGATACGGGTCTCAAGATTCCTAACCCACACTCCTTCCGACTTTCTTTAATCTATGGGAAAGCTCTGACGAACCTAACAAGAGGATTCTGGCTGGCTTATCGGGTCTAGAGCCAAAACAAAGATCACAGGTCACGAGTGCATGAAATACAGTTCCGTTCCAGAGATTTCCAGCCTCTGGACGTGCGTGGTCATCTTCAATGCACAGTCAGCTCAAACTGTTTGGCTTTCACAAATCAAGCACCTCGGTGTGTAAGCTTCAAATGTGTGTTTCTGCCTCAATTCAACTGATTTGTTAATTTTCTATGGCTGCTGGAACGAATCACCACAAAAGCAGTGGCTTAAGACCATACAAATATGCTTAACATCATAGGGTTCTGTAGGTTAGTGGTCCTACATGGTTCCGCTGGGCTGAAACCAAGGCGTCTTCAGGACTGCTTTCCCTGGGGAGGCTCTGGGGGAGAACCTGGTTCCCTGGTGCACAGCCCCTTCCTCTTTAAGGTCAGCCAATAGCAGGTTGAGTCCTCCTCATGCCCCTCGCTCCGACCTGCTGCTATGGTCACACCTTCTCAGAGGCTGACTCCTTTCCTGTCTCTTTCTCCCATTTTCAAGGCTCCCTGTGGTTACATTGGGGCCCATTGGGATAAGCCAAGAAAATCTCCCCGTTTTAAGATCAGCTGATTAGCAACCTTGGTTCCATCTGCTCCCATAATCCCCATTTGCCATATAATGTAACATGTTCACAGGTCAGAGATTAGGACATGGACATCTTTGGGGGGTCATTATTCTGCCCACTACATTAACCAAATTAGCCATAATGATACCCCACACTCAAAGATATTTACACACACGTGCACCCTGCACGCATACACACACGCACACACACGCACATACACACACCCTAACAATAGCTCAGGCCCAGACTCCAGGACAAGGTAAGTAGCCAGCGTGGGTCCAAGCCGAGTTCACTGGCCTGCCATGCCCCCACCAGCACTCCTCCCCCTTGCATCACTGTGTCATTTAACTGCAATAATGTGTTAGCCTCCACTGATATCTGAGCCTCTGAAATGTTGAGAGAGCAAGGTATAAAAATACTCAGGAATATGCACGTTTAGTATACTCTTGTAGGATGATAAAATGATCTTACAAAATATAAATCAACTTTAAAACAAAATTTCCAGTGACCGAATCCTTTTGTAGACACCAAATAACCTCACAGGCAAAAGAAAATGACTTTAAATATGTCATTCTTCATCCAGCCTTGGAATATGCATTTCTTGTAATGCCTTCAATATGTCAGGCACATTGATAGGGACGTGACAATGCCCTAGAGAAATAAAGTGGCAGAAATAAGTTTACATTTGAGAGAAGAGGATGGGCTGATTGCTGTTTTCTCACCCTTATAACAAAACATATCGGATGTTTTAGATATCTCAAGTAACAGAACACAATTATGCATATTGGCATAATTTTTACTCAACTGCCTAATTATATTTACTTCCCTTACACAGTTATTTTGGGAAGTCAAGAGGGCGCTCGGTTGGGAAGCAGGAGCTGCTGAGCTGCATGAACAAGAGGCAGCCACAGAACCTTTCTGGGCCTTTGCATCCTCACTGGTAACAAAGAGAGAACCACTCTAGTGACTTCTAGAGACACTAGGTGTCTCTCAACTTGGTATTTATGGTCCAGGTTAGGTTGGAATAACAGAGAAACTGAGAGTAAAAAAAAATCCCATTAGATGCTCTGTCTAAAGACATATTAGTGAAATATTATTATTTAAAGAGGGGTTGACCAGTTGTCCCCAGTCAGGGCCACCCACAGGTCATAGTACCTTCTGCTGGTTAGAATGCTTAAAACAGAAGGGTGCCTGGGTGGCTCAGTTGGTGAAGCATCTGCCTTCAGCTCAGGATGATCTCAGAGTCCTGGGTTAGAGCCCCGCATCAGGCTCCCTGCTCAGTGGGCAGTCTGCTTCTCTTTCTGCCCCTGCCCCGGCTCATGCTCTCTCACTCACCCATAAGACATAGCAGTTCTCTTCAAAGAGACCTTGTCACAAGTTTCTCTTTCTCCATTTGATCCTTTTGTACCTCGCCTTAACCCTAGATGAGTGCCCAGGAGTTATGAATCCTAGTTTTAGAAAACCCTCTCTTGTAAATTTTGTCTGCAAAGGAGAGACATGATATCCCATTTGGTAAATATGTATCTTATTGGGATCTTCATCAAATTTCCATTTAACCGCCTGTTTCATTTGCCTGGCTGTAAATCTAGGAAGTATGTCATAGCTTAGGAGGTAGATGCTGTAGCAGGCAGTGTGGACTGCCTCTCTGCATACTTCCCCACACCCATTCTCAACGGCAGAGTTCCCCTTTTAATCAGAGAGCCCAGGGAAGGGGCACTTCTCCCAACAGGAAGGGGAAGAGCACCCAGGATCTCATCACCCTGCCTATCTTTGGATTTGATTCTAGCCTTGGATGCAGGTCTGGCCAGTGAGATGAATGATTCGGGAATGATCTTCCTTGCTCTTTAGAGAGACAACCAGGAGACACAAATCTGTCCTATCCATGCAATGGAATATTATTTGGCCGTAAGAAGCAATAATGCCCACTATAATGTGGAGGAACCTTGAAAACACGACACTGAGTGAAAGGAGCCAGCCACAAAAGCCCGCCTGCCGTATGACTCCATTTACATGAGAGCAAACCTGTAGAGACGGAAAACAGATCAGCGATTGCCAGGACCTAGAGGAAAGCGGGGATGAGGAGTGGCTGCTGACAGGTTGCCATTTGGGGTGATAAAAATGTTCTGGAACTAAATACCAAATAGAGGGGACGGTTGACAACATTGTGAGCGATCTGAATGCTGCTGAATTAGATACTCTAGAATGGTTGAAATGGTGAATTCTGTGTTATGTGTATTTTATTGCAACTGGGGGTGAGGCGGACCACGAGAGAGCAGGTGTTCTTCTGCGGCACGACACGAAGGACCGTCTGCCGGAGCTATTCCAGCTGCTGCCGAGTGAGCCCGGGGACAGACGAGGCTCCAAGCCAGTGCCCGGGACGGCCACCCACAGGGGCGCCCAGAGGTGGGACCTCGAGGTCTATGCCCCCCACACTCAATGCTGGAACATCCCAACCTCTGCGTTTCTCACTATGGAAGATTTTTTCTAATGGGCCATGTAGAAGCAGGACTCCTTGGAGTCATTATCTCCTTTCAGACCCCTACACGATTTCCTTTTCAACCACCTGCTGATCTGAAAAACTCGTTTGCCAAGGAACATTCCCTTGAATTCCCGAAGGGTAAGAGACTTCTTTCCTGTCCCCTTGAGAAAGTCTCTACCCAAACAGCAGAAGTAAAGAGCAGATTTGATTTTGCCTCCATTCCGGATACGATTCGGCCAATATGGTAACGGGGTGCGGGGTGAGGCCACAGGAGCTGGCTGCCGGCGGGCGGGCTTTGGTTTTATTTTTGGTTCCTGCAGCCTCTGGACTTTGTTGAGGTTCTTCAAGAGTAGAAATACATCCTGCAGAAATCGTGGAGCAAATGGCGCACTTATGGCCTGAGAGGGGCCCATGTGGCTGGTCTGGCCGGGGCGAGGCGTGGACGCCAGGACCAGGGGCCGCCCGAGTCCCTGAGGCCGCTGTCTGGCTGTGATGTCACTCGGTCCGCATCCTGCATCCACCCCTTCACCCCATCCCTGTAGTCAGCGACCCCACATAAAATTAATTTGATGACATTTAAATTTAGAAATTGAAATTAAGTTGGCAGCTTACGGTGAGAATTGTCTACCAGGCAAAGAAAACAGATCTGGTGGGTCTGGTGGGAATTGGCAGGAAATGGCTCCAGGCTGACACTGCGAGCGGCCTGACCAGCAGTGATGGTGCAGAAAAGGGAGCGAGGTCTGCGAGCAGATGATAAGAGCCCGCGGAGGAGCCTGGGGGTGCTGATAAATCCGCCCACGGGGACTCTGAGCAACCGACTTCACCAGAAAGGGCCTGGAAATCAGCTCCTCGGGGAAGCAGGTATTATGACCCGGGTGATGAGATTTCTGCAGATTATATTTTCTTCCTTTTATTTTTTTTCTGATCTGCTGATATGTCCCACAATCAACACAGATTACTTTCAAAATAAGGAAAAAAAACCCTTATTTTTAACATATTTTAAATTCACATTGCCTACAAGTGTACGTGAAAACAAGTTTTGAAGGGAAAGCTCTTTCACATGTTCTTGCATTTTAAAAACTTTTTTTTAGCCCATCTTAACGATGCTCTATCGTGGGAGTTCTGCTCTGGAGTGAGAGCATGTTGGCCGCGTCGTTCCCCGGATTCTCTGCTCCCGGGACAGGGGCTGCTTCACCGGGTGGCTCTGTTCACAGCTCTCTGCCCAAAGCCTCTGCCGAAACGGTTGTAAAACATTTAACTTTATCTAAACTGGTGGTTCCGCCCATTGAACAAAACTGGGGGAAACAGGCTTTGGAGTTGGTGTTTAAACAAAACCATAAAGCTATTGGGTGGTGAAGGGGGATGTCGCCCTCGATTTTTCTTTCAGAGCACCTGAAATTCGAGCTATTTCCTGTGCCAAGATTGTCAGAGCAATTCTGGGTGGGTAAATATTCTACAGACCCATCACAGCCTCCTCACGAATCACAGAGCAGAAAGGAGAGGTACACGATGGTTTCTGACACGGAGACGCTCATATCCAGCATTTTGCTTGGCCTGGGAATGCCTTCCTAAAATTTACTGTAAATAAAAATGCCAGCCATGCCCTGAGTAGAGATCACTCAAGCTTTGCATCACTCTCTCTGCATTAGGAAAGACGGAGTCCCTTTCTGTCGGCCAAGTATTTTAAGTCTTTAAAACATGAAAATGTACAGATTTTCATAGACGTTCAAACCCACTCGTCTGAGTACAGCGCTTTAAACATAAAGTACTAACCAAATTATTAATGGTGATGATAAGAGTAACAAAGCTTAAGTGTGAGACCGACAGTGCTTTTCACATAAAGTACTAACCAAATTATTAATGGTGATGATAAGAATAATAAAGCTTAAGTGTGAGACCGGCAGCAAGAAGGACCTCCCTCTGTGCATCTTCTCCCAGGATTGAGTCATGGAGAGGGGGAACTGGCTGGATCCCAGCCACCCACTTAGTCAGCCACCTCGCACCTTGATTAAACAGAAGGGGTGTGTGTGTGTGTGTGTGTGTGTGTAAAATCTTAAAGTTTTTGATTTCAAAGCTGAGAGTCTGGCCTCTCCCCCATGGTCATTAACTCTCATCACATGGTGTGTCTTCGTGGGCCCTGTTTTTTTCTTTTTTTTTTTAGGATTTTATTTATTTATTTGAGAGAGAGAGAGCACGAGCAGGGAGAAGAGGGAGAAGCAGGCTCTCTGTGAGCAGGGAGCCCAACTTGGGGCTCGATCCCAGGACCCTGGGATTATGACCTGAGCCGAAGGCAGATGCCCAACGGACTGAGCCACCCAGGCGTGCCCATTCATGGGCCCTGTTTCTAAAGCAGGAGGAGGCACCTGGCCCCATGCAGTCCCTGCTGAGAGAGCTGCTCCCATCAGGAGCTTTCTCACAGGTAACCTGGCTGTTTGTAGAGAACTCTGAGGTCCGATACCCTCTCTAGTGGATTGCATTCTGTCCCCCAATAAGATACATCCAAGTCCTAACTCCCAGTTGCTGCAAATGTGAATGTGACCTTATTTGGAAATAGTGTCTTTGTAGATGTAATTAAGTTAAGGATCTCAAGATGAGCCCAAACCGGATTGAGGGTGGGCCCTCACTCATAGATAGGGTATGCTGATAAGAGAAAGGAGAGCAAGACTGGAGACACGGAGTCAGAGGACGCCCAGGGAGAGGGGCCTGGGAGACAGGGGCAGAGATCCGAGCCATGTGTCCACAAGCCAAGGAGCGCCAAGGACAGGCGGCTGCCCCCAGAGCGGGGAGAGAAGTTTGGAGTGGGTTTTCCTCCAGAGCCTACAGAAGGAACCAACCCCGGCAACACCTTGACTTTGGCTTTCTGGCTCCAGAACAATGAGAAAACCAATTTCTGTTGTTTTAAGCCACAGAGTTTGTGGTAAGCTGTTACGGAGCGCTAAGAAATAAATACATTCCCCGGACCTAGAACAATCTCCAAACCTTGGCTTATCCTGCCTCTTTTTATCTGCCAAGCCCGCCCGGGGCCCAACCCCCAGCCCAACCCGATCCAGACTCTCCTGCTTGGTTTCTCCTGCCTGCCCACCTAAGCTGCGGCTGCACTCGAATCACAGGGAGAGTTCTTGAACAATACAGAGACCAAGGCCCCACCAGAGATCAAAGATCAATTAAGTAAGACTATCTTGGGGGTAGAGGGGAGGGTGGTGAGGTCCGAACACCTGAATTTTTTAACAGCCTCCAACTTGAAAATGTGTAGCCAAAGTACAGGATGCTTGTTGTACTGGTCGTGGGGGCTCCGGCTAACGGCCCCCCACCCTCTCCCCATACACTGTCTACCAAAGTCTCTCCTACAACCACACTGATATAGCTCTCTGCAATATGCATCTCAAATTTGAGATTTTATGGGAATTTCTTGGGTGTTCTCTCAAAGTGCAAATTCCCAGGACCCTACCCACAAAGATTATTCTGTAAATCTGGGGTAGGTCCGAGGATATGAGTTTTTATAATCTTGAACTTGTTGTACATTAGAATCCCTTGGGGAGCTTTACCAAAAAAAAAAAAAAGAAAAAAAAAGAAAATGTCCAGACCACATCCTTAGACCAAATGAATCAAAAATTCTAGGGGAAGCACACAGGCATCAGAATTTTTTAAACTTTCCAGCTGATTCCAACCTTAAACCATTGTTTCAAGAAATGCCTACAATGTGCCAGCAACAGTGATGAGTAAAATAAATTACTTGTGCCCTCCTGGAGGGCATTATTCAGTAGGTGTCTTTCAGAGAGACCCATGCATGATCAGGGACTGCCCCTCTAGCAGGAGTTGGGCATAACAAGTGGTTGTGAGGGCCAGAACATCCCAAATAGACAGAACATTACATGCAAAGGCCCTGGGGCAGGAGGAAAAGGTACCTTTGAGAAGAAACGGAAGTGTGTAGCTGAGAAGCAGTTAACAAAGTCAAGGAATGCAGGGGACTTTCACCGAGAAGCAAGAAAAACAGAGCAGGGGCAGGTTTGAAGTGTGGGAGGGCGGGGGCAGACCGAGACAGCTGTGCTGGGTGTGTTGGTTTGAGACGTGCATGAGTTCCCCATGTTGAGATGATAAGCAAGCCGCTCCATACCCCCCTGTCTGTACCAGGCTTGGAGGCCCATATCTAGCAGTCTTGCCGTTAGAAGATACTACAGTCATGGGTCACATCAGCTCACTCGAGAGTTCCCATTGACAGCCCCCTTTCCCTCCCCATGCCCCCAGCCAGTGGGGTACAGAGTCCTTTCAATCCCACCCCCCTTCCAGGTCCACATTCTCCTCCTGCTCAGTCACCAGCACGTCAAACCCGAGACTCCAACGTCTCCCCTTCCCCATCCAGCTACCCCGCTCCAGATCAAGCTGATCCGATCATTTCTCCCTCTGGCTCACATCTTTTCCATAACTCAGAGTCACCTATGGGACGATGGCCTCGGCCTTGTCATCTGGCCTCTGCCTGCTTGTCCAGCCTCGTCTGCACTCCAGCCCCTGAAACCACCTGCTCCCAAACCTCACTGAGTCACTAGCTGTCACTGGCTACACCCACCCCGAGCGTCCCAGTACAGCAACACCTCTGCCTGTGTAAAGACCCCCAGCGCACTAAGAATTTTGCTGGCCTGGCACCTCTCTTACCCCTTCAGGAGACTCGTACCACCTCCAACAGGTGATGCAGGTGGGAGCTGTCCTCCAACTGCCGGAGCCACAGGGCAGGCCCATGGCCAACCAGAGCCATCAGAGTTCTTCCCTAGGACCGTCGAACCTGGGATCAGAGGGAGAGAGCGCCCAGCGCCCTTCTGGGGCTAGGATGAGCGGGATATGGTCATCGGGAGCGGTCAGCAGCCTCATCCGCCCCTCCCCGCCCCCCAGGTGAGGAAACCCCATCTCCGGGGTGAAGTACTCAGGCTGACGTGAGCAAAGGGAAACAGAAGGAGAATGTCCCAGCGGACTCCCTGAGGCCCAGCCCAGGCATGTCCGATGCTGTATGAACCTTCCAACATTCTCCACTTAGACCTAAGCCAGTTTGAATTAGAGAACCGTCCTTTGCGGCCCCAACACGTGAATCTACAGTATCAGTGGGGAAAGAGTGGCCAGGAGGTTTGGGGGCAGGTGAGGATCAGCATAGCCCCTCGGATGAGAGAGCTCAAGCTAGGACACAGAGAGACCAGGAGAGGTCCTGAGGTGGCCCCTTAGCATCTGGGATCCCAGAACTTCTGAGCCCTTTGTCCCCCATGGCGGCAGCTGCTCACTAGCTGTGCAACGAGAACTGCCTGGTTGGTCGAGGTCCTGTGCAGTCCAATGGTTGACAGGTTCCCAATAGTGACAGGGGAGTGGAATGCCTAAATCTGCCCCCTGAAGCCCCCCCTTCCCAGACACTGTCATCTTTGCTTGCCCAGAACCTACCCTCAAGTGGCCTTTGGGACTTCCCATCTGCTTCTCCCCCTCTATCTTGCAGTCTCAAATCCACCTGCTTCTGTTCCTGGTAGGTGACATGCATGGCATCCTGTACAGCGCTCCTTGGATTTCTGCCATCGTGGCTGGCTCGGGACGGAGGACGGACCAGACAAGGCTGGGCAGAGCTTCATACCTGACTGCGCTCCTGGCCGTGAGGTCGTTCCTGCACCCAGAGCACAGAGACCATGCATCCAGGAGCTTTCCCCAGCCACACCAGGGCCGGGCCTGTCCTCCTGATGCCTCCAGAACCCGTTCAGTTCCTGCCCACGCAACACATCTGAGCTTCACGAAAGGAAGTGCATTCCAGGAGGTGTGAGCTGAAGAAAGCCTCTTAGAAAAATGTTGCCTTAAAGAGTTAGATATTGGGGCACCTGGGTGGCTCAGTCATTAAGCGCTTGCCTTCAGCTCAGGTCATGATCTCAGGGTCCTGGGATCGAGCCCCACATCGGGCTCCCTGCTCAGCAGGAAGCCTGCTTCTCCCTCTCCCACTCACCCTGCTTGTGTTCCTGCTCTCTATCTATCTCTGTCAGATAAATAAAATCTTTAAAAAAAAAAAAAAGTTAGATATTAATGTTATGTTAACAACTACTTTTTCTGACCTGAGTTTTCGGGCCATATGATAACCATGTGTTTTCATCTTTGGCTCTGCGGAACCCACACCCGGTGCCTAGCTTGCAGGGTGTTCTCAGGAGACGTTGTCAGCTCTCTTGCCTCAGTTCTCCATCTTTCCAGCTCCTGGCAGGTCAGATCTAAAGGAGCAGTAGAAGCAGGAATGCCTGTCAGGATGGTGGTTGGCCACTGGGCTCTCAAGTGTGTGAAGGTCAATAGATCCAATAGATCCAAACTCAAAGGGTCACGGTCTAATCAAATCTTTGCACACCTGTTCTCCGCACCCCAGCACCATCCCCACCCCAGTGTCTCACCTCTGATCGCCAGGTCCCCTTGACGTGACCATCCCCATCCCCTCCTCTGCCCCCTCCATACTTACTAGGAGATCCGCCCATCACCCTGGTGCATCCTGTCACTTTCCATCTCTACCTGACCATGCAGGATTTCTGCTTGAAACCTTTCTGCAGATCCTTGTTTCCCACAGGATAAATTCCAAAATGCCTTCTCTGGACACCCAAACCCCTCCAAAATTTAGCCATTGCCTAGCCTTTCAACTGTGCCACCCAGGATGACCATCTGTGCCGGTGTTCTGGGGACTAAGGAGATTCTCGGGATGTGGGGCCTTTAGTATTAAAGCCAAGAAAATCCAGGGCAAACGGACACAAGCTGCTATCTACTCTAGAGATGCCGAACCTCTTATAATTCTATTACGGGCTGAGTGCTCATGTCCTCCCAAAATGTCTATGTTGAAGCATTAACCCCTCATGTGATGGTGCTTGGAGGTGGGACCTTTAGGAGGTAATTAGGTTTGGGAGACATTTGGATGAGGTTATGCGGGTGGGGCCATGATGGGATTGGTGTCCTTACAAGAAAAGGAGCAGAGTGCTCTCGCGCTTCCCTCCCCTCCCCACTCCATGAGCACACACTGAGGAAGGTCATTGTGAACACACATGGAGAAGGTGGCCATCAATCAGCCAGGAAGCAAACTCTCACCAGGAAGGGGTTCAGCCAGAACCTTGACCCCAGACTTCCAGCCTCCAGAACTCTGAGAAATAGATGTCTGTTGGTTAAGCTGCCCAGTCCGTGCTGTTTTGTTACAGCCCCCTGAGCTAACTAGGAAAGTTCCCTATAATCCTTCTATGACTTTCCCACACAAAGGGTTGTTTGTGCCTTTCACTCAGCCTGGACTCTTCCCTAGTCCCCCTTTCTACCTGGTTAAATGCTATTTATGCTTCAGGACCGTGCAGGAGGCCCCTCAGCCTGGGAGTGTTCCTTGACTTCTCCCCCAACACACATGTGGCTGAGCAGGTACCTCTCCTGTGTCCCCATGGAGGTCTGAGGATGCAGCTCTCACAGGGCTGCCATAGGGCTCAGCATTCTCCTTGGGGGTCTGGCTTTCTCACTAGAGGGGATGGAATCACGGGCAGAACCTCTGTCTTACTCATCTTGTACCCACAACCCCGCCCGGTCCCTGACACGGAGGAGGCAGTCGATCAGTGACTCGATCAGTTACCCAGGACACCCATGTAGAAACAGCTGTTAAAAAAAAAAGAAAAGAAAAGAAAAATCCATTTCCAGTTAGCCCTCTGGCCATTTTGAACACAGACATTTTCCTGTTGGGGTTTTTAGATGTGCCGTTTCCATGAGGAAACTGATCCTGGAATAACTTCAGTGTCTACAACACACATGTTAATGATTAATTTAGGAAATCGGCTATCAGGTATTTCATTTACTGAACATTTTGGGGGGGATTGAGATATTCACTAAACAGTTTTTAAATTTGACCATATTACTATGTCCTTGTTATTCGTCAAGAATTATTATAGGTTTAAAATAGGTTTAGGGTGCCTGGGTGGCTCAGTCGGTTGAGCGACTGCCTTTGGCTCAGGTCGTGATCCTGGAGTTCCGGGATCGAGTCCCGCATCGGGCTCCCTGCTCGGCGGGGAGCCTGCTTCTCCCTCTGACCCTCCCCCCTCTCATGTGCTCTCTCTCATTCTCTCTCTCTCAAATAAATAAATAAAATCTTAAAAATAAAATAAAATAGGTTTAAATGATGTATTACATGTAATAATGCAATAAATATACACGTGTTTCAAAATACATAAGCACTGATACGAATATCACACACGAGCGCTGAGGTCATTTCCCCTCATTACAGCTCTGGTGCCGTCTCCCCGTGCACCCACAGCACCCTGAGCTTGGGAGGAGTAGCAAATCCACAGAGTTCCTCCACTCACTAGCACATGGTTCCTACAGTATGACCATGTGCTGAACCTCCAACTCCATCAGACCAAATGGGGACAATACCATCTACCCTACAGAGTTGGAGTGCAAATTGTGAGTTAGTAAATGAACAAAGCCTGACACTCCAGAAGAGAGCGGTGTTGGTGATGGTGTTGGGTGGGGATGTCCCTGGGGTGGGGACGCAGCTGGATGGGATGCTGGTGGTGTTAATGATGATGGTGGTGACGGTGTGGGGTGAGTCAGTGGTGTGGGATGGTGGGTCCCAAAGCTGTCAGGCTACCACATCAGGGCTCAGTGCCCTGCTTGTCAGGAAGATGTTCAGCAAATGTTTCTTGACTCATGGATAGAATAAGTGGCCTAGGAGTCATTTTATTCTAGCGTGCTTTGTCCACCATATGAAATTCGATAGGTTCAATGATGTATAATATTATCAGAGTCCAAACTACATTAAAATAAATGTGGAGCCAAGATTGACTTTCCAGGGCCAGATTTTCCTACAAGATCATGATTACTTCAACTAAAATCTGGTTTCAAATATGGAGACTGAATGTTTTGCCTTCTCCCCGTTTTCTTTTTGCCTGAGGATGACCTTAGATTGTCACATTATCCCTACCGCACAGATGTTCCGACCTGAGTGAGTGCAGGGGCTCCTGCCTCCATACCTGGGGCGCCTGAATGTGACCAGACAGAGCTGATCTTGCAACATCCTCCTTCTTTTCCCTTGAGCACCACTTTGGAACAGTGACTAGCAGAAAGCTCCAAGCTCGGTTCTAAAATTAGAATTAGTCACTCTTAATTAAGTCTAGATTTTGGCAAAGAAGTCATTTCAACTCATAGTTAATCTCTGAGAGTAAACAAAGAAGTCACCAAAGGCATGTGACTCCTTCTTGACCAGACTGGAGGGGTCACCGCCCATGCCTGAGAATCAGAGGTAGAACCTTCACTCAGCCAGCTGGTTTTTCCCAACCACACACCCACACCATAGCTAAAGATTAGCCATTATTCTTCCTTTCCTCCCCTGCTAACCACTGCTGCTTAGCAAAGTCCAGACTCATTCCATAGATGTTTATGTGAGAGCAAACCTACATTAACTCCAGATGAGAAAAATCTGCCTGAAAGAGGAAGAAATAATTTAGTGTGGTAATTGAGGACTTAAATGTTTATGTATTGACATTAGTCTGTGCACGGTAATTATAATATATCCATGATACCTACACAGGGATTCACTAAAGGAATCTACACAGCCCCAGCACGTGACCATAAAATTGTGCCATAACGTGGTATAGAATAAAGTAGATGTGTTTGCCTGACACTTATACATAGGCTTTATTAATAAGGAGCTCTCATTGAATACATATAAGCATTTATGATGTCCGTTCACCTCCCTGACAATGTTTGTTATTGGCATTATTTAAGTCAAAACCATCAAACTGGGCTATAAAAAAAGCCCAGCGTTCTAATTGAGGAAAAGAGACAAGAGGTACCCTCAGAAATCTCCATTAAGAACCAAAGAAATCAGAACCAAAGCTACCTAATTAAAAGCACATCCTTGACTTGAGAAGTGATTTTAATTTCGGTGTTTGGTTACATCTGTCATCCGTTCATTTACTCATTCACTAATTATTTCTTGAACATTTCTTCTGTGCCTGGCACAGTTCTATGAATAGTATAATTCTTTAGGCATTTGTTACATTCCAAAGGACCTTCCTGCAGAAAAAATAAAATAAAATAGACTGTAGTATGTGATTAAGTTCAAGTTACTGTCTCAAAATCTTATGAAGCAAAGCTACAGTATAAAGTCTAGTGTAGAGACATCTTTGATATTCTTCATTTCCCTAGTTAATGACATTAGGCTGAAACAGGTGGAAATACTTTTTTCCTTTCATCTAAAAATGTATATAATTTCCTACAGTGGAAGCCATTTTTAGGAGCACTACCAACCCCGATACCCTTTGATTTTAGTGCCATCTTATTTCACCCCTCAAAATAAAATCTTATCCAAAGTATTTCCCTCTTTCCAGACATTTCTTTCCTGGGTTTCTTTGTATCGAAGAAGTAGAGCTGTGAGGACTCACAAACGGCCCAAAGTCTAAAATCCAGATTTGTCATCTTAATTCTGCTCCTTGCTCTTCTGGGAGCAGAGCCTGTGTGAGAAAGCAAATCCTTGAAGAGAGATTCCCTGGCTTAGAAACGAAGGCTGTCCTGGTGTCAGTCACTGGACGTGAGTGACCGGGACCACTACACTGACAGATGTCCCTGAACCATGGTGCAACCCTTTGGGAAACCCATTCACATTTCACAAGTCCCAAAAGTCTTAATTCATTTAGATTAGTGATCTCACTCCTGGGAAATGTTCCTTTGGAAACAACATCTTTAAAAGCAAGTGACATATTCATAAACATGCATGATCCAGTTGTCATCCGGGGCAGGACTGCTCAGGGAGATCTGATTACCGTGGATTGAAGTCCTCGGTTCTCAACAGCACTGTCAAGACTTTGGATTTGAAGGACACCGTATTCTCATAGTCACCTTGGTTCTCGGGTCCTCCTCACTGACACCATGTCCACTCTGAAAGGAAACTCAGTGTCTTCCTCCCTGACACATGCATGTGGACACACACACACACACGTGTCTTTCCAAGCATCCATAAGTGAGTGCCATGGCAATTACAGAAGACTGGCATGGCTGGGCCGGGGGTGACCGGGGGACGCTCTGTGGGGAAAGGTCTATGTCATGGCCACATAATCAACTTTGAATTGAAAATGGGGCATCCTGGCTTGAAAATATTCTTTGTACACTGAAGAATCTCCACTCAACTCTTTTCTTGCGTTTTTGTCCTGTCCCATCTGACTTCCTCAACCCCTCCCCCCTGGTATTATACCTCCTCCCTGGTCTGAAAAGATCTCACATCACTCCAGAACACACTCCCCTCCTACAAATGGAAGTCTGCTCCAGGCTCTCCTCTGCACACCCATGCCAACAAGGAACTCAGCAGGATCCAGGTGGGTCCATTTACAGGATCCACCTGAAGGTAAAAGTGGTTATAAGGGGAAATGTGTTTCTTCCCTTAGAGCTGACCTGTGGAGCATTGCTCATAATCGTGAAACACTGAAGACAAATGAATCAATAATGCAAACATTTAAAAATTAATTCTGCTAGTGATTACCTAGGGCGGGGAGGGAGTGGGAGGGCTGGGAACAATAGCTAAAGAGCATGGGGTTTCTCTCTGAAGTGATAAAAATGTCCTAAAGTTTTGGTAATGGTTGTACAACCCTGTGTATATACTAAACACTTTAAATTGTACACTTTAAATGAGTGAATCGTACGCTATGGGAATTATATCTCAATAACACTGTTACCAAAAATAATAACACTGTATTCTCATGACAAAATGTATGCCAAATAAAATGTGTGATTGTGAAGATGATCTGGACCTCCACGCTCAAAACAGCCTGTGTTTTGATCTACTTGTTTGGGGTTTTATGTTTCCTGTTTGTCCTCTGGCTTCTACATTTACCTGCTCATCAGCTTCAATTCCAACTCGGTTTGTCATTGGACCCCACTCTCTGCTCTGGCAATGACTTTTGGACTAAAATGCTTGCCCTTGGAGTTCATGAATATTTGGAGTTGATTTCCTTTCTAGACCTTACAAGAATCTTGAGCAATCCAACTTAAACACTGGCATTGCCTTAGAACCACCCTGCATCCACTGTCCCCACTGTGATGCATCTCTGCCCAGGGTCAGGCTAGCCCAGGGCCAGACAGATGCTCAGGACACAACATTTAAGGAGGCACTGACTCTCGGGACTGCCAGTGCCGGGACAACACCTGAGCGTGAGTCCCTCCTTGAGAGAGAGTTGCTCTGGCTGGAAACATTTAAGGAAGCATCACTCTCAGATGTAGATCCTACACTTGCAAGGACATGAGAGCGAGTGCCTCCTTAAATATTGTGCCCTGAGTGCCTCTGTACCTCACTGATCCCAGGTCCATGCTGGGCAGAGCTATCTAATTCAGTACAAGTATCCAGAGAAGCAAAGCATATACCTGAAGATTCTCTTGTATTTTTTATATCCTCTTCCCAGAGTTTTCAGTAGATTAAGATACACAGTTGCTTGCTTCAACAAGGGCAATGTGAAGATACATAGATGCATTAGTGAGGAACTGGAAATAAATACTAAATGTTTGCAATGGATGTTTGAAAAGCCAGATTAGTACATCTTCTCATTTAATGGCTAAAAAAGTGGATACCCTCACTGATCGATGAACACGCTCCTCTTTAGATATAGAATGGATTTTTTGGGGGCGCCTGGGTGGCTCAGTCAGTTAAGCGTCTGCCTTCGGCTCAGGTCATGATCCCAGGGTCCTGGGATCAAGCCCCACATTGGGCTCCTTGTGCTCAGTGGGGAGCCTGCTTCTCCCTCCCCCCTGCCCCTCTGCCCCTCCCCCAGCTCATGCTCTCTCTCTCTCTCTCTCTCTCTCAAATAAATAAATAAAATCTTAAAGATATAAAATGGATTTTCTTAAAAGCTATGGAAGTTATTTAAGCACAGTAGTCTTGGGATCATCAAATCAGTCACGAGAATAACGGAAGATTATAAGTATCCAAAAGAGGGGAGTGGACGTCCTGTTCCATGCCCTTGGGTGGGAGGCACACCACTGCAGGTCTCTGGACAAAGCATCAAGCCCGAGATCAGCTGGGAGTAAAGACTAGACAAGAGACTTTTCATGGCACCGATTAGGAACAATGACTAAAATCATTTGGCTCAAAAAAAGCTGAAAGCAAAGGAGTCAACTGAAGAAAGAGAGAGTCAAAGCCAAAAGCAGGAAAAGAACAGATAGTGAAGGACCTTGCATACCAGGTTAAGGATTTGGATTTATTCCTCTGGGAGGTGGGAAGCCACTGGAGGCTCTGGGCCAACTCTGGTGTGAATGGTGGTGTTTGGGGAAGACGACCTGGCCGCAGAATGCTGCAGATAACAGATGGACATGAAACGACGGGGTGCTCATCAGAACTGGATGGCACAGTGTGGTCGGTTGGATCAGGAATAGCTACACACATGAGGCCAGGAGCCCCACCCCCACTCCCATCCCCCACCCCAGACTCTATGGGCATGAGCTGGTCTGGGTGAGAGACAGGAACCCTTCTAGGGGAAGATTTTGCACTTGAGCCCCTGGAGATGAAAAGGTCAACCCAGACAGAGGAGCAGTAAGATGTCTGCTCTCTAGCCCAACCCCAAGAACCAGGGGGCAGGGCTGTGAGCAGAACGCAGGAGATCTGCTTCTTTGAGGGTCTGGCAAGGAGCAGGGCTGGGTCAGCTGTCAACTGAGTCACTGGGGAAGTAGGGGGAGCAAGATTCGGAAGGAGAGTGCGGAGTCCTCCTGCACCTCATCACCAGCTTCAGGGTGGTGTACAGGGGACAGTCCAGGTGGTGTGGGGCTGATGCTTATTTATATAATATATAAGCCCTCTCCCATGAAAGGAAGACATAATTACAGTGCAGTTGGATGTGAAAGGGAGTACTTATTTTGCATGAAAAGAAATTACAATAAATTATAATTGTTGACTAACCACCAGACATCACACCATCCAGAATAACACTATTTTATTAATTACCTGCCGTGTGGCTTATTTTCTTTTTCCAGATTTTTTTGGCAGTACACTCCCATTGCCTTTTTAATTTGTCAACAACTTTGTATCAGAAAGAAAAAAAGATAAGTTAGTCTTGGTCATAACGTGGTTGAACAAGATTAGTTTTCTCGTGGTGATAGTTTAGGAAATTTTCAGCTTCACAAATCTTTATTGGTAACATCTTGTAAAGTTTCAGAAATGTGATCAAATGTGGGGCCATTTCTATAAGATTCCTATCAAATATGAGTTGTAAGAAATATTTTGGAACATTCCAGAATATCTAGTCTATTAACTAATACTAAATATTTTCTGGATTGATAACACTAGTTAAAGAGCTTGTCACTGATGTTTCTCATTGTAGTGACACATTACAAGTTTATGGTAACTTCACCAGTATTAGTATTCTGTATTGAACAGGATGAAATTAATTAGATTCCCCCCGAGATATGGCTGGGCAAGGCCTGTCAGGCCAAGGGAAGAGCATGAGCAAAGACACGGTCTAGCAGAGGCACGAGTCCGTTTGCTGGAACGTGAAGTAGGTGGCACAGTGGGGGATAGGACTAAGCCAGGAGGTAGGGAGCCGTGCTCGATGTTGGCACGTGGCTGAGACTCCTCATCTTTTAGGGTAAGAAATCAAAGACCTGGTTTTGGACCCAAGTCCATGAAAGCCAATGCTAAGGTCATTATCATTAAATCAGCCAAACCAGGATTTGAGACTTGTGGACCTTGCTAAGAGTAATTGGACTCTCCGTGGCAGTGGGCTGCACTCTGAACATGTGTGGGTAGAGTATATAGATAGCACGTATATATGGTCTTGGCGTCTGCTTCTTGGAGGACCCAGACTAACACATCAAAAGTTATTTTATTTATCATTTAGACATTGTAATTATCCATGCAATATTAATGTTATCAATAATTTGAAGGTTAGACAAAATAACACCACCATAGTGAAAATAGCTAACCATCACTTGCACATGAATCTGTTCAGACCTCACAGCCCGCGAGGAGCAGGTGTTGCTGGCATCCCTGGTTTACAAATGAGGAAACTGAGGCAGAGAGAGGTTAAGAAATTTGCCCAGAGTCCCACAGCAGGTAAGTGGAGAAGTCAGCACTTGAACCGAGGAGGCAGGTGCTCGGCCTCCATCCTGAGCCCAGGCTCAGCCACTCTGGTTTCCGTGCATTCCTTCCAGCCTGCAGTGACCGGCCTGTTTCGTCCTCAACCTGCCTTTCTCTCTTGTTCTCCATCTACCGTGTCCTGCTTGTATATTCCGTGGAACTTAACATAAGTCGCCATTGCTTATTTATCTTTTGGGCCACTTAGAATGATCCATTGTTTCTCACTGTGCATCTGCTTGCTTCGTCACCCCCCAGCGGACCCCATTCTCAAAGAGAACAAGTGCTTCTCTCTTAGGATCCAGAGCCCGTTCCTCCTGGGCACATGTAGGTGCTCAATAAAACCTTGCTGAATGCTGTGAGTCATCCTCAGACTGCCTGCAAGATTCTATGCCCTGCTTTTCATTAACGTTACGCCGCAAACACGTCCCGTGGTGCCCCACCGTCTTCACGCCGCCTGGTTTTAATGACTGTGTAATAGACCGTGGATACTAAGCAGGGACATCCAATCTGCCTCTCCAATACTGTGAGACACCCAAGGCTTCTCATGATAAAACGTAATGTTTTAAAAGGCGATGTGAGAACCGTTTCTATGTGTGCAGCTTTTCCTGTGACCATCGAATTCAAAATTATCTGTGAGCCCAGAGACAAGGAGAGCACCCCAATTGGGTGTATTTCCTCTCGGACCAAGTGATGTCCCTCCTGCGGGTTGTCCTTCTCTGACCCTGTGGGGAAGGAGGCATGTCACAGCCTCTGCTGAGCCAGCCCACACCTGCACCTGTCCCCTGGCTGCCTCACGACGAGGCCATCAATCCCCCAGCTTCTGCCAGACTTCCCGCCCAGTCCGTTTTGCTCTGCTGCACACCATCCCTCTCCTTCTGTCTCCCGCAGCACCCCCATGCAAGGCGTAAGTGCCCACTACAAGGTGGTCAATGGCTTCACTTAATGCCAAGCCTCTCTGACTTAGAAATGTCATCTTAGTCCTTTCTGCAGTGTCTCGCTTACAGCTGCTATGTCCTGTTAGGCCCTGGCCTCTGGCAGGTGCCTCTGGACCTCTGCCTCTCTCC
This sequence comes from Mirounga leonina, assembly GCF_011800145.1. Classification (NCBI taxonomy): domain Eukaryota; kingdom Metazoa; phylum Chordata; class Mammalia; order Carnivora; family Phocidae; genus Mirounga; species Mirounga leonina. Next base: position 5,327,671 of record NW_023270377.1, on the reverse strand, counting down.
TCCTGGTCCTTCCACCCCTGGTCAGCCTCCCACCTCCCACATTCCTATTACCACAGTTTAGACATACACACTCTCACCTAAAATATTTATAGGCCCACCTTCACATTTTCCCAAACTCATTAAGGAGCTGTGGAAAATCAAGGGGTCTCCGCAGCAGTCGGTTTTGACATCAGACTTTTCTTTCTTGGGGGCAGATGGAGAGGGATGCCCCTGCCTCTCCTGGCCAACACGGATCCAGGGGCTTGCACCTCTATTTGGTGTCCGAGGTTATCGTAGATGTCAGGCCACAGAGCGAGTCCCAGGAAGGGAGGATGCTATATGGAGCATGGTGCACACGTGTGGTCTCAGAGAGGCTGGCGCCAGCTTGGTGTTCAGGAGGGAGTGAGACGTAGATGCTCAGAGCAAAAGCCACATACCTGTTCCTTACACAGAGTCCCGCAGCAGGTAAGTGGAGAAGTCAGCACTTGAACCAAGGAGGCAGGTGCTCGGCCCCCATCCTGAGCCCAGGCTCAGCCACTCTGGTTTCCGTGCATTCCTTCCAGCCTGCAGTGCTCCACCTGTTCCTTAAGTGAGCTCATTGCTAGCTATTTCCCTGTTCCCAGTTCCTTAATGGTGATCATTCACTGGAGAACAACTGCAGCCTCTCTCCTCCTTGCGTTGGAAAGTGTTTATAACAGAGTTATAGCAGCAAAAGAAACCCTGGATGCAGAAGGGGGAGGCTGAGGGCCAGTGTCTATTGAATATTCTCGAGGTCCCCCGGCTCTGTGCCGGCGTTCTGCCTGCCCTATTTCCCTGAGCTGAGGACAGCGCCTGGTCCCCAGCCTCTCACTGAATGAGCGAGTACCGGAATCCTTGGACCACGGGGTAAGGTATTAGCCACCTGCATTTTACAGACAAGGAACTACCACTCAGAGAAGTCGAGGCCAAAGGACAGAAGGCTCAGCCTCCAGTGGCCCCACCTTCCTGCCATGATCCTTGCTGGTGGTGCTTTCACATATTTCCAGACATCAGCAGATGGGATGCTTCACATCCAATGATGTGGCGGCTATACTGATCCTTAGGCAAAAATCATCATAAAAAAAGATTTGCCTTTCAATTGCAATATGGAGTCAGAAATGCAGTGCATGGGGCATCTGGGTGGCTCCGTCGGTTGAGCGACTGCCTTCGGCTCAGGTCATGATCCTGGAGTCCCGGGATCAAGTCCCGCATCGGGCTCCCTGCTCAGCAGGGAGTCTGCTTCTCCCTCTGACCCTCCTCCCTCTCACGTACTCTCTCTCTCTCATTCTCGCTCTCTCAAATAAATAAATAAATCTTTAAAAAAAAAAAAGAAATGCAGTGCATAATGTCCCTTATATTCAACAGAGGAACTTATATTTAAGTCAATTCCAAGCCAAATAATTAAATATAAGCCCTTAAGATATATCCCCTAAAGATGCTGCGCGCTGTGTTGTCTTTGATGAGCACACACACAGGTACACACTCAAAGACACACACACTCACTCACTCTGAAGATTGATGGGAGGCAGAATTGAGAATTGTGCCCATAAACAACGTGCTTCAGGAGTCTGATTCCTGGAGAAGGAAAAATCATCATTAAAATAACGTTTTCTGGTATTTGATTTCACGCTTGCTTCTGAGAGCCCATTCGGATTACAAGTGCAAGTAGCCTCTGACTCTGGAGGCTCCCGCGTGAAGCATGTTTTAATTCGTTCTGGGATTATGTTCATCAAAATAACCTTCAGAAGATGACTTTGCAGAGACCGCTAAAGGAAAGATCAGTGTACGAACTTTCTGAAGCATATTTTACGTTCAACGATCCTAACCCAGGTGGTTGTTTTAAAACAAACACAGCACAGTTGGCCATCAGATTTCCTGCTAGGCTCCACAGCCTCTGGTAAGAAGGGCCCACAAGAGCATGAGAACCAGGACAGTCAGGACCGTGGGCCACGGGGCATGTTAGTGGGGAAGAACAGCAAAGCCTGCTTCTCATAAACTGACTAGGTCACGACACCTGCTCACTGATCATTGGCTGAGAGTCTCCTTGCAGTGCATGCCAGACATTCACACAGGAGCCTCTGAGGACAAAACCAAAATTCTGCCATTATGTGCTGAGCAGAATCCAGACTAACACAACATCAGGTTTCTGAGAAAGTTGAGATAGTATCTGCTTCAGGGAAGGGTCGTAGTGGTGGATAATGTGGCATTTTAAGTGACACTGTCCCCTGGATGCCAGGTCCCCTCCAAGTCCAGATCAGCTCCCTGGGTGTGCAGGAGCCTGGGTGAGAAGGGGGCTATCTGGATAAACACATCCCTCCCAGGTTTTCAGGCTCTACCAAGAGAGTCTTTGGAAGCCTTGTGTGGATAGGTGAGAGTTACCATTTCAATAAAAAAGAGCATGCTTTGCAGAAACGCATTTCCCGCCTGAAACTCTGGCTGTGTTCGTGAAGCATGGTTGGTGGATGAGCTCTTGCCTAATCCTCTCCTCCTCAGGACGGCGCAACAGGAGTAGACATGGATCCATAGGGTTATGCCTTCAAATAAGGTCGTGTAACGTGACCCGCTCTGGGACACTCGGAGCAAATTTTCACATACAAGAGCCTGAGAGTCTGCAGTAAAGAAAGCCACTTAACCATTTCCAAACTGCAGTGACAAAGAAGCTGACACAGATGCCCTCAGGCTCCAGGTTCTGAGAACTCAGCTTGGCAAGGCCATCCAGAGCTGAAGGCCATCCAAGCCCAAAGCCATCCAAGCCCAAGGCCATTCAGGGTGGAGGGCCACCTAAGCCCAAGGCCATCCAGGGCAGAAGGCCATCCAAGCCCAAGTCCATCCAGGGCAAAGGCCACCTAAGCCCAAGGTCATCCAAGCCCAGGTACGGTAACAAGTCAGGGGTCCTTTTCCTTCATTCCTGCTTAATCTCAGTTGACAGAGGGTTTGACATGGCAGATTTCTGGCCATCCTAGTAGTTTGACTTGAAACAAACACTCAAACACCCTACGCAATTATCTGTAAAGAATCCCTTGGCAAAGCAAAGGATCCTTTGATAACATACATACTCACCTCTTAAATCACATATTTGCTGTAAAACAAAGTAGCACAGCTACTGTCTGGTGACCACAAAGAGTAATCATTTGCTTACAATTCAGAATGAAGATTTATCCTTGACATGGACCTTTTTTTTTTTACCTAATAGCAAAGACTTGCATTCAGGGAACTGGGGCAGGAATTTCTTTATTCCCCTTTGGAGGTTGTGTTGTCTGGGGCCTCTGGATTGGCCCAGTGGCTCTGTGGAAGTGACCGGGCAGGCTCTTTGCCACAACTCAAGCTGAGCCCCTGAGGCTGACGCCCTATTGTCCGACGCAGCCCTCAGCTGTGTGCAGGAACAAGGGGAAGATTGCTCTCCTTTCTCCTGGGTCCCCTGTTAGTGGGTTCTCCGTTCCTGCTTCTGTCTGTGGCCCCGTGTCCTTAAGCCCAGAGTGACTGGGAGCCCTTCTCCCACCCCACAGAACCATGGCTGTTCTGCCTTGTTCTCACTTCCCTCTCCCCTAGGAGGTCCTGGCCACGGGATTCTGTCTGGAGTCAGGATAGATGACTCATGCTGCAAGAATTCTTCACTTTACTTGAAAGACCAGCCAAGGAAAGGAAACTCCCTTGCATCTGGCGTCCTTCTGGGGGCCGTGGGGGCTGGCGGTGCTCTCTCCGACTGGCAGGGAAGGGAAGGCTATTTTGTCACAAAGCTGCCGAGATATCTGTTTCCTGAGGTTGCTGTTTATTCTGCTGGAGGCTGAAAATACCGGGTGAGAAGAAAGTTTGATTTCACCTACAAATACGGCTAATGTGGATTCTTGGAAGGATTGGTTGAAGAAAATAGGGCATGGACAGGACTTTCTGAAAGAAGCATGTGTGATGGTCCCAAATACCTATGAACATCTGGGGCCTGATTCTCTCTTTCATAGCCAGCAAATAAAAATAACATAGATTGGGTCAACTGGGTGGCTCAGTTGGTTAAGCGTCCGACTCTTGGTTTCAGCTTATGATCTCAGGGTCGTGAAATCGAGCCCCATGTCAGGCTCCCCGCTTAGCAGGGAGTCTGCTTGTTTCCGTCTCCCTCTCCCCAACTCATGCTCTTTTTCTAAAATAAAATAAAAGAAGAAGAAGAAGAAGAAGCTCCTAATATATTAAAAACAAAATAGCGTGGATTGTTCTAGAAATCTTGCCCTGATGCCCTATCACACAAGTCCAAACTAGAGGTCTCAGTTTCATTCAAGGGAGGATTCTTAAGATATATGAAAAGAGGGGGCAACATGCATAAGGGCAGTAATGTAGATTAAAGAAATCCCCAGGCCAGCCCAAAAACAAGTTCTGAAACCCAAGCCAAGAGGAACTGCTGCAGAAACTCTGTACAGTGTTAAGTGAGCTCATTGCTAGCTATTTCCCTGTTTATCGATACCCGGTATCACACCCAGAACCAACTTAGCCTGAGGCATACTGCAAAAGCTCTGCTCAGAAGTGTATCTCCCAGAGCAGATCGCCAAATATGCAAGAATTGTGGGAGCTAGTTGTTAAACTGTTGGTAGCTTGAAATAGACAGTGGTGGGAGTATTTATACCACAGAAATTGGCACACGCTACAAATCATAGCTTTTTCTTTTTTTTTTTTTTAAGGGATGATTTACCAGCACACCATTTCCTGGGCTGGAGGAGAAAGAAGGAAAGGATCTGGCCAAAGGGCAGCATCTGAAGGCAAGTCAAGGAGTTTAAAGTGTGTGAACCACCCAGAGTTGGCTTGATGGGTCCCCAAGTCTGGAGATGTGCAGCAGTGACCATCGGAGAGGCAACCAGCAAGTGCCAGGGGGGTATCCAGGACCCCAAGGCCTTCCCCCACACGGAGGGAATATTATGAGCTGATACGGTGGGTGTGCTCCCCGCAGTGCTGGGGGAGATTAAGGAAAGCCTGGGCTCATGCTTGGGTGGAGCAGGACAGAGAAGATCCACCCAGCCTAGAGGAAGCCACCTGTCCAGCGAATGGTGACCCACCAAGAGAGCAGCTGAGGAGCCAGACAACCAGCTGAGGGGACGAGGAAGAGCCAGCATGAAGAGCAAAACCTGATAAAGCAGGGTTTTCTAAAACCACACTGGATAGGGACACGGGCTTACCCAATTAAGGAAAGGTACTGTGGCCACTGAGGCCGGAGAGCTCCTGGGTGCACAGATCACTCACCAAAAGTATCATCATGTTCATTGTGTTTATGGAGGGCTCCTTCTGCTCCAGGCACTATTCTGAGAGCTTGACATAGGATATCTCATCCCGTCTTCACAGAAACAGCATAGAAAAGGACTTGCTGACTCCATTTTTACAGATGACGAAACTGGGCACAGAGACTTTACTCAGCTACTAGGTAGAAGAGTCAAGATTGGAACTCAGGCCGTTTGACTCAAAGCCAGGTCTCTGAGGATGCCACTCGAGATTTGTTGGTCTCTGCTTCTGGAAACTTCTCCCTCCCCGCTCCCCCCCCAGCTACAGTCTCACCCCCTCGAGACCACCAGAATGGAACCATGGTTGCTCCCTCTACAACCCTTCTGATAGCTGAATACAGCTATCATGCCCCCTGAGTCCCTCTCTGTTCTCCAGGATTCACGTCCTCTGTTCTCTTGGTCGCTTCTCCTGGGGATGGCTTGGATGACCCACGCCATGAACTTGCCGTGGAAACTTCAGCAGCTCGCTCTATATGTGCAGGATCAGTAGGACGGAGAATGCAAATGCCACATCCTTTATTCTAACATTATCAGCCTCTGTTAAAACATCAGCTCGTGAAAAAAGAACAAGCTACAGAACAGTGTGTTAGTAGGGTTTCCCATCTGTAAAATGGTTATTTGTGTGTCATAAAATACACGTGCACACACAGAGTTGTTTTTTTTTTAAAGATTTTTTTAAATTTACTTGACAGAGAGAGACACAGTGAGAGCGGGAACACAAGCAGGGTGAGGGGCAGAGGGAGAAACAGGCTTCCCGCCGAGCAAGGAGCCGGATGCGGGGCTTGATCCCAGGACCCTGGGATCATGAGCTGAGCCAAAGGCAAACACTTAACACTGAGCCACCCAGGCGCCCTCACACAGAGTTTTTAATCGGCACAGAACTAAGTCTCCCAAAGGGGAAAATCTAATTGTCCCCCAGGCTGGGGATGGGAACAAGCAACTGAGTGATTTCACACAAAACATGCTTCCACACGCATCGAAGCTTTCATAGTAGTTATGTATATTTTTATGATTTAAAAATTAGGATACAAAAATAATTGACTTCTGGAAGTCCTTCCGTGACTCTCTTTTTTAAACAACGCTATTTAGAAGCTATTTTTTATAACACGAAGATGGAATCTGCAAGAAACAAAGCAGAAAGTTCCCTCTACAATAATTTCATTCTAGATATCACGATTTAATTAGATTTCAACTCACCCTTTTCCCCAAAAGACTAATATGAAATTTCGAAATTTATGGTCCCCAGCTCCTGCTGTGGTCTTCTGGCAGCAAAATAATTTTCCAAAGATGTGCTAGATGCACGAACCCCCTCCCCCACCTCCACCCGTGAGTCTGGGTGTCTGGGACAACATGCCAGCCAGCTTGGCCCTTCGTTGGCTAGTTCCAATCCCGTGCTGCTAAGGGCACTGGCAGAGCGATCGATGATGTCTACACATCCTTTCCAACGTGAGGCCGCCTACTCGCCCCCCTTTGCTGCTTCTGAGGGTGCTCAAGGTCTTCATGACCCCACAGGGAAAGAGGACCTGACCTCCTGCAGGCCTTGAGCAGACATCCCGGGAATCCACACGGTTGCCGAGGCACCGTGCCGAATGTTCTGGAGCTGGCAAGGCGTGGCGCCCAGTGCCTTGTACGTCTCTGTCGAAGCTGTGGTACTTGGACCAGTGGTATTACCTCTCCCTGGCAATGGAAACCAAGTTCCATGGAGGGGAAGTGAGTCGCCCCGAGTCCTACCAGTGGGGCCAGCTATGTTCCTTCCAGCCCACAAGCACATATTTGAACTAGAATGTGGACAGCCTGGAGCCTGACTCGAATACCACTGTGGGGGGTTAAACAATGTCAGCCTCGTCATGAAGCAATTGGGAAAGATCTGTCAATGTTTAAAACTCTCAGGCCCTTTGACAGCTTCACTTCCAGGAATTTATCCCACACAGACCTCCACGTGCTGAAATGATATGCGTCCATGCACATTCACTGTAGCCTTATTTGTATGACAAAAAATTAGAAATGACCTAAATATCCTTCCATAAGCAATATTCAAATAAGTCAGGGCACGTAAGATGGGATCCATATAGGCCTTTAAATGAGAAGAAAGCAGATTGATATGCTCTGATGTGGAATGAGCTCAGAGAGGTAGCATTAGGTATCAGAGCTGGGGAAAGCTGTTTGAAAAGTATGCACAGCTATTGGTGTACAAAAGGGCGGGAGGCAAAGATATTCAGGCTCAGGACGCATCTCATATGCGTGGACTATCTCTGGAAGGGAAGATAAAATCAGGCAATCCCCTGCGATTGCCACGGGGAGAGGGACCCAGGGATGAGGGGCCTAGGGCCAGGGGCAGGGGGTCCCTTGTAAATGTTCTGAGTTGTGTATGTTGTTTATGTATTACCTATTTAAACTTTTAAAAATAATGAAAGAAAGAAGGGAAATCTTTGTCCATGAACTTGGGTTACCTCTCCGGACACATCCCATGGTTTCACGGGACAGAGAGCTACTTTGTTGGCAAGCTGTGATAAGAGCAGAAGGGTCCAGGAAGGAGTGAGGGAATCCTGCTCCAGAAGAGGGGGCAAAGGGGCTTTGCGCAGGAGTCTCAAGTGGCCATGGAATCTTGGGTCAGAACAGGCCCTAGTGTCTGCAGCCCAAATATCTGCCGGACATGGGACCCCCTTCCACGAAATCCTAGCCCTGACCTCCAGTGCCAACACCTGCATCTGCAAAGCAGTGACGCCCAGCTCACATTTGCCATGAGCATCCATAGGAAGGCACATGAAAACACCACGCACGGTACCTGGCACATAGTACCTGCTCATTAAACGATCGTCCTATTGAACGTGAATAACGCAAAACATCACAGACTTGAGGGCAGGGCCTGCACGCTCTGATATTCTGCCTTTCCACCTGTCCTCAGCATCTCCCCCTCTGCTGTCCTGCAATGGTTGTACCATATTCCACTGTGGGACTTGCCATTTTCTTAGCTGCACAGTTACTTTGCTTTGACATTTTCAGAGATATAAATACAGATGCATAGATAAGCATCTTTTTGCACATAGTAACTTTTTTTTCAAATGTCTTCATTTTAGGAGCAGGACTTTCAACCAAAGGAGTGAACTTTGGTGGGGGGCTGGGTGTTCATGAACAATAATGCATTGCAACAATATGGGCATTCTGGGGTACCTATTCTAAAAACAAAAGTCCCCCCAAAATTAATGTGTGAGACAGGGGAACAAAGATGAACATAAGCAACTATGGAGCCCGGGGCGGGGGGAAGAAAGCACTAAAGATTAGTCTGGATGGGAGAACCAGATTCTATTTATGTCCTCGAACCCAAAACCATCTCTGGGACAATCAGAGTCCTGTAACATTTGAGGACCTTTCTTTGCACAACTTTTAGGCTAAAAGCAAAAATAGCAAAAGGCCAGGTATTTCAAAAGCATAAAGAGGCATAACATCAAGATGCAGAAAGTTTTCATTTCCTCTGTCCCCAAAAAGAAATGTTTTACCTATTGAAAGAAAGAGGGAGAACAGAATTCTACAGGCAGAAGAGTTGGAAGCTCCCGCATGCTCATGGAAAGAACAGGAGCTTTGCTGGGGGATGCGGTGTGTCACAACGGGGGTGACACTGGGCGAGGCAGAGTCACCTCCTTGAGCCCCTGTGTTCCTAACTCATGCATTCACTGTGGGAATTAGGAGCCCTACCCCATTTCTTTCCATCCTTAAGTAAACCTCCTCCTGCTGACGAGTCCCCAGGCCGATGGAGGATCCCCGTGGACCCTCAATGTTACGGACGGGACTCCCGCTTTGGGCACTGGATCCTCCCAACTCCAGAGTTTCTTGGGTCTGTTGCTGTGGTCAAGGACTTGAGGAATGCTGTTCACCTGCTCTCCATGGCTTTCCCTCTTGACGGGGCCAAACTCGAACACAATGGCCCAAGAGGAAACAACCTTGCTGTTCTCATGACTGGTCAAGTATTCCTAACAGCCTCTGGGGCTCACTCTGCGCAGCCTGTTCATGACCAACTCACGTGATGCTCAGGGGCCACCCCTTGAGGCAGGTACGGATTCGGCCCCACTTCCCAGATCTGCCCACTGCAGGCCTCTCGGGTCCAAGTACCTGTCAAACACCTGGATTAGCCTGAGGTCTAGATGCTGGAGCAGCATGGTCAGGTGTCCTAGAGGGAACGCAGAAGGAAGGCTGCCCAGTTAGCAGAGCAGGCCCCGGGCCGGCTCAGCCTCCCGTGTGGAGCACGAAGGCCTGGATGGAGAGGCCTGGCTAGTCCTGCGCCAGGACGGCGGGCCCTGACTCAGCGGTAGAAGGAAGGAGAGAGGGGTGCCCCACAGGGGGCTTTTCAGCACAGTGACCCAGCTCATGGTCCCTGCTCGGCAAAGCAGCTTCTCCTTCTGCAGGCGAGGCCAGAGAAAGCCGGGGGACAGCCAGAGTCAGGAGAGGCATCCTGGCCCCCAGTGCTCTCACGGACCTCACAGCACCCCCTGCTCCCTAAAATGTGCATCCTTTGTGACTGTGTGTGGCCCAACACCTAGCTGAAGGCCTGGGCCAGACAGGGGCTCAAGAAGCACGTGCTGACCCAGCAAATGCACACATAGGTGGAAAGCAAAAAATCTGAGCTTCAGAAACATGAGCTCTGAGCACCCAGGATGTCAGCACAGCATGGCCTGCGTGCTCTCTGCCTACGGTGCCCCGAACCCCCCCTCTTGCTTCCCTCCCCGAGCCTCCCTCCCCACGAGCCCTGGCCCCTCCCAGCCCCACTCTCTCCCCCACGTGCTGTCAGGCTCAGCTCCATAAACACCACCTGGTCTTCACACCCACCCCAGAGAGCACCCCATTGTACAGAGGGGGAAACTGAGGCCACACTCACTCTGTCGAAGCTGAATACAGCCCTGGGCCCCTGCCTCCCAGTCCCCTGTTGGTCGCCTCCCTCCTGCCCCCTCCCCTTCCTCTGCAGGTCCTCACAGCAGACCCCAGGAGCTCTGTCTTCACCACCTGGCTTCTAGAATGGTGGTGATTCATTCTATCCCAGCACTTCCCAAGGCACAGGAGAGGGTTTCCTTTCTCTGGAGGACGGTCTCCGCCCCGCAGCACCTTTGAGACTGTGTTCTTCCCTACTTTCTCCTTCTGGCTTCAGTGACACCAGAATCTTCTTGCTCCACCTTTAAATCTTGGTGTGCCCAGGGCTCTGTGTTTGGATTCCCCCTGCCCCCAACCCCAGAGTCTCCTCAGGCCAGGTGGCCTCACTTGCACCTTCTGAGGGCCGATGAAGCCCACATAACCTGCATCTGTGGGCCTCTGTCTGAGAACACCACAGACAGATGGCTTGGAAACAACAGACATTTATTACCCAAAGTCCCGGAGGCTGGAAGTCCCAGGTCAAAGTGCCGATGATCAGGTTCTGGTTCATGGCCGATGCCTCCTCCCTGGTGGGGTCCTCATGATGGAGGGTGTGGGAGCTCTACGGGGCCTCTTCTTTAAGAGCAGGAATCCCACTCAGGAGGGCTCTGCCTTCATGACCTACTCACCTCCCAAAAGGCCACCTCCTAACACTGTCACCTTGAAGGTGAGGGTTTCACCTTAGGAACTGGCGTGGGACACGACATTCTGAACGCAGCAGTGGATATCACTAGACGCCTCCAATTTAACAAGTCTGGGACAGAATTCTTAATTCTGGCCTCACACCACACACGTTTCTGAGGCTGGGGAAGAGGAGGGAGGGGTTCGTGGCCTCTTGGCCATGTCTTTGGATGGACGCACAGTTCCGTCACAGCGAGACCCGAGGGCAAGTCGCGCCTGTAGCAAACATGCTACACGACTTCGACACTCAAGCTCTTCACCTGCAGCTGGGGGGTAACAAATCCTATGCAATAGTGTTTCTTTCTAGGGTTGAATAGGACCATACACACCAAAGTGCTGCACAGAGTCGTGAGCCCAAAGTCACCTGCCGCCTGGCCACAGTAGGCTTCGGGATTCAGAACTGACCTTTGCTGCATCCTTAAAGGATTCCTTCTGCCACCCCAAATCTTGCACTCATTCACTCCCCCGTCTCACCTGCTCAGGAAGCTCTGCCCGCCCTTCACCCCTCGCCGAGGGTGCTTTGCACTTGACCCCTCTCCCGCGTCAGACCCGGGGATATCCACGGAGCAAACTCCAAAAAGGGGTACTTCCTATAAGCACCAGAAGCTTTCATTTGTATTCTTTAGACACCTCAAAATGACCACTCACTATTTGGGTTTTTCAATTTAATTTTACTTTTTAAATCAAATATAGCTCCTCTTCATCCTAGAGGGAAGCCTCTGGTTTTTAAACCTGATGCTTCCTTTTTCGGTAGGGATCCAGACATCAAAACAGCAAGCATGGCCTCATGTTAAAATCCATAATGTCATCTGGTTTGGACCCAGTGGCCAACATTATTTAAGCTCCCTGACTTCTTGATGGAAAAATACTTCTGTGGCGATGGTGGCAGATTTTATAGGGAAGAAGTGAAAAGAGCATCCTCCAAAATCCAGTTGTGAGGTTCCTCCTCAAACCCTCGCTCGGATGGTGTTATTTTGTGCTCAGGGGTCCAGATTCTTCAATGTTCCCCACAACTCCCAAGATCAAGGCCGGAGATCTCGGGCTCCCACACAAAGACCCTCAGCATGGCTGCAATGTCGCTTTCCGCTCTGACACTGGAGGTTCCAGTCCCAGGCATAACAAACCCCTTCCACCATGGTATACCATCTCCAAGGGGTCTTAGGATTTTTAAAAAACATTTCGCATGGTATCTGGTAAAGAAATAGTTTAAAGAGTAAGTAGCTACTCTTTATTTTAGATGGGTACACTACTGGAGATTTATTATAGGTCTACAGCCCTCTACCCACAATTGCAAAATCCAAAAAGCTCTGATAAACAGAAATGCTTTCTATGTTTGGCATAAATTTGTCCACAAATCTGATCTTAACTGGCATGAGGCTATTCAGAGACTGTATTTATCCAACCTGGTATAAATATTCAGAGGTTTCGCTGTGGAAATATTAATGTGCTTAATTACCGGCTATAGCCCCAGACCCCACTACAGGGTTTTTATGTAATATAGGACATATACAGTGTATTACTTCTTTAAAATGTTAAAAATTCTGAAATCTGAAACACATCTGCCTTAAGATTTTTTAGCTAAGGGGATTGGGACCAGTATAAATTTATTGCAGTATAGTTCTTAATAATATTTGAAATGTGTCCTTAAAAACCTAGAGGGTCATCCTATGTAAAGTAATGCCAACCCCCACTATACCTCCTTGTTGTAGCTTAAAAAAAATACATCCACGAATTCTTTGCCATTCCTCCCTTCAAAATATGGAGCTTGATTCTCCTCCCCTTGAATGAGGACCAGAATAAGAGACTCACTTCTAACAAAGAGAATACAGTAGAAGGGAAAGCATGGCATCCCAGATCAGGTGAGAAAAACAACGTGGCTTCCATCCTGGACTCACATGATCTCTTACATGCTCTCTCTCTGACCACTCCCCTGGGGGAAGGCAGCTGCTATGTAGTGAGCTGCCCTGTGGAGGAGAGGATCCAATGTTGAGTAACTATGGGTGGGGGGCCTTCAGGCAACATCTAGCAAAGAACTAAGGCCCTCAGTCCCACAAACCAGGCAGATCTGAGGTCTGTCAGCTATCACAGGAGTGAGCTCGGAATCAACTCTTAGCCCCAGCTGAGGCTTAAGATAGGATCTCAGCCCAGGGCAACAGCTTGATGAATGCATCATAGCAGCCCCCGAGCCAGAACCACCCAGCTAAGCTGCTCCCAGAGTCCCGATTCACACACTAGAAATAACAGATGGTTATTGTCCAAAGCTGCTAAGTTTGGAGTAATTTGTTACACAGCAGTGGATAGCTAATACATCCTTCAGTACTCTCTAACTAGGCATCCTATTTCCTTCTTCATTACACTTTATCACAAGTTGAAGTTTTATTTAGTTTTTAATTTGTTTGTTGTTTATCTTCTCCTTCTCCTTTGGGGGCAGGGCAGAGCAGAGGCCGTATTCAGGGTTGTATTCATACCATGTAATGCAGAGCCTGGCTCACAGATGTTGAATATACAAAGAAGGATGGAAGGAGACAGAGGAAGGAAAATTATTGTGGGGACAGAACCAGGGAGGCAGTGAGGGTCTGGGCTCAGCATTGACAAGTAACTTAAAATAATTTGAAAGCTCCAACCCCAGAGTGTGATCCTCCCCCTCTCCTCACCTGGTCCAGGTGGTCACCAGGCCCTGGGGACTCTGCTGCCTCTTTGCTTGAGCATGTCACCTCCCTTCCACCGTCACTGCCAACTTCCATCACTCTTCACCAGTGTCTTCATGGGTGTCCCTGTTCCCACCCCCATTAATCTGTTCCAAACACTAGTGAACAGTGCCCTAGTGAGGGGATGGGGGAGAGGATACAGGGAAGCTGAAGATCCATCTCTTTCTCCAGGATCTTAAATGAACCTATAACCACCACCACCACCCCCGCCAAAATTAAGAACCAGTGGTGCAGAATGAGATTTCTATTCCTATTGCATCCCTTCAACAAGAAGACAGGGAGAGAGTTAAGCCAAAGTGTCGTCATTTCTAAAGAGAGGGACAAAAGCACCCCTGATGCTCAGGAGTGTCAATCACATCATCTTTCCAGAAAGTAGATTAGCCATAGGTTCAGAAAGATTTAGAACCACCATACTCTGCCTCCCGGTAAATTCACCCCTTAGGTTCCTGCCTGAAGGTGCATTATGGGACTACAACATGGGTTTGAATAAAGATCCAGGTACAAAAATGTGTGGCACAGTTACCTTTGACTAGATTATAAGCAACCCAGATACCCAGCAATGGAAGAAGGCTTCAATAAACTAGACTAGAGCCTTTAAGTGAATGTTATTCACCCAGTGAAATTATCTTTTCACATGTTTTAGTGACGGGAAGAAATGCTCACACCAGAATATAATGAGATGTTACATATAAATGTATATATTATGTAACACGCACACACAACAACTGAAAAAATACATCAAACTGTGGCCAGCGATTATCTCTGAATAAGGAAGTAATGGATGATCTTTATTTTCATCTTTGTGATTCCATGGATGGCCCACATTTTCTCCATTGAGGATGGATTGCTTTGACATTCAGCTAAGAATTATAATTCTCTTAAGAACAAGGAGGCACGTGGAGGAAAATAATCTGAAATAACATCCAAGAGCCTTGTTTGCATTCTCTTTGCCATGTGCCTGCCGCTACGCTACCATGACTAGCAATCATGGCCACGAGGAACTGGAAATCCAGGGGAAGGGAGGGTCCCACCCCCGTCCCGCTTGTCCATTCTTTTGACTTCAGAGACAGCCCAGCCGGCGCTGTCAGCCTGGGAAGCCTGCTGGTATCTGGAACCACACTGGAACCTTCTTGGCTTAACGCAGCAAAGGTTTACTTTCAGCTCACTCTTTGGGGGGTGGTGGCTGTGACATGAGGGGACTCTCCCCCACACCTTCCTCAGAGACCCAGCACGCTCTTCTCAGGAGGCACTGCCTTTTACAACACATGGCTTACAAAGTCCTCAGAGAATGGGTCCTCAGAAAAGGAGGGGATGAGGGGATCCTGCAGGGGACATTTTAAGGCCAGGCTCGGAATTGGAAGTGGAATTGGGCCAGGATCTATCCTTGGGTCTGTCGCTCCTGGCAGCCTGGACGCAGGTCGGTGTCAGTCTTCCCACTGCTGGAATCCTCTCCTGCAAAGCCAGTCTATCGTCTATGGATCCAAATTCCACCACTTTCTTTTCTTTTTTTTTTTTTCTTATTTTTATTTTATTTTATTTTATTATGTTAGTCACCATACAATACACCATTAGCTTTTGATGTAGTGTTCCATGATTCATTGTTTTCGTATAACACCCAGTGCTTCATTCAGTACGTGCCCTCCTTAATACCCATCACCAGGCTAACCCATCCTTCCACCCCCCTCCCCTCTAGAACCCTCAGTTTGTTTCTTGGAGTCCATTGTCTCTCATGGTTTGTCTCCCCCTCTGATTTCCCCCCCTTCATTTTTCCCTTCCTTCTCCTAATGTCCTCCATGCTATTCCTTATGTTCCACAAATAAGTGAAACCATATGATAATTGACTTTCTCTGCTTGACTTATTTCACTCAGCATAATCTCCTCCAGTCCCATCCATGTTGATGTAAAAGCTGGGTATTCATCCTTTCTGATGGCTGAGTGATATTCTTTGCTGGAAGGCCAAGGTGGATTTGGATGACCTATCAGTAGCAAAGAAGCCGGATGATGGAAAACCAGACTTGTGTCTTGCCTAGTGCCTCCCCCACCCCCAGCCCTCCTCCCCACTTGAGCTCTTATCCCCACAGGGGCAGAGGGAGGGAAGGCACAGGCAGTAAGCTCCATACTTCAGGCCATCTCGTCTGCATATAGAATTAAATGGGCACAGTCTCCCCATCACGCGGGCATCACCCAAGTGAAATCCCAAAGGAAACATGAAAGAGAAGGTGTGGGGTATGGCTGCATTAATGCTGAGCCCATAGCAAACTCTTAGGCAAGAAGTGGATATCAATCTAAAATACATTTATTGTTTAAACCTTACTGGGGGAGCTCAAGATTATTTACTAAAGAGAAAGACTTCAGAAATCAAGTCTCTCTTTAAAGTCTAATTGGGTCCTTGGAGGACGCAGATTTATTCGACAGAGGAGATTCTGTAAATGTGCCTCAGGCTCCCAAGGCAAATCCCAGAACAAGCTGCTCCCACAGGTGCACGAAGCTCCGGCCAGGTCTTGGAACAACAGAGGACTCTGAAGAAGGGGCCAGGCTCATAGGAAACAGACCCTGAGAAGCCACACAGCCAGCAGCCATGGCTGGGCCTCCCAGGTAAGCATGTAAATAAATGCCCAGACACAGTGCCTCTCAAAATTTTCCACCCAAGCATTTCAGAAAATGAACAGCAGTGTGGGGGCTGGAGATCTAGCCCTAATGAGGTGGCATAAAGCAGATTTCTTTATTTATGTTTAAAATTCATGGGAACCCTTCATCCACTTACATATTTTATATATCATATATAAATAATAAATATGTTTAATATATTATACACAAATAATAAATATATATATTTGTTTAACATCAAACAAATACCATCAAGTACTGTTAATGTGCTATATGTTTCCTGAGGCTTCATTTCATACTTAGTCTAACACCGGCTACTCCAAGTATGGACCCCCACCTGGCAGCCTCAGCATTCCCCATCCTCCCACCCCCAGAGCAGTAGGAAATGCAGAATCTTGGCCCCATCCCAGCCAATGAGAATCCATATCTGCATTGTAACCAGATCCTGGAGTGACTCCTTTGTGCATCAAAACTCAAGAAATGCTGCCCCGCCATGTGCTTTGAGGAGCATGAATACCCTAGTTTGGGAAGCATAGCTGTATAGGATTTTCAGGAAGTTGTGTTTGTGATTCTGCATTGTGCAGCATTCCACTTCATTATCCAGTTTAATTTCCTCCAGAGCACTTGTTGGTTTGCATGCATGCTTAGGATAAGCTGCATGAGGCAGGATCTGTTACAGACCCACGCACGGAGAATCTTGCCCATAATAAGTGCTCAATAAAAGGGATTTGAGTGACTGAATCTAACTGGGGGAGAGGAGAAGAGCTGGATGTAAAAGGTAAATCAAGTGTCAGTCTTTTTATGGGAATTTCCCTATAAAGAGTAATGTTTTTGTTTTCTCTTCTGAAAATTGGGAGCAAAGAGCTGTATTGGGATGTTTGCACAAAACTCTATACCTACGTGTTCGTAGTACCCTTTTTCATGATAGTAAAAAACTGGCAACAACCCAGATGTCCTTTGATGGGAAGAAGACTAAACACACAGTGGTACATGCCCACCGTGGGACACTCCTCAGCAATAAGGAGTGAACTATGGATACACTCAACATTTTGGATGGGTCTCAAGGCAATTACGCCAAATGAAAAAAAAGCCAGTTTCAAAAAGGATAATGCTATAGATTGAATGTCTGTGTTTCCTTCAAAATTCATATGTGGAAAGACTAACTCCCAAGATGATGGTATTAGGAGGACAGAGCTCTGATGAATGAGGTTAGTGCCCTCATAAAAGAGACCCCAGAGGGCTCCTCCACCCCTCCCACCACATGAGGACACAGCAAGAAGTCTGTGAGCCAGGAAGAGGGCTCCTACCAGGCACTGAATCTGTCGGAGTCTTGGTCTTGGACTCGCCAGACTCCAGAACTGTGAGAAATAAATTTCCATTTTTATAAGCCCCTACCCCATTTATGATATTTTGTTATAGCAGTGCTACAGACTGAAACAGGTGCATACTATATGATTCCATTTACAGACTAGTGGTTGCCCCGGCTTGGCGGGGAAGGATGGATGTGAAGGGGTAGCATGAGCGATCTTTGGGAAGATGGAACGGTTCTGTATCTTGACTGGGGTTGGTGGTCACACAATCCGCACAGGTGATAAAGTTGTGTAGAACCACACACACACACACGTAAGACCAATGAGATCTGAATAAAGTCTGTGCATTGTACCTAGGTCAACTTCCTGGTATTGATATTATACTATAAATATGTCAGATGTTACTTTGGGGGAAACTCCGTTAAGGCTAGGTGGGACCACTCTGTACTAATTTTTCAACTTCCTGTGAATCGTTATTTCAAAATAAAAATTTTAAAAGATGTTATTGAAATGTTCGTGGTTTAGATAGGAATGATGTCTTGTCTTAAAATGTTTAAAAGATAATTTTATACTGTTGAGCATGACTGAACCATAGAAGTGCCTTGATTTCTACTGTACAAAACGTCTCCCTAAATAAGACAGAGCAGCTGAGCCAAAAGTAATGAAGCATCTCCTTTCACTTGGGTTTAGAAGAAACTAACCCATGGAGGCTCAGCTTCTTACTCCTCACGTGCCAGTCCTGGGGCAGAGTCCTGGGTGAAGAACTGCCCCGCTCCAAGGCAGGAGGACTGAAGACACATCAAGAAGGCTGTAGCTGGTTTGGGGATGACGGGGGTTGAGACCTGCCATGAGCCCCATGACTCAAGCAAGAAAATGGTGTCCAGCAGCTGGACAGGAATGGGAGTGAAGTGGGCCCAGTAGGTTGTATGGGCTGGACCAACACACCCTCTGACCGAAGCATCAACTGCCTGCTCCCTGGGGACCCAGAGGGACTGAACTGTCCAACTTCTCAAGACAAGCCAGAAGCCTGGATTTTTATGGGAAATGTACAGTTTTAAATGTAATGACAATGTTTAAGGCACAACAACATCTTGCCTGTGTCTATCAGCCCCCCACCCCACCCTAGGGAAGGGAGGCAGGGACCACAGGAGGGCCAAGAGGTCAGCCTGCAGCCAGGGGACACCAGCTTTCGCGGTTCTCGCTGGTGACTATCTTATAAACGGCAATGTCGTTTAGGATGACCAAGGCCAAGCGGGGGCAGAGCCGCTGGCCCCCTTCCCAGCCTGTCTGGGAGAAGAGGAGCTCCCAAGTAATTTAAGGACAGAAGACAGGCATGGGTAGGGGACACAGCCTGGGACACACCCCTGGCATGGGGGTTGGTCAGGGTAGAAGAAGAAACCAGGCAGAAGCCCATTTTGAGAAGGGACTGGCAGAAGAATCTTTTGGAACAGAACTTCCCAGAAGAGAGCCAGGAGACCAGATGGGGCCGGAACAAAGTCATAGTCATCAGAGGACCACAGACTCCCAGCCCAGGGGACCCTGATCCAGCCCAGAGATGCCTGACCGAAATCCTGAGGACAGGAGACCTGGAGCCAAGATGGAAAGAAGGGTCCTCCTCACAAACCAGCCAGACCTGGGGCACCAGAAGAGGATGGGGTTTTGTCCCCACTCGCCCCCAGAGCAGTCCACACTGTGCCCCCACAGGGATCCAGCCCCCTACTGGAGTCAGCAGGAAGGACTGGCAGAGCAGTGAGGGCCAGGGGAGGTGCTGGGTGTCCAGACAGGGGCCAGAGTCTCATGTTCTGAAGTACAGAGGCAGCATTGCTAAGAGACCCCCAGAATTATGGGGGAGAGGGTGCCAGCCATCAGATAATGGTGGTAAGAAAATAGATGTTTCCACGTGAAAACTATACATATTGCAACTTCAGTCTGGGGCCAAGAAAGTGCAGTGATCATCTGGGGTGATGTTTCACCTCACTAAGGTCGTGAGCATCTCTAGGGTGGGCACTTTTTGTCTCTTTCATGTAAGCCTCTCCCCTGTGACTAGAAGAGTGTCTGGTATTCGGTTGCATCTATACCTATTGGTTGAATACGTTTCCCACAGATTTTCACCACCGTAGACTTTCCCATCAACAGCTCTTAAACTTTCCGCAGCAGTTCTGGACATGGAATCTCAAGTAGGAGGAAAACCACAAAACCGATAAGCATGAAGCTACTCCGACTAAGGTGGACCAGGAGAGAGGGGTCCGCCCCCCGACCAGTGACCCTGCGAATCCTCCAGGCAATTCCCAGGGCCACAAACATCACAGCTTGCAACGCAAACAAGGTCGTGTTGTAAAAATGGCGGCTGACGAGGATGCCAATGTGACCTTTCCCTCAGGTGGCATCTGAAAAAAACCCAGGATAAGAGAGGAGGCCCCTGGGGAAAGTATTAATGATGGCTTAGCATATGGATCGATGGAGACAGTAAAGTCAGGGTAACCTTTGGTTCATGAGGCAGGGAAGGAGGGCAGAGCCAAACCAAAACCTGGAACATCACCCTCCTCGAGCCAACGTGTCAGCAGCACCCAGCGGGATCTGACACCTCATAAATATTAATACCATGGGCTCAGCAGTTTTGAATATTCCTGTTTGGGCTCTGCCCCAGTACTTCCCTGGGACAAGGAGCCAGGTTGAATTAAGATGCAGCCCTCACACTTCTATAAAATGTTGAGTTTAATTCTATTATTATTCTATCCTTCCCGCCAAAACCTCCAGTTTTGCATTTATATTGAGTTATTCCTGACTAGGTCTAACAAAAATGGCACAGTATCCGTGGTGAGACACATCCCAAGCTGCCGAGGTGACCCTCAGCTTTACATCGGCATCCCTAACATTCACCAAGTCTAATTCCAAAGGAAAAATGGCAGAAGATCCTGATGGAGAACCAGCATCCTTGAGCTGTAAGGTGTAGACCCGGCATCGTATGGACGTGGGACCGAATTTCAGCTCTGTTGTTTTTGCCCGTGAATGTTGATCTGGGTAAGTTACTTGTGGGAAATAATACCTGTATCAGTTTCCTCCCACTACTGTAACAAAGTATCACACACATGGCAGATTAAAACACCGCAAACTTAGTATCTTACAGTTCTGGAGGGCCAAAGTCTAAAATGGGTCTCACTGTGCTAAAATCAAGGAGTCAGCAACCCGGTTCCAGGGCGGAATCTTGGTTCCTTGCCTTTTCCAGCTTCTGGAGGCCCCTCATGTTCCTTGACATGGGGCCCCTCCTCCATCTTCAGAGCCAGCGATGGCTGGCTCAGTCCTTCCCACATTACATCACTGACTTCTCCCTGCCACTTCCATTCATAAGGACCCTTGTGACTATACCAGCCCACCTCAGTCATCTAGGATAAATTCTCTATTTTAAGATAAACTGATTAGCAATCTTAATTTCCCTTTGCCATGTAAGGTAGTATGTTCCAGGCATTAGGAAAAGAACATCCCAAGGGGCCATGATTCTACCGACCACAGTATTTATCTCGCAGCACAGCATGAGGTTGACATGCAGGCAAGCGGCACAGGGCTCGCCATATAACCACGTGGCTTTCTCCAGAAGCTGGGTACGCTGGGGCATGTAAACGCCAGGTAGCTGGAAGACATGCACCATCCTACATTGTCCCTTCAACCTACTCGGTCTAGTAAGAGCTGCTATCCTACTCTGCACCCTCCCCAGCATGCCAGTCATAAGACAAAGCAGGCCTCCATCGTGGTCCAGCCAAACTCCTTTTGCCTTTGTTTGCCTGGAATCATAACGCCAGACACACTCTATGCCCAAGCTCCCTGGCTTTCCACCTCTCCATCAGCAGCAATGACACCAAGCAGGGTCGCCACAGGACCCATCAGACCACATGTCCGTGAACCTTTTCTTTCAACATTTGGGAGCCAAGACCCAGGATCCCTCCTAGAGAAGATACCTCCCCTCCCCCTTATATGCTCTTGAAGTCATTTAGCCTGGCTTGCAGGAGACACATGCATGGCCAGTCTCTTCCTGACACAGTGGGGACACAGGAAGTCCCAGGTGGACATGAGTCAGCCAGGATGTACAGCAATCCTAATTCTCATTCTGAGTCTTTCCCCACATCCTTACCCTTGAAGCCTGAACACTACCTAACAGATAGGACATCTTCATTTCCAAGTGGGCTTTCTGCTTAACATACATATCACTAACAGTCTGTGTGGCCCATGTAACTGAAGGTCCTGCCAAACTCTCCAGGGGAAAGTCTCTAGAAATGGGTAAACTCTGTAGCGTCCAGTTATCATAGCTACAAAACTTGAAGGGCATAAAAGGAGAGAAGAAGTCTATTTCGTCTCACACTAAATGGCTGAGTTAGGAGCGGCTGACGTCTCCTCAGCCAGCAGCATGGGACAGGGACCAAAGCATGAGTTTGGGCTAGGTCTGTGCCAGGTGGAATCATTATGCCACCGTTTTAGAACCCCATGACCTTGAGCTGGACAAACCCTCTGACTCAATGTCCTCACCTGTAAATTATCAGGAATACCTACTTGGCAGTATTATCCTCAGAAAAGAAAGAGAGAACACCTATCAAAGTTAGCACATTTGGTCCCAAATCCTGCTCTCATTGCCTACTGCTGCATCTCCAACTACCCCAGGACATGGTGGATTAAACAGCAACCATTTTATCGTATCTCACAGCTGCTGTGAGCCAGAAACTCAGGTCGGCCTTAGCCGGGAGATTCCTCCGCTGCTTCTATTGTTGGCTGGTGTCGCTCAGCGATACTCAGCTGGTGACGGGCTGGCCTGGAGGGTGCAGGACCAGCTTCACTGATCAACAGTCGAGTCTCATTAGTCACACTAGCTATATTCTATAAAACTGCCTTGAACCCTGAATTAGCAAATACTGAGCCATTGCTCCTAGGGGAAATTCAAGGTTGGGCCCCCAAGAGCCTCCGCTCCCAACATTTGTGTCAGTTGATTGATAGGCAACCTTTTTTTTTAATGAGTGTTTCTGTTTAAAGACACTTTTTTTAACACATATTTCTTCAACATAATTAGGTTAATTATAATTATACCCTAGCAGTATTTCTTTATACTAAAACACTATGTGAGAAGGGTTTAACATCCTCCTGACCCTGGGTAACATGATTGTGAATTTCTCTGGCTTTCTGCCTCACCACCATGCCGTCCACTATGCTGTATTTATTTATTTTTCTTAATCAGTCATCATCTCATGAATCCACAGAGTTAGCCCCCTTCCCTAGCTTCATCACACCTACACGTGTGACATTGGCATTTTCAGAAGTGGCCTCACATACAAATGGCAAGTTTCCCCTTCCTTTTCCACAATGTACCGTATTGTTGGTTCGTTAACACTGAACTCACCCAGAGGCCACAACTGAACAAAGCTTATCTGACACACGTATTTTCTCCATGAACCCATCACAGCCTTAGCAAGCACTTCAACACTACCCTTGGGCCCACTTTAAACAGTGAAATCACCAACATAAAGCACAAAAGTGCAGAAAATATAGCACCAAGTGGGCCATGAGAAGGACACTTGTCTACAATCTGAGAGCTAAAACGAGAAAGTCTAGCTCTACCTCTGCTGGGAATATACACGTTGGGAGACCAACTCTTTTGCCCATCTGCACATGTCCATGAATGAACACAAAGGCGCTGCAAGCATTGATTTGGGAGTTATGGATAAATTCTAGTGAGCAGGAGAATTCGCAAACTCAGAGTCTATGAATAGTGAAGATCAACTATATCTGGTTTTTTGTGTGGGGGGGTGGGGGATGGCTGGAGGGCTGCTTAGGACTGCCACCAGGGGCATCTACAGGTAGCCTTTCCAACATGGTAGCCTTGGCAAAAATGGACTTCTTAGGTAGTGGCCAGCTTTCCCCAAAGTGGGCATCATAAGAGAATAAGGAGGAAGCTTTATGATCATTCCTGACCTAGCTCTAGATGTCACATAATGTCACCCCTGCCACATTCTGTTGGTTGCAAGTGAGCCCAGCTCCAAGGAGAGGAAAATTAGACTTCACATCTTTGTCGGGGGAAATGTTATGGCCATCTTTGTAAAATACAATCTGTGGGAAGGCTGGAAGAAACAGTAGCTATTATTTGATACAAAACGAAAACAACAAAAGATGTTTCAACCAAATGCCCACAAACTTAGGAGTAATTACTCAGAAGGATTGCTTTTGTAATCACCTCTTACCCCAGAAGACTGTTAACAGCCAGCAGGATCTCTGTCCTTGGCTGTATCTTCAAGGAAAAGATGGTCAGGAAGCCAGACAGTCATATAATCCAGGATTTTAAAAAAAACTTAGAAGTCTTTAAATCCAACTAGGACCATAGTCAAGCACCAGGAATTCACATTTGAACCATGGTGATCTAGAACATTGGTTTACTGAGGAACAAGCACCTGGAGAACCTGCTAAAATATAGACTTGGGCAACCTTGCCTTAAGTATAAGAATCCATAAGTCTGTAGTGTTTTTATTTTTTAGGGTTTTATTTATGTATTTATTTTAAAGACAAAGCATGCAAGTGGGGGGGCGGGGAGCAGAGGGAGAGGGAGAGAGAGAATCTCCAGTAAACTCTGCACTGAGCACGAGCCTGACACAGGGCTCAATCTCACTTTAACAAATACTCCAAGTTATCCTGGTGAAGCTTACTAGACCAGGTGCCCTTCTCCAACCCAGGAACCTGGAGGAAACAATCAGCCCCCACACCATCAACTCAGCTCGGCTCCTTCAGGAGTTACCAGAGATCATTGTGAGGCACTCGGAGACCCTTCCCAGTATCTACTGAAATGGCTTTGAATGTTAGGCAAGGCCCATTTCCCCAGCTAACATAAAGGCCCTAGGTCTCCCTGACTCTGACATGAGCTGAAGAGGAAGGTGCCACATGCTCTGATGGGACGATGTAAAGCCTCCTGGAGAGGCACCACTTTATCAGATAGGTGATGTGATCAACAGAATCATGCTCCCAACAAAGACGCCCATGTCCCAGTACCTGGAACGTGTGAACATATCGCCACCCATGGCAAAGGAATTAAGGTTGCAGATGGAATGGAACATGCCCTGTATTGTACAGTTGTTAATTTTTCATGCTGAAGAAAGACAACACTATGATTGGCACATAGAGGAGGACAGGAAATGGTACAGGAAATGGCTTGAGAGCTTCCTTATTTTGCCTTAGTCTAATCTTCCAATACTTTAAGCACTCAATTTTACTTTAGTAAAAGAGTAGCTAGTCAAGGGAACTTGGCAGAAAGCATGAAGGAAGGCAATTAACACAAGCTTTTCTGTAAACATCAGTGACCAGTCGTCTGCACTGAATTCATCGAGGTTCTACAATCACTTCCAATCTTTATAATCAAAGGCAATAGAAACATATTCAAACATACGAGAAATATTTACAACTCAAATCACAGGGAAAGGGCCAATCTCCTACATATACTGAGATCCTAGAAAGTATTAAGAATAAGACCTTAAAAAAAATAAAACAGAAGCAAGACAAATGACCTGAAGGATATGAATAGATACTTCATGGGAAAGAAATTACAAAGGGCTGTCAGTGCAATGAAAATGCACTGAACCTCATAATAAGAGAAAAGCAAATTAAAACTATGCCGGAATTTCAAAGTTTAACAGCGCTGCTGGCAAAGTTCTCAAGGAACAAGTGCTTTCATGCACAGTTGATGGAAATGGAAGTTTGTACAGTCCCGATGGAAAGAAATTGGGCAATATCTGTCAAAATAGTAAGTCGGTTCCTTTTGTCCATCCACTGCATTTGGGGAATTTATCTGACAGACGTTACCCACGGAGAGATGAAATGATATGTTGAAGCTTTGTTGATAGTAAAATACTGGAAGCAAGCCAAACATTCATCAATAGAAGACTGATTTTATAATGACTTATCCATGTTGTGGACTACTACACAAGTGTAAAAAGAATGATAAAACTCCCTGGGTGTGACACGGAAACTCTTCAAGACACACTGTTACGTGAAGAAAGCAAGAAAAGACCAATGTGCCTACTATGTCATACTCTGGGTAACAAAGAGGAGATAGAAAATAAGACTCTATGACAGACCTTTGTTTGTATGTGTACATGGAGGGTCTCTAAAAGGATACACAAGATTTGAAAATGAGATTGGCAACCGGCTCAATGGATGGTGTGGATGGGAGGTACATTTCACTGAGTACCATTTTGGTTCCTGAACATTAATGTGTACAATTGTATTAGCCATTAAAAATTTGATTAAATTAAAAGCATTACTTAGTAATTAAAATTTTTAATGTTCCAAGTTGCAAACAGTAGATGTCGCCTCGGTAAGATAAGGAACACGGGGGTGTCTGTGGCTCAGTCAGTGAAAAGCGCCCAACTCTTGATTTCGGCTCAGGTCATGATCTCGGACTGGGGTCGTGGGATCAAGCCCCGAGTGGGGCTCCACGCTCAGTACATAGTCTGTTTGGGGTTCTCTCTCTCCCTCTGCCCCTCCCCCCACTCGCGCATGCTCTCTCTAAATAAATAAATAAATCTTAAAAAGATAAGGAACATGATAGAATGGTCAGTGGTGAAATATCTTCCTCTTATGTAAACATAAACAAGTAGCATGTTACGGGAGAGATGCCATAACTGGAGTTTAGAAGCACACAGAATCATGCTCCCAACATGTTCCATTCCATCTGTTAATTTCTGTTTCTAAGTAAAATACATTTCACTTGTGGTATGGAGACTTAAAAGAAGTTTGTTTTTCCTGATTTTCCTCTTATAAAAGTGTGTGTGTGTATGTGTGTGTGTGTGTGTGTCGCTTAAGTAATGTCTCTAAGAGGATTGTGTTGATCTGTATTCTATTTTTTTATTTTTAAATAATTTTTTTTTTATTTTTTATTTGAAAGAGAGAAAGACAGTGAGAGAGGGAATACAAGCTGGGGGAGTGGGAGAGGGAGAAGCAGGCTTCCCGCTGAACAGGGAGCCAGACGTGGGGCTCTATCCCAGGACCCTGGGATCATGACCTGAGCCAAAGGCAGATGCTTAATGACTAATCCACCCAGGAGCCCCAATCTGTATTCATTTTCTTTTTTTTTTTTTAAGATTTTACTTATTTATTTGACAGAGAGAGACACAGCGAGAGAGGGAACACAAGCAGGGGGAGTGGGAAAGGGAGAAGCAGGCTTCCCGCTGAGCAGGGAGCCCGATGTGGGAATCGATCCCAGGACCCCGGGATCATGACCTGAGCCGAAGGCAGACGCTTAACTGCTGAGCCACCCAGGCGCCCCTGTATTCATTTTCAAACATGTTAAGGACAGGAGAATTCTGTGGCCTGTTGAGTAGAGAAAGCTTACCCAAAAAGGACCATGATTTCACATAAAATATGCCTTCTTAAAATGCTTTTAGTTGTACTAAGTTTTGAGGATAAGGAATCCTATACAAAATCCTATACAAAAAATTATATATATGTTTGTATTATGTATATTTATATATGCATACATATGCATATATGTATAATTGTATTATAATTGGGTCGAAATGCATTAAAGGGAGCAGTTGTTGGATGCTGTCCTGTGTTGGACCCTTAAGAAATTGCCAGGTTTGACATATTTAGAACAGAAGTCCATCACCAAATCATGGCCTTTTAGTTACACGAACCTACATCTAGCCATAGTCTTTCCTACTGCCTTGATTAATAAAAGGACCAAATCATTTATCATCCACCTGAGACACTGTTTAGAGCTAAAAAGACACTCAGTAATGATGCAGAGACAAAGGGCTAAGCCAGGCTGCCAACACAAACGGAGACACTTTATCTACTGTGGTGTTCATAATAAATGCAAACCACAGCATATTTATAAGGCTGGTTTGGTTGCAATGAATTGCATCTTTCCAATTACAATACATATTGCTTCCAGGGGGCACAAGTTGAACTATTCTCTGTAAAGGCACATTGAACAGACCCGAATCGGTTCACAAACCCCTGCAAACTATCTACGAGCTCTATCCACAGAAGCACCTCACTTTTGTCAAAACTAATGATGTGTCCATGATGATTAACGACCGCCATGATAAATGTGATGAAGCCTTTCTAAGGTTACTCTTGCTGCAGTTTGTTTGAATTTATTGCACCTGATCTTTCCCTAATCTGGAATTCATTTGTGGATTTTTTTTGTTATTGTGCTATATTACTTTCTAGAAAAATATCTTTACATGTTAATTTCTCCCCATTCAAATCCCAACAGATCTTACTGAATGTATCAAGGCAGTAATAATTCGGGTGTTCTATTTTTAGACTAACATCTCCCAAAGCCAAGTCAGTCAAGGCCAAGACAGATTCAGTCCTGTTTGCATTATGTACCAAAGTAATAGTTTTCATTGTTTTAAAGATTTTGTCAATTCATCATTTTCCTATGGACATAACCCAAGTCCCTTTGTCCTTTCTGTAAAGTGGGAGTAACATATTATCACAAGATCATTAGTATTATCATCCTTGTGCAGAGGCTTGGAAGCACTTGAAGGGACACACACATCCCTTGAAATTATCTCCTGCCTGTTTTGTGTTTGTGTGTGTGCATTTTTTTTTCTCATGAAAAATGCCTCGGAGCATTCACCGGACTCCCAGAGGGGTTCCCTGAGGACTCAGGAAAGGTTAAAACAGACGCATCTGAGTCAGGAGGGCAGCCTTCCTCTGGGCACCTGCTCTGCAGACAGATGTGTCCACTGAGGGGAAACCTCTCACCAGATGTTTTCGTAAATGGAAGCAGCCTGTGGTCCAAGCACTCACGGTGGCCTCCAACCACGGTCACACTGCAGATGGCCCCTCCGGCTTGCCACCAGCCTCAGGTTGTTCATCTACACCAAATACACACCGCTCCATTGTCCTCCAAATTCAAGCTTTTGCAGAACTGACCGAGAGGATGGCATGCACTCCTGACTCAATGGGGGACATCAGAAGGGAGGGGATTGCTTTTCAAAGACCTTTTCTGATGTTCATATTTCTCTGGTACCAGGAAAGAAAGTTCTCCCTGCCTACATCCCACCAGCGCCTTGGTGATACGTTAAAATCTCATATACCATGTTATAGTAAACATAAGACTTGCCTTTCTCATAGTCCGTTTTCACAGAGAAAATTTGCTAAAGAAAGAAAAAAACTGGCCATTTTACACAAGTGAAATCATGCAAACAAAATTTTCAAGACAGGACTCAGGAGTCTCTGAAATCCTAATCTTCCTTCAAGCTTTTCACAGCCTCTGACACAATAAATCTTTATCGGAGGCCCTGAGTTAGCGCATTAGATCCGGGGACAGGTTGGGGACACTGATGCCTTGGCTGGGGAACCCTGGGGATCTTGATTAGCACTCTCCCCAGCTGGTTGAATCACATTCAGAGACTCTAAACTGATCCTAGGCCTCTTTTGCAATGGATTTCTTGCAATTTCTTCTCTCATTTCATTAAAAAGCTCAGACTAAGTCACTTACGTGGGGAAGGTCTCGATGTCTTCCAATTTCCACCTTCTCTGGATGAGATGCTAAGAAGCAGGCAGACTCGCATATTAACCTTCAATGCAGACTCTTGTTTCTGTTTCACCGGCTTGTGGAGAACACGCCCAGAACAACACAGGACTGTTTGCAGTTCTAATGATTTTTCCTGGCCCTTTGATCCTGCAGACAACATTCTGCTTCGTCTGCCCAACAAAGAAAGTGACTGTGCATCGCAAGCTATGACTTTCGCCTCTATCTTTGGGTCACATGGATTAGGAATTAGTGGTTCAGCGAATGGTGCCTCTGGTAGCCACTGTCTCAAATCTGCAAGAATCTGCCCCATTTTATGTCAGTAACTTTGCCTTTGCAAGCTTCACTTGGCCTTCTTTAACAAAACAGAAGGAAAGCCTGTAGTTGGAACTGGGGCAGGGAGGCAGATTGGTGCTGAAGACCCTGGAATGTTCAGTGGAGGGCCAGCAACGTCTCCACACGAGTCAAGTCAATGTCCTCGGGCCTGAGTTCCCTCCAAGGACACAGCTGATGTGGTTGGGACGTTGTTTTCCAATATGAGGATTTGAAGAAGCGTCTGATTTAGTCTAGACTGAAGCTGTTCTTTTTATTCCCAGTTTAAACTGGCCACATTCTGCCTCTTCGGAGAGCCGGGAGGCAGAAACCGGTCCTCCTTAGCCTTGCTCCTTCTCATGTAGACAGTCATGCATTCATCTCCTCGACATTTCAGAAACATTCTGGTTTCCTGCCCCTTCGTGAGCACCCATGTGTCCTTCTGTTACATACGTTCGATTTCTGCGTTTTCTTAAACTACCAAATGTTTCAAAGTCAATTGCCTGGATAAACCTCACCACGTCCTATTTGAAATGGCATAAATGTCCAGAGCAGAACTTGCTTGCCCTCTGGAGCTGAATCTGAAACACTCTGGATTATCTGTGCAGACCATAGTGGTATGTCTCAGAAAAAGCAAACATAATAATATGTGTCAAACACGCTAAGGTGATTATTTGTGCCTTACCAATAATAACATTTTATAAATATATGAAAGCTTCACATCAAAGTTGATCTGTGTTTCAATATCCCTGGGTCCCCGTTTAAACACTCAGCTCTGGGCCCTGGGACATGGCAGGAAAAGAATGAGGTGTCTCTGTGCTGAGTCCCTCCTGTGTTGTTGTACTTTTGATCTCATTTAATTCACAACAGCCCAGAACCTGATATTACTGCTTTCCTGTTACATACAGATGAGGAAGCTGAGACTTAACCCTGTTCTATACTTTGCCCATCATTCCAGCTAGCGGAGTCCAGATGTGAGCTGTATATGCCTCCCTGTGAGCCCGTGTCTCTGGGGTAAGGGATAAAGGACAATCCCTCCAGATCCATAACCTTGAGCAATAAACCAACTTCCTGCCAAATAATCTAGCATGTCACCTAGACTGGAGGATTAAGTAGTCAGAGAGAAAAAGAATCATCCAGTGGCAAAAGCCCATCTTCAGATATGACCTAAACCCAGTCTTCAGAGGGTTTTGGGCCATGGTGACCTTTAGTACAAATGGGACAACTTGAGGCGGTCTGGCCAGGAGGCATCAGGACTCCAACATATATCCAGGAGTAAGGGGCCTATCTCATCCAGAGGCTGATCTGAACCGTGTCCTAGGGTGTGGTAAGGTCACACTGGATCCGTGGGCAGAACAGGATGGGAAGTCTCTCTGGGAGGGTATAGAGAAAGGGGTGGGGGTGTGTCAGAGGAGGGTCTGAGACTCAGGAAAAACCCATGGTCTTGGAAAGTCAGAGAACAAGCTTAGAGGTGGCCAGGACAGACCCCATGGGAGTGGCAGGTGCCCAACTGCTGGGTTAACGGAAAGATGGGTGGGGACGTGCAGCAGGGAGCCTCTGTCCTGGGGCAACCACCATGCTCAGCATTGCCTGGGAAACTTAGTAGGACAAAGCAGTCAGCCACTGGCCTCACCACGGTTGCTGCCCAACTCTGAGGAAGCATGACTGACAAGAATCCTCAGGACAGATGTGGGAAGGCTCTGGAAGCCAGCAAAAAATGCATCCGAAGTCAATCAGCTGGGAAATTAGAAAAGAAATAGAAATTTCTGATAACCGAAAATTAAACTACAGCTCTTCCTCAACTTGCGAAGGGGTTATATGCTGAGAAACACATCATAAATTGAAAATGCCGTAAATCAAAAATGAATTTAATATAGCCAACCTACCAAACATCAGAGCTTAGCCTAGCAGACCTTCCACGTGCTCAAAACACTTAAAAGTAGCCTACCAAGGCTCAACATCATCTGACACGAAGCCTATTTGATCATAAAGGTGCTGATATCTCATGCATTGTACTGAATACCGTACTAAGCGTGACAGAGAGAACGGCCGGGTGGGCACAGAACAGGTGTCCCTATATCAGTTGTTGACCCTGGTTATCGCTGGCGGACTGGAAGCCGCTGCTGACCAACATCATGACAGAGGATTGGATCGCACACCACTAGCCTGGGAAAAGATCCAAATTCCAAATTCCAAGCACGGTTTCTACTGAATGCCTATCGATTTCCCACCATTGTAAAGTCTAAAAATCGTTAAGTCGAACCATCGTACGTGGTGGACCATCTATCTGTAATAGTCTGAGGATCAGAACTGAGGTCTTTTCCTTTGGGAAGCATGTCCTGGTGCCGGCTTCATCCCCTGACCAGTGCCCAGCTCAGCTACAAAGCACAGAGGGCATCTCAAGCTTGGGTAGAACTGAGAGGATGGAGTGGATTCCAGGTGGAAAGAAGATGAACAGAGGTGGAAATGTTGGAAAACACAGTAGGTGTTTGGGTGATATTGAGCCAAATGGCTGCACCCCGGAGGACGGGAGAGGGGTCCATGGAGAGTGGGGCTGGGGTGGGCTCTGCAGGCACCCTACTCAGCTGTCTCATACTCGAGTCGGACTTGAGGCTTTAATCCGTATCGTTGTGAGGCTGAGTCATCAGCAAGGTGAGCCACATTGGATTCTATCCCTGCTCTGTGACTTGCTGAATCATCAGTCTGAGCTTCCCTCCAAGCAGAAGTGCAGACGCTGCCCCAGGTGCCCAGGAGCCTTGGAAAGTGGGAAGGAGGGAGTGTGCATCGGGAGCTTCTGGAGACTATTCCTGGACAGGATGATGCAAAGCGTCAGCATGTCGACATCTGTCACGGCTTTCAATGTACAGCCAGACATGTTTCTGAGATGCCTAGGAAGGAAGAACTCTTCCCTGGGCTGCTTTAAAGGAAACGTATTGACTTTGTCTGTGGTCTGACACAGAAGCATTATTTTCTCCATTTTGCTACGTTTTTCCCTTTTCTGGTGTTTATGGGGTTTTTTTAATCAATATTTTTATTAGTAAGAGGTGCTTCTAAATTTGCACTCATGAAGAAATGGAATTAAGAGAGTCTTTCCTCTACATTTCCAGCATGCAGGTGCTCTCTGACTTGCCCGTCCGCACGTGCCACCTTTATTCTCTGGACACTTGTTTCAGAGTCTTTCTCAAAATTCTAAGGACGCCACTCTGCTGCCTTCTGGATTATTGATTCTGTGGAGAAGTCAGAAGCCAGGCTGATTTCTGGCTTTTTTTGGGGTTTTCTGATTTGTTTTTGTTGCTGCTTTTTTTTTGTTTGTTTCGAGTCTCTTCTTTATGCCTGAAATAAAGTGTCACCATGCGAAATCCAGATGTTGGGCACTTTTAATGAATTTTGCTTTGATTTTCTGAGCCTTTTCAATCTGAAGGTCCAATTTTCTTTAGCTCAAGAAAGTCCCTGTGTGTTTACTGCTTCTTTTCCATTTGCTCTACCTTCCTGACGTGTACATGAGGTCCCCTTGAACTGTCCTCTGTCCCTTAGTTTACCTCCCATCACATCACTTCCTTGTCTTTTTCAGGTCCTTGACCTTCATTTTTAGGTACAAGGACAATTTCTCATGTACATCATCTACTTAACTGAATCAGTTTTCTTCAGCGTAGAATCTGTTACTCATTGCTTCCATTTAGGATGTTAAATTCCACCATTACGTTTTTCACCTCCACACATTCTTGCCTGATCCCACTGTCTTTCCCTGCTCAACTTTCACAGGTGCAACCTCTTCCTGAATGTTCTAAGGAATACACACTGGAAAGCTTGCAGCACGTTCTCCTATTCCTTACAGAACTCCATTTCATTGGAAAACATCTGTTCTGGTTTCTTTCGAAGCAGGGTTTTTGTTTTGTTTTGTTTTTCATTCGCTAGTGTTTTTTTTCTACAATATCACTTTATAAAGCTATTAATTGTTTCTGTCTGTTAATTCTTATGAACTGTTTATTATCAGAAATCAATATGGATTCTGACACGTATTGTTTGAATCCCTTCCAAGTTCTTTGGACTCAATGGATTAAAAACATGTGCAGAGGTTTAGTTAGCCAGATCAGGTCTGCAGCACTGCGTAAGCAGGGAGCCTGATTCAGCACTGTGGCAGAATTAACACTAGAGCATAAATTCTGAGACTTATGCTCCAAAACTATCCAAAATATCTTGACTTAATCCAAAAACATCTTGAGTTATGAAAGCAAATTAAAAAATAGTACAGTAGGGGCCCCTGGGAGGCTCAGTTGGTTGGGTGCTGAGTCTTGGTTTCAGCTCAAGTCATGATCTCAGGGTCCTGGGATGGAGCCATGTGTCAGGCTCTGTGCAGTCTGCTTGGGATTCTCTCTGTCCCTCTGCCCCTCCCCTGCTCTGTGTTTGCTCTCTCTCTCTAAAATAAATAACTAAATATTTTTTTAAAAATAGTACAGTAGGGTGGGGGGCTGGGTTAGCCTGGTGATGGGTATTAAAGAGGGCACGTTCTGCATGGAGCACCGGGTGTTATGCACAAACAATTAATCATGGGACACTACAGCAAAAACTAATGATGTAATGTATGGTGATTAACATAACAATAAAAATTAAAGAAAAAAAATAGTACAGTAGTCTACCACATTAACAGACTGAAAAAAGAACAATCACATGATCACGTTAATAACTCAGAAAAGGCATTTGACAAAATCCAACATACATTCATGGTGCAAACTCTCAGTAAATTAGGAATGGAGGGGAACTTTCTCAACCCAATAAGGAATATCTACAAAAAACCTACAGCTAACATCACACTCAATGGTGGGAAACTAGAAGCTTTTCATTAAGATCAAGTACAAGGCAAGGAAGACTGTCCCCTCTCTCCACTCCTTTTCGACACTGTATTAGAAGCCCTTGCTAATGCAATAAAGGCAAGAAAAGGAAATAAGAAGTAGACATATTGGGAAGGAAAACATCAAACTGTCTTTGTAGATGACATGATATTCTATGTAGAAAATCCAAAAGAATCAACTAAAAAACTCCTGGAACTAATAATAAGCAACTATAGCAAAGTTGCTGGGTACAAGGATAAGTAATAATATAGTATACAAAACTATACGATTGTACTGTAGAGGGATAAATACTATACATACTATTTTGTAACTTGCTTTTTTTTTTTTTTTCACTTAATGACATACCTGAGACAGCTTTCCATTTCAGTACATGTAGGCCTCCTTCATTCTTTTTTACAGGTGTCTAGCATCCCATTAGATGGTATCAAATTCACTCGCCCAGCCCCATACTGATGACATTTAAGTTGATTCAGGATTCACTGGTTGGTTGGTGGGTGGGTGGGTGGGTGGTGGTTGGGTGGGTGGGTTTTTCCTTGCAGTATGATTTCATAGGCCCCCTATTACTTCAGTATTCCTTTAAATCTTTTCAAAACACAAAGTCTTTTACAAAAAATGTCTCCAATATGCTCATTTATATAAATAAAGATTTTAGAATAATATTGTTAACAATGGTTACCTCTGAGAAGTGAGATCAGAGAGGCAGTTCATGTGGCTGGAATGTGTTAATATATTTCATTTTATATCCTTTTTTACTATCAGAGGTTTTATAACTGAATGTAATGTTTTTCTAATTTTAATTAAAACATGTAAATAAAGGGGCATCTGGGTGGCACAGTCAGTTAAGCACCTAACTCTTGGTTTTGGCTCAGGTCATGATCTCAGGGTCGTGAGATCAAGCCCCACATCGGGCTCCATGCTCAGTGTGGAGTCTGCTTGAGATTCTCTCTCCTTCTCCCTCTGTCCCTCATGCTTGTGCTCTCTTTCTCCCTTTCTCTTTCTCTCTCTCTCAAATAAATAAATAAATCTTTTTTTAAGCCATGTAAATAAATAATGCCATAATAACAGTTGGACAAGCTGTTTTTCTTCTTTAGGGCTATGTCTGTATCCAGAAGTTAGATTACTGGGTTAAACAGTCTGCTCTTGAAAGTATTGTGCCAACTCTCATGTTCTGGAGGGATTTCAGAGGTTTAGCATTCTGCAGGAGGTCCCCACCAGCAGGAAAAGTTAGAAGCAACTGTACACAACTGAGTTTTGTCTAATAGTGGAAGTTTCACTCACACATCTAGTGTGGAGGACTTGGTCTTAAAATCCATCAGAAATGATCCAGCTGGTGGAAATGCTGAAGCGGTATGCATTCTTGCCTAGTTGTAGATCTGGATCAAAACCCTAAGGTGAGTGCCAGTGACTCTCTCTTCTTACGGAAGCTCAAAGAGGTAGCTGGCACTTGAGAGGGGGTAGAATGGTTAGGTAACTGAAAAATGCAGCTCAGGCTTTGTCTAGACAGAGCTCCCCCCTGTTTCTTAGAGATACTCTCTGTACTATCCTTTTCTGTTGCTGGCTTTGTCCAGCAGCAGGCTTTCCCTAAGATCCCAAGACATCTTCCACTGCAGCCAAGGGTCCAACTGCTTAGCTCACACCCAGAGGAGAAAAATAAGCCACTGAGCTTTATGCTAATGGGTCTGTCCTGACCCAATCATTGTGGCCAGGGGACTGATCTATGCTGACCAGCTTTGACCAGCAGTGGTGAGCATCGATCACACTGGCAGGAGGAGAAACAGGTAACTGCAATTAGCTGAGGTCAATCATGCTCCTGTGAGCCTGAAGGGGCACCTCCCCACCAAGCTGCACAGTGAGACAGGTGGCCAGAAACCCACTCTGTACCACAGCGGTGTTTTCCATGGATGGAAACGAGAAAGACCAACATGTACTGAGTCTATATTACATGCTAGGCACTGAGCAAGGGGCTTGCTTTTATTATTGAATCTAATCCTCACAACAATCCTTTGAGATAGGCATTGTGATCCTTATTTCACAGATAAGGAAACTTGGGCTCAGAAAGTTTGAGTCATTTGCCTGAGGTCACACAGCTAATATGTTTCAAGGCTTATCTCACTGATTTCATATGCTGCTTGGCACAGCTCGCTAATAACCATGAAGTGCATCCAAGTTCAGCAAGAGAAATACCTTCTAGATCCTTTTCCCTTGAGGTCTTTTTTTTTTGGTTATTGCTGTTTAAAAGTCACGTGGAGTATTTGGAATATATATGTATATATGTGTGTGTGTGTGTGTGTATTTAAGTCTAAAGCAGAAGGAAAAGAAAAGATTTGCTTTGTTTTTCCCAGTTAGGCATCTTCTAGCAGTTGAAGTATTTGGTTTGTGTTATCAGATTCTGGCCTAGAACCAAATGATAAGAATGAATCATAGCTGGTGCAATACACACCTTACAGAGCCATTATGCGGTACCCAGGTGCACTGCACTTTACAACATAAAATCAAATCTCTGCCCTTGTCTCGGGTGAGCAATTACGACATCATGAACTGGGCGCTTGGATGCAGTTCAAAGAGCTGAGCACTAGTTACGAAACCCAGGGAAAGCAAACGTTGAAATTCCAGAGAGGTCACAGAACCTCCCCCAGGCTGGCAAAGCTGCTGATACCAGCTCTCTGTGGAACCTAGTGGAGAAGAGCTATGAGGGCGTGCTTGTGCTTTTTCTCCAAAAGAAGACGGGTTGTCAAGAACCGTGTAGCTGCTGGGATGGGGAGTCTTCCAGAAAATCTGTTTCCCAAGAACTTCATGGGAGAGGAAATCCCACATTCCCTGCAAACTTTGAGCTCTCTGCTCCATGACCAGCATTTGAGATTGGACCAAGAATATCTGATTGCAGTTCTGGGGAGAGTGCGCATGTGTGGGTGGGCAGCTGGGTGGAGGTGGGTGCCTGGGTAGATGCATGGACATCCACACCCCAATGTGGATGGCTGTCTCTGCCCAGGGAGGGGAGCATTCCAGTGCTGCAACAGGAGGGAATCAGCCAGAGAAGGAAGGCTTATACAACCTCCAGGAGTTATTTCACACATCTGCTCATCTAAACAACAAATAAACAAAGACCAAAAACAAAAACAAAAAAGACAAAGAAGACTTGAAAGCCTAATATTTCATTAAGATCCATTTTTCCCCAGAGAGGTACACAGAAATTCTGTTGTTGGAATAATTAATTGGGCTGAACTTTCATCTGAAATGTTTAAGAAAACCCATTTCATTTTTTGCCATTATTCAGAATAATCTGTTGCTTTCAGTTACTACAAAGCCTAGCACGTGAAAGGTGAAATTAAAAAGGGAAGCGACACCCATTTTAACAGATTCTCAGAGGCAGTTAAAAAAATGACACTCAAGTTTCGTGGGCTGAGGAAATGTCATGCCTCAAACCTGGTTTGATAGTGTTTAAAACAGAGCGATGCAACAAGTTCTCGCTGGGTGAAGAGGAGTGGGAGACTTCCAAAATACTCTTGCTTAAAAAAATGGCCCTTCCCCCAGAGCTGACATGCTCAGTGGGCGTGGGAGTGGCGGGGCCTCCCTTGTCTGACCTCCCATCCCCAGGGAGTGTCTGGAGGAGCCACATACCTGCTTCCCAAGGTGAGGTGGGCTCCACTTAAAGTTGAAGCTGCCTGCTCCAGACCAGCACTTACTTTACAGTGCATTAATAATAAAGAATCCTGATATGGGGGCAGAAAGGGCTGCAGAGCTGACATCACGGGGGGGTCCCCCTCACCTCCTGGGGGGATGGGGGGGGCTGGACTCTGTCTGCTGCACTCTGGTCTCTGAGCACTGCCCCATTTGAGGCTGAAATGCCTCAGTTTCTTTTTTTTTAAGATTTTATTTATTTATTTGAGAGAGAGAGCGCATGCACAAGTGGGGGGGTGCAGAGGGAGAAGCAGGCTCCCCGCTGAGCAGGGAGCCCGACAGGGGGCTGGATCCCAGGACCCCGAGATCATGACCTGAGCTGAAGGCAGATGCTTAACCGACTGAGCCACCCAGGCGTCCCTGAAGTGACTCAGTTTTTTGGAACAACATGATGCGCCCAAGCTGCCAGGTCTAGCCAGGATGGGGGCGCACGCAGGCCTCACTGTGTCTGGTTAGGCACAGACCCAAGCTCGCTGGTCTGCAGCAAGGCCGGCCCTCAGACTGCACCTGTGGGCTCCCCCCACAGAGCCTGCTTGCAGGGCTAACCTGCCAGGGCAGCCCCCTGCTGACATACACGTCCTAGTTCCTGTCCTCGCTCTCCTGCTGCCCCAACAGGTCCTCCAGCCTGACGTGGACATTCAGGTGGAAGCAGAGACCTGAGCATGAAATGTGGCTGCAGCGGGGCCCCCCTTCAGCCTTGTGTCCCGACTCGGCCAGCCCTGAGCTCCGGGTGGGGGGGAAGCCATAGGGCCTCATCCAGGTGGCTAACATGACGGTGCCCAAGCTGCTCCGAGGACGGGGTCACAGTGACATCAACAACACCCAAGAAGACAGTGCCCGGTCCACACACGATGCCCCCAGCAGCTAAAGAAACTGCCACACATCAAACACCGGTCTTCTTGCTGTGCCCTTCGGCACTCTGAACTCCCGCACGCGCCACCCTGGGACCAGCCCTCGGCCCTCACGTGTGCATCAGCCACAACAGCGACCTGCAGAACATTCCGCCGCTCCGTCCAGCTTCGCGCCGTGCCGACTGCCATGGGGGTGTTCCCCCGGGATCTGTGTACGTGTCGTACTTGGGTAAGAAGTGCCAAGGATCTATAAAAACGACGCAAACGACACCCTGGGTCCCCAGGGAAAGAGCAGGGTGCAGCGGAAGCTGGCACCGCCGAGAAGTCTGCCCAGGGGAGGGGGCATTCCAGTGCCGCAACAGGAGGGAACCAGCCTTCCCTCCGACTGCAGGGCCCTCGTCGCCCTGCGAAGAGCAAAGTCAGGAGAGGAAAGACCACCACTGTCTCGAGGGGGCCTACACCTCTTTGGAAAAAGACTGGCAGCCACCGTGGCTGCAGAGGGGCCGCGGGCCAGCATGCCGGCGACCAGATGTCGCCTGCCCCGCAGTGCTGTGATGAGAAGGGCAGTCACCTCTGTGGTCTTCCACCCGAATACCGGGAACCTCGCCTTCAGGGTCAGACAGGCCCTGGATGGGTCTCCCTGCGAACCTGGGAAGCAGTGCTATGTATGAGCTGGGGCCCGGCCTGAGAACGACGCCCGGGGGACGGAGTCTGGCATCAGTCGACGGACCAATGCTGCTTCCACCGTTTGGACAGAAGCACCGGGGAAACCTGAGAGGCTGGCATCAGGGGAAACTGAGCGAGGGCTCCGGGAGCCCTCGGCACCACCTCTGCAGTTTCTCCGCAAACATAAAATCACTCCAAAGTAAAAAGGTTACTTAAAAAAAAATGCCATCCCTTCTAAGGGATACTTTCCAGGAAGTTGCCCCAGGATCACTAGGAGGCAGCCATATTTCATCTCACGTGACTTCTGGGCCCTAAGCTGACTGGACCAGAGCAGGCCACGCCCCCAGGGGGCGGCGCTAAGAACCGGGTGGGACAGCTCCCTGCAGGGGGCGTGGCACAATCTGTGGGGTGGGGCCCTGTGCAAAATGAAGATGGGGGTTCTCTTGCTCAAAAAGAAGGAAAGTGGCATTAAATGTAATAAAATATAAAGTGTTTTCCTTTCTTCCACAGTCTTTCACAACTTATGGTGTTTTTTGTTTGCTATTTAATGTCGTTTCGAGTAAAGAAAAATTAAAATGTAAAATTTTGGGCGCCTGGGTGGCTCAGTTGGTTAAGCGACTGCCTTCGGCTCAGGTCATGATCCTGGAGTCCCGGGATCGAGTCCCACATCGGGCTCCCTGCTCAGCAGGGAGTCTGCTTCTCCCTCTGACCCTCCTCCTTCTCATGCTCTCTGTCTCTCATTGTCTCTCTCTCAAATAAAGTCTTAAAAAAAAAATTTTAAAAAAAAATAATAAAATGTAAAATTTTTGCCACTTCTCTTTATATTGTGGGATTTCTGTTTAAATGCAAATAAAGAGCATTTAACTCACATGCTGAATAGCCAAAATTACACAATTTGTATTTTGTAGCTTGTACAGCGCACACATATTCCCTTCCTACCAGAACATCAGAAGTGCTGCAAAACATTAACCCAACTGTTTTTATTTCACTTCTTGATACACACATACTCTACTAACACTCTATTTTTGACTTACTGATGAGGAAGGAAGGACTGAAAAGAAAAAGTAGAGGCTTTTGTCTTTTGCCCTTTCTTTGTATGCCATCATTTTTGGCACAAGTCGTTGGCTCATACAGGGAGGAAGAACAGGTAATAATAGGATCTGTGGTCATTAGTGTTTCTCACTACGCTATTGACTTCTTCCTGCACTCGAAGCAAGTTCTGCATCCAATGGAAAGTATGCCTCTTGGGGTCATCTCTGTCTCCCTCCCTGAGTTCAGCCATGGATGCAGCAAGATTATCATTTACCTTTTACTCACTTTGAGTCGCACTGAACTCTGCATGCATCCCGGGTCCCCAGAATTCTGTGCATATGGGGCATCACAAAAGCTGCGTGTGAATGGAGACACACGCATTGTGTGTGCCTTCTCTGAACACACTTGTGCTCCAGGGTCCCCTCAGGTTTCGCTTACAAAACACAAGTTCAAATACACAATGGGTAGTAATTTCAAGTAACAAAACATTAAACCAAGCACGAGGACCCTCTGAGCACAGGGGTTACAGATCCACAAAGCCGGCCCTGCTCCTGGCGACAAACATCACAGTAATTAGTTTGGTCAATCAGATTCTCTCTGTTGGGAAGTTAAACAGAGATGTGACAATGAGAGAAGCGTAAGTCACTAAGAACCAGAAGTAACAGAGGAAGAAAATATCTAGGCCACGAATGAAGCACCATAAAGAGTATTCATAAACCTCTGGTCCTGAGGTATCTGGAATTTCCCTTAGCTTCTGATGACCTCCTATTTCCATCTCTGCATTGTCTGTGCTCTATCACAGTTTCTACACTTTGCAGGAGGTCTGGCTATGTGGCTGAAATTCTACTGATTACCACACTTATCCTTGTAATGCATCTCTCATTACTCAGCATAATTTGAATAATTCTTTGTTTCTTGCAGCTGGAAGCCTGATAAACAGTTGAGGTAAATGGTTGCTATCGGTACTATAATTTTTTAACAAAAGGAGGAAAGACAGCTGGGCTTTCAATAAATGAACCCCAAGAATGAATATATCAATGTCCTTACCACATTAGCTGAGATGGTTCCTGTTCATACTGCAACTTCCCTCCTTAGACAGATGGAGATCAAACAGTCACCATAGTTATTAGATTATTCACTGACACTCTTTCTATACATGTATATATGTATGTATGTATATGTACATCAAGATGTTCTTCCTGAGTTATTTATAATAGCAAAAAATTACAAACAACTTAAATGTCCAACAATATAGGGTTGGCTAAATAGATTATATCCTTCAGACAATTTTTTCAGGCAATAAAAAGTCTGTCTTTAAAAAATATGTACAGTGTACATGTCAAGATGGTCATAATATAATTAGAAAAACAAATAAATATGTGTGCTTACCTTAACATTGACAATTATGCTCTGAAAGTATATTTATTTACTTACTTATTTATATGAATAGAACAAAAACTATAAAGTTACAAGTTATTTATCTCTGAGCTATAGGATTAACATTTTTTTTCTATTTTCCATTTTGTAATTCTTAATTATTTAATATACTTTAAGATATGATAAAAAAAATCAAATATTTTCTCCAGGAAGCTAATAAATTCCCATCAGTGTAATTCCACACTCAATAAATAGCATTATAATTATGATTTGACCTCTCAAGCAGTTAAGTATAGTGATTAAAAGGATGTGTTCCTGAAGTCAAAGAGCTCTTGGCTCAAATTATAGGTCTGTCACTTTCTAGCTATTTGACCATGAGCAAGAAAACTTCATCTGCCTGTTTCCTTATCTGTAAGATGAAGTTTTCAATAAATGACCACTTTCAGGGTCATTACAAGAAGGAAATGAGATGATCAGTTCCCTCCTGCTTATTGTCCCTTCTGTTGATTGTGTATCCAAGTGACTCGGGCTGGCACACAAGAGCTGCTCAAGAAATACTCGCTGACTAATTGGGCACATACAAATACACACGCATGCGGAATGAAGGCAATGGGAATCCCCACAAAATCAGGCCAATATAATGATATTTTATTTTATACTTTTTTTATGATGTTTTGCATAACCTGTGATATGTAAAAATAAATACCAACTTACAACACCTTCAGCTTCCTTTTATTAAAAAATCTTAATGCTGTTTTGTTTTGTCTTTAATCTTTGTGTTGAAGATCTAGGGTGACATTATAACTGATAATACTTCTATTTTATCATTTTTATTTAAATTTGTTTACTTAATATTTAATAAGTAACTGATTCACTGGGTTCAAAATTTTAAATGGCTTAAAAATGATATAAGAGGCAAAATTCTCCCTTCCTCTCCTGTTACCTTCTCTCCTCTTCCTATTATACTCTCCAAACAGATAACCCCTGCTATCAATCCCTGAGGTGCTTTTCCTGGGATTTTAAAATCTCTTGTCATTTAAATTTTGGTACCCCCCAAATACGTCCAAGTCTCAACACCCAGTACCAATGCATGTGACCCTATTTGGTCTTTGCAGATGTAATTACGTTAGCTTTCTAAAAGTGAGGTCATCCTGGAGTTAGGGTGGCCCCTATATCCAAAGCCAGGTGTCCTTTCAAGAAAAGAGAAAGGCAGAGGAAGATTTGAGACACAAAGAAAAGGGCCATGCAACCATACAAGCAGATTGGAGGGATGGGATTTTGTACTTTGAACCCCCAGAACTGTAAAAGAATAAATTTTTGTTGTTTTAAAGTCACCAAGTCTTTGGTAATTTGTTGCAGCCCAAGGAAACGAACATAACATCTAAGCAACATGAGAATATCCATTGACTTTCATTCACTATGTAATAGTTCTTAGAGTTTCAATGCGGTATCTACACCTGCTGTCACAAAAGTCAAAACCCCGAACAGTTTTTAAACCATAGGAAAGTTGGAAGAAAAATATTTTCTACTCTTTGACAATGCTGGGGTTTAATTATACGTTTCTTGAATTGCAGCTTCAGGAAATTTCAAAACCCCGTAATTTATCCTTCTTCTACCATATGAAATATTCTATGGGGACAAACAAGATCAGGGCTATTATACTCATTTCATCTTACCCAGAAGGTAGAAGTAGTAATTCATACTTTCAGAGAGAAAGAAAGAGAATTTGCCTGAAGTGGCCAATTTTAATT
The DNA here is from genome assembly GCF_011800145.1 of Mirounga leonina. Classification (NCBI taxonomy): domain Eukaryota; kingdom Metazoa; phylum Chordata; class Mammalia; order Carnivora; family Phocidae; genus Mirounga; species Mirounga leonina. The sequence goes on along the minus strand of NW_023270377.1, from coordinate 5,284,182 downwards.
TCTGCATTTTCTGGTTTTTAACACTGGGCTTAAGCTGTAGTTAATGCTGAAAATAAATGTGTTGCTCGGAGGCAAGGGCAGAAAATGTGCGTCTCATGAATAGTGCCAGGCATTAACCCGTTTGTTCCGAGATCGCGGGAGTGGGATGGAAGGAGCAAACAGGCGACAGGGGTGGTCAGAGCTGTGAGGAGCTCGGGGGTGGGCAGATGGGGCTCAGGAGGACAGCTGTTTACAAACAGAGGTACTTCAACATTGAACAGCGTGCGTCGTGTTCTGGAGCGTGATACAGCTCTATACGGTTACAGTGATATTAATATAAACACACTGCCCAATACTTTCACACCGGTCATCCCGTCTGATTGTACAGTTGTGCTCTGACATAACTGCCTTACCCATTTCACAGATGCAGCCACCGTGGGTCCCGGATATAAAATGACTCCACCAGGGTGGCCCCAGTACAAAGTTGTACACAGGCTTGAACCCACTGTTTGGGATTTCAAATTCAGCCCTCTTTTCATTAAACAACAGCTACTTTTGAATGACAGTAAATCTTCCCAGCCCAGGTATGACCCTGCTCGTTCCGTTTTAGACGAGAAAACCAAATAAATCTGCTCCTGAGCCCAAGAACCGGAGGGGAAGCTGAAGTCAAGGGTGTGCTGTGGGAGTTCTCCTGAGTTCTCCTGAGGACCAGCTTTCCACATGAAGCACCCTCAAGGCCGTGTTATGGATGAGACCCTAACATCATGATGGCGACGGGTTAGGCGAGTGTGCAGCCCTCTTCAGCGAATTCTCCGATACGGGTCGGCATCAGAGCAAGAAAACGTGCCCACTTTACCCAATACGTAGCAGAACGTGATAACCCAAAATGCCAAACAAAAAATTTCCAAGGGCGTTTATATTAATAAGCAGATGATCTCCCAGAGGGATTATTCTACTGGAGAAAGGCATGCGCTTGCATTTGAAACTGAGTACAAAGCACCCGGTTGACCTCTATCAGGGGAACCACCAGGCTGGCCTGACCCCATGGCTTCTGGGGAGGCGGGTCTCGTGCTCTCCACCTGCTATGTGCTGATGACGGATCCCTGAAGGTCGGGTCTAAAGATACACAATTGGCCTGGCGCTCTTGTCTAGGAAATGCCGGGCTGTGGCTGAGGTTTGCATCTCTTTCTATAGATTTGCAGGCAGAGGCAATGAAGCATCTCTCTCTTTCTAAACTCCGGTGGGCCTAGCAGTTGCCAGCACCAAAGTAGGATGTGTGCTGTGTGAGCACTTTTACATGCTGCATTTGCATCTTTTATTCCTGTTTAAAGGCTGAATAATGGATCCAGGTTCTGAGCAGCAGAAATTCTACGGAAATGATTAGCCAGGCTGTGCTCAGGTGAACCTCGCCCCACTTGGGCAGCGGCTGGTCCTCAAGAATGAACCCAAGGCACGCACCTCTGAGGATGGAGGAGACCGGGGTCCTCAGAGGGGTCTGGGGGAGGCTGATCCAAACTATAGGATGTTTTTCCCAATGACCAAGGAGTGCACGGTCTGTGGGATGTTAAACAGCATTGCCGTGCTCAACGTGAGTATGAGTTTAAGGCCACCGTGTACTGGGAAAAACTGCCCTTCGATGTCGCATGAGGCTAGGGGTCGAGAGGGTCTCCGTAGGACACACAGCAAGCTGGGAGATGCACTCATGACAGCTGGTTGGCAACGAATTTACTCAAACCAACCGTTGATGACCAACCTGAGGTTCTGTAACGTGTTGGGGTTGGGAGAGATAAGATGAAAAGAGTCTCCACCTAAAAAGACACAATGGATTAATTACATGTAATCAAAACTAATGAGAAAGGTAAGTAAGCTGCTGGGCCCAAAATTAACTTGAAAGAGTCCATGGTGGAAATGATATGAAATCCACAATTTGCTTTAAAATCACTGGGCAGGGAAGGGGGCGGGCATTAGGTGGGATAGCGAGGAGATGAGACTAATCATGAGCTAATAATTGTTGAGATTTGGGTTTCAGTATATTAGGGTTCCTTATTCCCTCATGTTGTATCCTTTTCAAAATTTTCACTATAGATAAAAACTGTAATCTTTCATTTACAATATCAAAACCCATCAGACACATTAAATTAAACCTTCTAAGAATTGTGCTGTCACTTTATAGAGAAATCTGTAACACCTAACTGAAAAACCTAAAGACCCAAAGAGACAGACAGAATATTCCTGGATGGAAATTTTTGTTATCATGGTGACATCAATTTTCACCTTAATTAATCTATAAATTCAATATAATCCCTGTCAAAATTCCAACAGGAATTTGTTGGAACTTGATTCTTAAGTTCACATGAAGAAAATATGCCAGAAGACCAATAAAATTTAAGAAACAAAGAGAAGGAAAGTATCATACCAAGTATCAGAGCACATTGTAGAGCTATAATTAAAATAGTATGACACTGGTGTAAGAAAGGACATGTATTAATAGAATAAGATAGGGAACTGAGAAATTCATATATATATACATGTCTCATAGATATATGTGTATATATGAGAATCTGGTTTAAAATAAAGATTGCATTTCAAGCCCTTCCCCTCCTGATTTGGGACAAATTCAGTTTTTCATTTGGAAAAAAAATGCATTTATTAATATTTATTTATATATCAATATACTTATATATTTTTTAAGATTTTATTGTTGAGTAATCTCTACACCCAACACGGGACTCGAACTCACAACCCTGAGATCAAGAGTCAACTGTTCTACCAAATGACCCAGCCAGGTGCTCCTCAAAATATTTATTTATTGATATGTCTATGTATATCCTATTTCTATATTTATATAACTATACAAAATCACGAATTTATTTTAAATGTTTATTTTACATGTTTATACATTTTCATTTGAAAAATATTTAATTAATATTTGTCTATATATTCCATGTAGATAAATCTTATGAAGACTAAAGGTGAACAAAATTACCTTTCTACCTGTGTAGCACTCAGTGTCCACATGTATAAATGTAAACCATACATAATATATATACGTGCATGTGTAGGCTTCTGTATGTACACATACATGTAGGCATGTATGTATACACATTTTGTAAATATGTGTATGTGACTGTGACGATATGAAGAGAGCTGTGGAGACACGGAGGCGCGGTGGGGAGGCTGAGGAAGGCTTCCCCAGTGGGACACCTCACCAGCCAGCAGGAGAAGGTCCAGCCCCGGCAGGCAGCCCTGAGAGCCGGAGGGGAGAGGCCTGATGGCTCTCGTGGTTGAGATGCCGTAACCACATAGTGTGACCACAGGAAGGGGTCTGCGGCAGGGAGGCATCAGCCGGGAGGGTGGAAATGAATGGTAGAGCCAAATCCTGGCTGTTGTGACCAGAAGAGTATAGAAGGACCCTCTGGAGGACAGCTTACAGACAGACAGACCAGAGACAGGCAGACACATCTGGAAGCCACCCCAGTGGGCCTAGAACTTGGAGAGGAGGGAGGACCCAGTTGAGGGGGCTAGTCTCCCTATGGGAAGAGGGAGAAGGAAGGTCAAGACATTTAGACGCGGTCCCAGCCCTGGTGCCCGTGACAATCACCTGGGAGCTTTTCAGCACGCCAATTAAGGAGTGGTGCAAGGACACGGTGTTTCTGTCAGAAGCTCCTTGGACGACTCCACCAAACAGCCAGAGCTGAGAACCACTGAAGTTCTGGGCCAGGACGGCTGGAGGGGGCTGGGAACTGATTAAAGAAGCAAGAAGAGGAGGTACCTGGAGGAGGCCTGTCCGCTTAGGGGAACCTCTGTCAGCACAAGGAGCTTCTTACAGCGAGATGGCGCCCGAGTGAGCCCCGGCCGCCATGACAGTACCACAGACTGGGCAACAGACATTTATTTCCTCAGGCCCAAAGGCCGGAAGTCCAAGGTGAAGGTGTCGGCAGGGCTGGCTTCTGTTGACACCCTTCTCCTTGGCTTGCGGTGGGCGCCTTCTGGCTGTGCCCCCACATGCTCTGTCCCCTGTGCACGCATTCCTGGTGTCTCTTTGTGTGTCGTGATCTCCTCTACTTATGAGGGCAATGGTCGGATCAGATTAGGGCCCACCCTAACAGCCTCGTTTTAACTCGGTCACCTCGTCGAAGGCCCTGTGTTTAAATACATTGTTAGGTACTGGGGGGTGCACTTGGGAGGCACATAATTCAGCCCACAGCAGCATCTTAGAGGTGGTGAATGAATTAAGCAGAAGGCGGCTTTGTCCCCTCAGCCATGGAGGGACCAGCTGCCCACACGTCCCATCTGATCAAGAGCCAGTGACATTCTAATCTGGGGGGCTCCTGCAGGGCGTCTATTGTTACCTCCCACGCCGTGGATGGATGGGACGGGTGACTCGAGTCTCAGCGGGAGAATTAAGAACACGCTTTCATTTCCTTAAAGTCAAAACAAGGACAGTCGCATCTCACTATTGTCAAGAGCTTCCTGTGTGTCTGGTGTCTCCTCACTTCCACCTCATGTTAGCCAATATGCAAGTAGCTCTGTTTTCAGGATGTCTCTAAGAAAAACAGGTGTGGGGTGCGGGCATGACCTGCTGAAGCCCACGGCGCGGGGAAAAGGTGCTGCCAGGCCTTGACCTTGGCCCCTCTGACTCCAGATCCTGTGCCTTCAACACCCATCCCACACTGCTTCTCTCCAAGTCTTATCACCCACTTCTTTGCTTAGAAACATTTCTAATTCTTTTGGAACTGAAAGTTCTTAAGAAGATTTCAGATCAAAGAAGTGATCTTCTATCCAAGTTTGCAAATTGTTTCTTCTCCCTGGGACTCTGAAAGCCCTTGATCATGTTAGGGATGTGGCCGTTGGGGGCGGCCCAGCTGGGGCGTTGGCTGGGGGTCCTTGCAGGCCTCTCAGGCAGCCGCGCCGTGGAGGTAGATAGAAGGGGGAAGGTGAGGCAGGGGGCCCTGGGGTGCCTAGGGATGCGGGCATGCACCTTGCAGGGGCATAGGGAAGTCACCCTGTGGATCACAGCATGAGTGTCAAGAGACAGAGCATGGAGGGTGTGAACGCAAACATCCGCATCTTTGTCCACCATCAGCCGGCTGCCAGTCATTCTCAACAACAGAATTTCACCCCTTGGGGGAAGATAGGTGGTTTGCCGACTGCATATAAGAACCATCCATGTCATTCTGGAAGAACGCTCTCCGTATGTATCCCACTAGGGAAGAGAGGCATACAAGCAGTAGGTATCAAAGTAATTACCTGGGGAGTTGTTTTTCAAGAAACAATAAAAATTATATAAAAATCGGTGCTGCCAATACAGGGACTTATAATAATAATGATCCGTACGGGGGTTTTAGCCAACCAGGATGGCGTTCTTGAACTGCAAGTCTGTGATCCACAGAGGCGGATGGGCATACAGCTTATACAGTTATTTGCTGAGAAAAAATGTTATGCTAAATATAATTGTTTTCTGAATATCCTCTTCCTGTCCCCAGTGTGCAGCAAGATGGAAATCACCAGGTATCTTTGGAAATCATCTCTGAGTTGGAAACATGTGGATAGTGCAAAAAATTGAAAAATTTACTGGGGTGAAAAATTACCCTACTTTTCATATACTGTGCAACCAGGGCAAAATCCATGCAAATAAAATAAATTTTCTTTCAGTGGCTGCCATCAGAATCCATTAAAGAAAAGAAAAACAAAAAACTCTGGCACCATCGTATCAGAAATAAGTTTGTTTTGAAGGGTAAAAAATAAGAAGTGGAAAGAATTTTGCTATTGCTTAACAGATATGCACCCCCAACTGACATCATTTCTTTTCTCAACTTTGTGGGTTGTCTGTGGCTACATTAGAGTCCCCTGAGGACTTTCCCTGGCCACCCTGCACGACTGTGGTCAAGCACAAGCGTGGCTTCTAGTGGACAGATGGGTGGGGCTGCGAGGACAATCAGGAACAGCCTCTGGAGTGGAGGAGGGACAGTGCACCCCAAGCCCATTATAAATCACTTTGAACTCCTCTCTAGCTAGCTACCACTCATCTTTCCAAATGGACTGAGTGATTAAGACATAATAGATGCAGTACACATGGATAAACATCAGTTCTCTTGAATTTCAAATATACTAATAAGGCAAAAATGGATATATTTTCCTCATTATTCACTCAAATACATTCTAGCCCTTTTGTTTGATAATTCATTTCTTACTCTGTGCTGGCTCATTCTGCTTCTTGGAGTGTTTCTTATTTCTCCTCCTGAAAAGACCCAATGAGGGCACCTGGGTGGCTCAGTTAGTTAAGTGTCCGACGACTCTTGACTTTGGCTCAGGTCATGATATCAGGGATGTGAGATCGAGCCCCGTGCTGGGCTCTGCGCTAAGCATGGAGCCTGCTTAAGATTCTCTCCCTCTCCCTCTTCCTCTGCCCCCCTCCCCACCACTTCTCTCTCTCTCTCCCTCTCTTAAAAAAAAAAAAAAAAAAAAACTGGTTGAGAACCTGCAATCAAAGGTGGCTGGAGGCAGAAGCCAGTGTCTTCTTTCCAAGTGACATTTCGTCATGACCTCTGGGTCCCCGGCCATCGACAAAGGCCTTGGCAAACCAGAAACCACCCCTGCTAGGTCCTACACCATGGTTGTCCTTGTACCACCTTTGGCCCCTCATCACTAATGTTTGCAAGTCTAAGACCATGAGATGAATAATGATTAACCAGGACGAACTGTTTGGAGTTTCCCTAGCTGAAACAGCTCAGGTGGAACCCATACCTGAGGTCATGGGAGGTGGTCCCCCCCTGTGAAGAGAGCAGCTGCCATTCACACAGGCGACCTCAGAGGGACTGGGGGCGTAGCATCCCCAGTGGAGAGGGGCTGTAAGGCATCTGTGCCTTTCACATCTTCTTTCTAGCCCCTCAGGACCAGAACACCTAACATTTCAGCGGGACCATCTGCACCATGCTCATCAGAAGCCTGCTGGAGAGCTAGCACTGATTAACTACCTAATCCTATTATTAATTGGCCCCACATGACAAATGAGGCAAACAAGGATGAGAAGTTGGGGGAACTTTCTGGAAGGCACTTAGGGGTAGTAAGAGGAAATCCTGGAATACAGACCAGAGGGCGGGTGGTGTCCAGCACATTCCCTGCTCTGTCCCTCCCCTACACTTAGTAGGTGCTCCTCAAACAACCCTGAGAGGATTGTAGTCAGCATAAAAAAGCAGCCCACCTGGTCCAGGCTGCGTGGGGTCGCTTCCAAGAAAACAAAAACAAAAGGAATTCCGATCTTCACTTCATGTCTCAAAAGGCCAAAGGGCCTTTGGCAAAAATTGGCAAGCAAATTTTCTTGAATATCCTTCTCTCCTGTCATTCTTCATGTCGCTTCACAGCTGACAACTGCTTCATACAATGGCTTTCTTCTCTTCAGAGAAGCCCCTGGAGGAGCTTGCTCTGAAACCCAGCCCGCAGGACTCCCAAACTTTCCTCCTCCCTGCTGCCCTCCCAGAACGTGTCGGTTCTCTTCCTGCTGGACACACTTTCTCTTTCAAGATCTTCACGACTTTCTCTATGGTCCAGGCTGTGAACACGCACGCACCGCACACGCACTCACGGGCACAGATGCACATCCGCACGCACTCACGGGCACAGTAGCCACGCTGGAAAGAAGAGTAGTGGGTTCGGCAAGAATTTTCCCATGCAGAACGGTGGGCATCAGATGGCGACATGATGACATGATGGCATTTTTCAGTCCCAGGTCAGCCCACCCCCTTTTGGTTCTCTGTCCTGAGGATCACCTTCCTGGGGTCTCAGCCTGAAGAAGCTGTTTTAGGCTGTTAAATACGCCTATTGTTTTATTTATTTGTTTCTGATTCTGTTTTCCAGAAAGGTTGGATTTTTGTTTGCTTTGTTCACATGAAAGATTTCTGTTTCATAATATAGGCTACACTCATGAAATGTAACTCTCTATGTTTCTCCTTACTGTCCTGGTCTTGTCTTTATCTTATCATTGTTACAGGTTGAATTGTGTCCCCTCTCCCCCCCCACCAAGTTTCACTGAAGTCCTGACTCCACTATGTCGAAATGTCACCTAATTTGGAAAGAGAATCATTGCAAATATGATCAGTTAAGATGAGCTCATACTAGAGTAGGTTAAGTCCTAATCTGACATGACTGTGTCCTTATAAAAAGGAGAAATTGTGACACGGAGCCACACACAGGGAGAACGCCATGTGAACACAAAGGCTGGGACTGGGTTGTGTTCTCCAAGCCAAGGAACACCAAGGAAGGCCAAGAAACCACTAGAAACTCTGGGGAAGTCTTGGAACAGATTCTCCCTCACCGCATCAGAAGAAACCAGCCCTGCAGATACCTTGATCTTGGACTTCTGGGCTCCACAGCTGAGACACCCAGTTTGTAACACTTTGTTATGCAACACTAGCCAACAGATACAAACTAATACTAATAATTTCATACTGTTTTCCATTCACCGTCTACTCTTACATTTAGTTGTCCTTTTTTTTTTTTTTAAAGATTTTATTTATTTATTCATGAGAGACAGAGAGAGAGAGAGGCAGAGGGAGAAGCAGGCTCCCAAGGAGCAGAGAGCCGGATGCGGGACTCGATCCCAGGACCCTGGGATCATGACCTGAGCCGAAGGCAGACGCTTAACCATCTGAGCCACCCAGGCGCCCCTAGTTGTCCTTCTTATGTCACATTTATTTCTTCAGTTTGATTTTATCTGTCTGAACATTTCAATCTGTTGTTACTCAAACTTTATATCTCTGCTATTTTGCTTTTTTTATTCTTTGGGCGACATATCATCATGTGCCTCTTGTCCTCTCAATAGCTGATCGGTGGGTTTTCTTGACTTCTGTCTCTGCCATCAACATGATTTCTTCTCACCATAGCTGGGACAGTGGTGCAACGGATCTGTGCACCCTACAAGCACCCCAGGGTAGCTGATGCTTTTTCCTTTTCTCTCTCTCCAATTTTCCTTAAAGGATCTTCCATCTCCTTTGATGTTGATCTTCTCAATATTTTCAACTTGTTTGAGACTATCAAGCCAAAATATTTTCCCTGGGACAATTATGATTCTCTTTGCACAGATTAAACATTGGATTATGTGTTGTTTTTGTATTTTTGTATGTCATATACCATCAATGCCTTTTTAGGGAGAAGGCACTCTGTGCTCGTCCAGGGGGCCATGCTTGGATGGCCAACACCAGGTTTAACGCCCTACACTTTGTCTTGAACTTCTAAGTTTCTGCACTGCGCCCTGTGAATTACGCAGCTAGTCCTGTGTGGAGAGGGGCATCTTCTAAAGTCTGTACCTTTGTATCTTTAACCACCGGGTACTGAGAAAGTTGCACACACTTTGTGTTACAGGATAGCAGGTCCAGCAAGGAAGGAGCATCTGTGTGAGTTGTGGGTAGGATGTCCTGAATTTCCCGTGTGATCTTCATGGAAGGAAGCCCAGATGAGGCTCTGGGGTCAGTCTTTTCAAAGTATTTCTAGGCAACCTGCCTTGAACGCAGTATGTTTCCAGGAGGGCTGGAGCTCATCAATACGCAAAAATATGTTTTTACAGTCTTCAAAGCCTGAAAGAGAAGATTGAACAGAAAAAGAATTTTTTTTAAGATTTTATTTTTAAGCAATCTCTACGCCCAATGTGGGGCTTGAACTGACAACCCTGAAATCAAGAGTTGTGTGCTCCACTGAGCCAGCCTGGCACCCCAAACAAACAAGAATTCTGTACCGGGTCGACAGCTCTTACTGGGGATTCAGAAGGGTCACTAGGTCTGTAGACTTTATAAACTTCAGGACCCCAGGCCCAGCAGCAGCCCTGTGTCCCCTGCGTGCCCCACACTGCAATGCTTTCTCGCCCACTTCTGCCCACAGACGCAGTCCCGGCGCCACCAGTGGTCTGAGCCCACCTTGGCTTACCTCCCACCCTAAGTCGCCCCCAAGAATCAAGGCCCATCTTGACCCCCTGTTAGATTCCTCCCTGGCTCCTCATTCTTTTCAGACCCCTGCCATAACCAGACAGACCTCTGGAAACACAGCAACACCCACTTTCTCATTAGTGGTGTCCTCAAAGAATGTCTCCTTGTTCTGTGAGGGTTTTCAGAGTGGGCTCCCCTAGGTTTCTCACCGCTGAACAAAGCCAGCCTCCCCAACCCAGTGAGGGGCCCTCAGCCCCTGCACAGGCCTTGACCCCTGACACAGATTCCCAGCATGCCCTAGTTTCCTCTTAGAAAACAAAGCAGAATGGAACTCATCAATATGAAAAAATGTGTTTTCATAGTCTCCAAAGCCTGAAAGAAAAGATTATTTTTTTAAAAAATGCTATAAGAGCTATTGGATAAATTTTCTTTCTCTTTTATCCTGAAAATTTCATAAATATTTTGTTTTTGTTTTAACAAAGAAGAAAACTGTTCTTCACTTGCCAAACATTGTAAAGCTCATCTGGCAAATACATTTTCAAGAACATCTAATACATTTTTGAAAAATAAAGATAATGAAGTGAGACATACCCTAAAGAATATCATAAAGCAAAACAATGCTGATAAAAAAAGAAGAAGAATTAAAACAGTACAGTGATGGCCCGGAAACAGGATAAAAACACATGTTATAAATAAATGTAATATATTATAAAGGTAAAGTTACAAATTAGTGAAGAAGTGAAAGATTTTTCAGCAAAACCATATGTGTGAAATTGACTAAGAATTTGGGAGACAGAATTACGTTCTTACTTTTCATCTTAAACCAAAATGAACTCCAGACAGATTAAGGATTGATATAAAACAAAGCTTTAAAAATAATTTTTTAAAAAGTAGCAAAAGATTTATATTATGTCAAGGTGGAAAGGGGGCTTAAAAGCTGGACACTAAAGACAGATATGCCAACAGGATTGTTTTGACTAGGATTGCCAGACATTTATTAGGCCAGAAACACAGATTATAGATGGTGGCCCACATATCACATGTGTAAATATCCAAAAGTTATAAATCAAGCTAACACACTGTTAAATGAAATCTGTTTTATCCTAACATGACAAATACACTGTCATAACAAACAACAAAAACAAAAATTTACATAAAGCTATGGTTTTCATATGATTGGAAGTTGGCAAAATATCAAAGATTGAGTTTAATATTGTGTTGTGCCTGGTAATCTGTTGCTGAGCCAGCAATGTTTGGACTAGTCATACAACAAATATATGCATAACTAATAACATGTATTTTTTCTATAAAAATGATTTCCTTGCCTTCACTTCAGCAAAAATCACTATACTATTTTTTTAAATTTTCTACATAATTTAGATTCCATTGACACTAATGATCTTAGGGATTAAAAGGTAAAATTTAATTGCTTTCCAAATGTATAAAATTTGAATTATTTTTCTAAGTTTTCAAATAGTATTTTTCTTCTAAAATATCCAAAGTTATCTATTAAAATTAAAGGGCCAAGTTTTAATTAATGCCTATCAGACTTTTAAATCATAGTTATTTATGTAGAGCCACATTTTAAAATGTATTTTCATTAAATCTTACTAAATATTTTAATAAAAATAACGCTATTTGCAAGTCCAGCATTCACTGTCTTTGTTGCCAACATAAAAAAATGGAATCATGCTTCACGCTTGGTATATTTACATGTGTGTGTGTGGGATACTAATCCTTCCAGAGAGAATAATGTGTGTGTGCACATGTATATAGAGACAAGGAGACTGTGAATTATTTAGCATCACAACATGTTCCTTGGCCTCCATGTGCAATCACAAATGTCATGCTACTCTGGAAAGATCTCCAGATTCAAGAATTAGTACATGCAAAGGAGCAAGGAAATGGACACAGTCCAACGAAGAAATTGTACTTTAATATGCAAGAATGTATTTAATTCATACTCTACAAGACGCAGGTTTTGACCAATCTGTCTTTTTTCTCCCCAAAGTGCTTATGTCCCCTAGTGCTCCCTGTTCAGGAGAAGAGGCTCTTCCCAACTTTAGCAATTGCCCGACACACATCATCAGGACTTGTTCACCTTCGGCATCTTGCCTAAAAGAACGTAGGCAAGAGGTGAGAAATTTTTTCTAGGAACATGAATGAGGTTGGTCCCAACAGCTATCATTTAGGATATGGACCCCACTGTACCAATGGCAGGGATTCCCACTTCATAAGGGGCATTGGCTTTGACGACATTTTTAAAAAGCATCTTCTTATAAAACAAACAATACAAAACATCCATGAATAAAATAAAAAAGCAAACTAGAATATACATTTGCAACATACACAACAAGCCAAGGATTAACTTCATTACTATGTTAAAAAACAAAAAAACTTACAAATGATTTTACACATACCCCCTAAAGAAAAGCATACAAAGATAACAGCATCAAGGGGTGCCTGGGTGGTTTAGTTGGTTAAGCTTCTGACTCTTGGTTTCAGCTCAGGTCATGATCTCGGAGTCCTGGGATCAAGCCCTGCATCCAGCTCCACGCTCAGTGGGGAGTTTGCCTCAGGATTCTCTGTCTCCCTCTGCCCCTCCCCTCACTCATTCTCTCTCAAATTTAAAAATCTTCAAAGATAATGACATCAAACAATTCACAAAAGGAAAGCTAGAAACGGCAAATATATATATGTATACATGTATGTATATATCATTCAACCTTATTAATAGGCCTTACTTTCCAGGTAAAAGGGTCTTGATGGAGATCCTTAGTGGCCCAAACACCTGCTATTTGCAAGTCTGAGAGAAGTGGGAATGGGAGCTCACAAGGACAGGGGGTTTAGGGAAGAACTCTGAAGGCACCAGGGATATAATATCAGGGGGCAAGGTAGTGGGGGGGGTCACAGGCCACAGAGAGATCCAGCAGGGGAGGGCCCTGCTTATTTCACCACTGGAGACCAGAGATGAAGGAACAGAGAGGCTGCACTCTACCCCAGCGTGTTTGCTGGAGTAACGGATGACTAACCATCACCACCATTCTGACGGTCCATACACTCTCAGGGGGCACTTGTCTGAATCCTGACAGCCTTTACTCATTTGCCTGGAGACAAAATACACTTCTTGGCTCTTGGGAGGTCACCAGGGACCTCTGAAAGAGTGAGTCAGTAAACATGGCTTTGCCAAATGCACATTTGCAAGTCAGGGACCCGATGCTATTTTAATTCCTCTACTAGCACAGAAATTAAAATCACCAGCTCTTCCTTACAGTTATTGGGTTCTACATCTAAACCATCATTTCTTTTTTTTTTATAAAACACATAGCTAAAAATTTGCTGCTACCACTATTAATATAAACTAGCAATAAGCATTTAACTAGAATTTCAGGACAAGTAGCTAGTGAACCTAAAAATAACTTATTTTTATTTGACATTAACTGTGCTAAGCAACTTTTTGTTTAACAAAGGACTTTAGAAGTCATTATTAAAAGGAAATATTACAAAAGCCAGCTCTTGGAAACCAGCCCATTTGTCACCATATCATAGATTTATATATTAAATAATAGCAGCCCAGATAAAATTATAACACACTTTTCTCCAAGTCATCCTTTGCCTAGCCACAGTCTCACTGGAATATTGTGCTAAAGAAAGTGACATTAATTTTATCCTACATTTTACTGAACTAAGATAATTACAACCCTAGATTTTAGTTTAAAAAAAAAAAACACAAAAACTGTCCTCCATTGATCCAGCAGATTATTGCACTCTGCTACTTTCCTCCCAGACCTCCCACCCACAGATTACCATCTTTACCTCATAGAGAAACTCTCTGTGGAAATAACATTTGATCTTGGAAATAACAGACAAATTGCAAATAAAAGTGTTTAATCACTTGCCACCTTCAGAAGTGAAAGACCTATGTATTGAACATTACAAGATACTATGAAAACAATTGAAAAAGACACAAATAAATGGAAAGGTATTCCATGTTCATGGATTGAAAGAATTAATATTGTTAAGATGTCCATATTACCCAAAGCAGTATACAGATTCAGTGCAATCCCTACCAAAATTCCAGTGGTATTTTTCACAGAAATAGAACAATCTTAAAATTTGTATGGAACCATAAAAGACCCCAAATAGCCAAAACATCCTTGAGAAAGAAAACCAAAACTGGGGCCATCATGCTCCCTGATTTTAAGCTACATTGCAAAGCTATAGTAAAAAAAAAAAAGTAGTAAACAGTATGGTATTGCCATAAAAACAGACACACAGATCCATAAAGCAGAGTAGAGAGCCCAGAAATAAACCCACACATAGATGACCAATTAATTTACAATAAAAGAGTCAAGATATAAAATCAGGAAAGCGCAGTCTATTCAATAGTGTTGGGAAAATTTGACAGTCACATGCAAAAGAATGAAACTAGACTACGATCTTATACCATATAAAAATTTTAACTCAAAATGGATTAAATTCTTGAACATAACCCCTGAAACCATAAAACTCATAGAAGAAAACTTGAGCTCCTTGACATGGGTCATGGCGATGATCTTTTGAATCTGACGTGAAAAGCAAAAGCAACAAAAGAAGAAACAAGTGGGACTACATCAAACTAAAAAGCTCTGCCCAACAAAGGAAAAAGTCAACAAAACAAAAAGGCAATCTACTGAATGGGAGAAAAGAATTGCAAATCATATATCTGATAAGGGGCTGATATTATATATATATATATATATATATATATATAGCTAGTGAACCTAAAAATAACTTATTTTTATTTGACATTAACTGTGCTAAGCAACTTTTTGTTTAAAAGGGACTTTAGAAGTCATTATTAAAAGGAAATATTACAAAAGCCAGCTCTTGGAAACCAGCCCATTTGTCACCGTATCATAGATCTATATATTAAATAATAGCAGCCCAGATAAAATTATAACATATATATATATCATAGATATCTCATAGAACTCAATAGCAAAAACCCCAACAATTTAATTTTAAAAATGGGCAGAAGACCTGAATAGACATTTTTCCAAAAAAGACATCCAGGTGGTCAACAACTGAAACCACAGTGCGATATCACCTCCCACCTGCTAGAACAGCTAATATCAAAAAGACAAGAAATAACAAGTGTTGGTGAGGATGTGGAGCAAAGGGAACCCGCATGCACTGTTGGCAGGAATGCAAACTGCTGCAGCCATTGTGAAGAACAGTATGGCAGTTCCTCAAAAATTAAAAACGGAAATACCATAGGATCCATCAATTCCACTTCTAGGTATTTAACCAAAGAAAATGAAAGCACTAACTTAAAAAGATATCTGCACCCTCATGTTCATTGCAGCATTATTTACAGCAGCCAAGCTATGGAAACAACTTAAGTGTCTATTGGCGGATCAGTGGGTAAAGAAATCATGGCACACACACACACACACACACACACACACACTGGATTATTTGGACATGAGAAAGAAAGACAACCTGTCGTTTGGGACAGCATGGATTGAACCAAAGAGCATTGCGCTAAGTGAAATAAGTCAGAGAGAAAGACAAATACCTTGTGATCTCTCTTATATGTGGAATCAAAAAAAAAAAAGAAAAGAAAAAGACCCAAGCTCATAGGTACAGAGAATAATGGTTGCAAGAGGCAGGAGATTGGGATAGTAGAAATTGATGAGCTATTCTGTTCTGTTTTGTTTTTAGTTTAAATAAATTGAATGAAAATTTAAAAATAAACAAATATATACATTTCACTGAAATTACCAAAAATAAATAAATAAATCCTGAGATGCTGTTTCACCGAGTCAGGCTGCTAACGCTCCTATGTGCCTGCCCTTCAGCAATTGGTCTAAATTCACATCACACCCAACACTTCTGTTTCCTAAGAGTTAAAGATAATAAGCCCAAGAGTGCCGGCACATAGCAGGTGCTTGTTAAGTATCTGTTAATGAAACGTGTGTTCACTAGACCTCTCTGCTGGGATGACTGTTTCTGAGAGATAGCACGATACGTGTGTGAGATCTGGACCTGCTGACTTAGGATGGGTTCTGCAGGGGAGAAGCCTGTAGCCTTGGCTCCAGACTCTGCACTGGGATGGGGCAGATTCCCCAGGGAAGCTGCAAAGATGCTCTCTCCAGTGGGAACACTATGGCAGCGAAGGGATGCAAAGCTCTCCAGACATGGCTCAGGAAATCTGCAAGACCACAGAGGGGGGCTTGTTGATGTGTGATGGGAAAAGGTCAGACATTGGGCATGAAGTTAACACCGGTCTGGGTGGACGGAGCGGGTACAGGGATGTGTTAGGTTTTAGTCCCTGGGGTGAACTCAACCCCAGGAGGTCAGGGCCATAAGTAGAAGTGGGACAGACACTAGACTCAGTACAGAAATGAAAATAAGGCCCAAAGCCCAGATCCAGGTGGAATGACTCAAACCTGCAGTGGGTACAGAGTCTTGGGGCTCAGAAAGAAAGGAGGGTCATTTATAACAACCCATCTAGTCGGTTAGATTAGTTGCAAAGGGCAAACCTAGCTAAGCCTCTCAGGTTTGGTCTGGCCAAGTTTAAATATCTGTCCGAGAAGTAAAATGGAGGGGGTCAGGGGTTGGGGGGCATGTCCTTGGGACACCAGTTAAAGGAAGAAGAGGATCTTTGAGGCTGGGCTACAGAAGTGAGAACTGACACAGAAATTTACCATTAGACTGAAGTCATTCCACCAAGGCTAACACATCATTTACTTTGACCCAACGTGATTATAAAAACAGGGAGAAAGGGCAGGAGGCAATAATTAGGATATGTCCCAAACTTAATGGCTTTTAAAATCAAATTTCTCGGTGTAATGCATATATATAACCAAGAGGAGACAATTACAATGAGACTTTTGTTTAAAAATATGTTATATAGGGGCTCCTGGGTGGCTCAGTTGGTTAAGCGACTGCCTTCGGCTCAGGTCATGATCCCGGAGTCCCGGGATCGAGTCCCGCATCGGGCTCCCTGCTCGGCAGGGAGCCTGCTTCTGCCTCTGACCCTCCCCCCTCTCATGTGCTCTCTCTCTCGTTCTCTCTGTCTCAAAAAAAAAAAAAAATGTTATATAGACTCAATTCTCTTTTTTTAAAGATTTTATTTATTTATTTGACAGAGCAAGAGAACACAAGCAGGGGGAGCAATAGACGGAGACGGAGAAACAGGCTCCCCTGCCAAGCAGGGAGCCCAATGTGGGACTCTGTCCCAGGGCCCTGGGATCATGACCTGAGCCAAAGGCAGATGCTTAACCATCTGAGCCTCCCAGGCGCCCCTAGACTCTGAATTCTTAAATCACACCTATCACTTCCTACCACAGTTAGGAAGAATTTTGGAAGACTTTGAAGGTCACTGTCTTTGAGCTATTTTACAACTCTGTAAGTTGTAGAAATCAACACCAATGCAAATTTTTTTGTCTGCAAAAATGCAAATTAGTTGTGTCTCCTGGAATGCAATTGATTGCCGAACCATTTGCATCTCTTTGTAAAATCAGTTCTGCATCTTGCCTGCTTTATCTGCGTGGTCTTTGGAATTCTCCTTCTAACAGGTTGTAATATCTTACTGGTTCCCCCATTCACTAATGAGTTGAATAAAATTTTGGGCATGTGTTCATTCTATAGCAGTATGAGAGTCATAATGAAAACTTCCTTTGAAGATTCTCTGTTAATGCTACAAAAGGAGTGAGAATACTCAGCCAATTGGAAAGACGTATTTATGTGTATTGGAACAGAAATAAATAAAATCAAAAGAAACAGCATTTGTGACAGAAGTTCTGTGAACTGGTCATTGGAAGACCTGGCTCCCATCCCAGGGCTGGCATCGATGGTGAGACCCTGGGCAAGTCTGCGCCTTCCTCTAGGACTCAGTTTCCCCCTCTGGGGAAATGAAGGTGAACTACACTCGCTCCAATTTCTGTGATCCCACACCATCAAATTCAACTTGATTTGTTTTTGAACACGTGGCTCATAGTCAAACACAAATGTAAAATCCTTTTGTATCCTAACGCATGAATCCAAATCATCAAATATTGAGTTGAGATATAGTTTTCTAAATATAAAGCAAAAAATCTGTTTCCATCACCGAATGGGGGTGCAGAGTGCTGCCAGCAGCCAGACTTCAGTGTGGGCTCTCCTGAGCAAGAGCCACTTCAGCAGCTGAGAGATGCTCGGAGGACTCGTGTCACTCAAACGGGGGCACGTGGGAAGGGGGACCACGCAGGCAGTGCCACGAGCCCAGGATTCAGTGGCTGGTGGTTATCATGCCCAGAAGAGAGGTCTTAATGCAATTACCCTACACTAGGCCCACAAATTATCATTAGTCATTTAAGAAATCAACAGACATAACAGCCCTTGCAATTTTTTTTTTTTCCAAAGTGAAAGCACACATGCAAGCACGTGAGCTGGGGGACCGGGGTGGGGGGCGCAGAGGGAGAGAGAAAATCTTCAGCACCGAGCCCAACACGGGGCTCCATCTCATGACCCACGAGATCATGACCTGAGCCGAAATCAAGAGGTGGACCGTTAACCGACTTAGCCATCCAGGGGCCCCAGCGCTGGCAAATTTTAATTTGAAGTAAAGGAGGGGATATGACTAAAATGACAAACTGAAGTCCATTAGCTTGGAATATATTTGGAACTGCTAACAGTGAAATGTTCCAAATATCCACGAAATTTTTAAAAGTCATTCATCTGTAGATTTTTATTGAGTATTTATAGGCCCAGAGTTAACTGGGCAGGAAGGAGGAGAGTGGGTGTAAAGACGAGTCACCAGCTGGTCGCCGCTTTGGGACAGGCTGCCTGTCTAACAGGACAGCTTTAGAGATGTTTTCAGAGTGACTACAAATCTGAACCGTCCACCCACAGGGAGGAGAGGAGAATGGAGCTCCCAGCTTCCACCCCTATTAGTCAAAGCTACTCACCAGAGCGTGCGGACCTGAACTTGTGGGTTGGGTATGCAGGCGCCTGGTGGGTCCTATGGGGTCAAGCCTCGGTGACGACAGGGATGCCGGAGGCCAGAGACAAGAGACACGGGGTGTGAGTGTGAGGCAGGGCACTGTCAGGTCCTGCCCTCGGGCCACAGGAAGGCCCCGGGCAGCCACTTGCTAGGTCCCTAAGGTGCCCGTGGCCTGGCCCTCTGACACTGCCAAGGCCGCTCTGGTCAGAAACCGAGGCACACACACAGATGTGGGGAGGTGCACCCATGGTCCAAACACATGGTAACGTTCCCATGGCCTTTATACCTAATTCTACTTGGCTTCGTTTGCTCTCTTCCTTTTTCCATGGGAAAAATGTCTGATCACTCCCATATTCATGCCTCAAAGGAGAAGCCTCAGTTTTTTATCCCTCTCGCTTGGCTTCATGAATCAACATGAAATACATTTTAGAACAACTCTGTAAGGAGCGTCGCATTTTCAGCACGTTCACAACCTAGGAAAAATCACCTCTTATACAGGAAAGTTCACTGTCGTATAAGTTTAAATTGTCCCTAGAGCCAGTCAGATCCTGTTCCTAGAACCTGTATATATTTTATGACTCGTTTCCTGTTACCGGGGCCCTAAATCTTCCGTAAAGGAGTCATTAAAACAGAGGAATGCTAACCAGCAGATGGGCCTCATTCTCCGGCGTCTGGAGCACTGCACGCTTGAACTTGGATGCATGGCAGTGGTTCTCACTCACCGCTTCCGGGTCCCGTTTGACACAAGTCTACAGCCGTGTGCAACAGAGTCCTGGCCTGATCTCTGAGTTACTCTTTCGGCAACATTTCCCTCCTTCTCTGGGATGTTATTTGTGGTCCCCAGTTTTAGGTGTCGTGCTTATGGTACTCCTCGTTGACGCAAAAATGTGTCCAAGAACAAACATGAGCTTCCTGGCCCATGTTCATTGTAGCATGGCAGGTGACTCAGCATGACAAATGAAAAGTACCTGGTCAATTTTAAAGAGCTGCACGAGGTCAGTGGCCCAGGTAACCCCACCCTGGAGATAAATTCAATCGTAATAAATCATTCCCAGTGATTTTTTTTGTTTGGCCACCATCTGCTCTGTGCGCTCCCAGCCCTTCCTTCCACCCACTTCACCCCAGTCACGGCTGGGTATCTACCAGGGAAGCCTCACGTAGACCACGAGCAGATTCTGACTTCTGTGCTGACCTGCAGCTGAGTGTCTGGTGTCATGGGCGAACCCTCATGAAGTACCAATCACATTCACTAAAATACTTAAAATTATAAAGACCGACAATAGCATGTGCTGGAGGGATGGCGGGGTGCTGGCATAGGATCTGCTGTGCACCCTCTTTGGAAAACCAGCCAGCAGGGAGACATACACCACCCTGCACCCCGCAATTCCATGCCTGGGATCCGTCCAAGACTAATGAAAGCATCCTTTCACAAGATGTGTGCAAGAATGTTCATAGCCCCTTTTTTTGGTTGTCAAAACCAAACTACAAAACTCAAGTATCCATTAACAGGAGAACTGAAAAAGAGAACACTGTGGCGTATTCATACACTGACTCCTACTTAGAGATAAAGTCCTGATTCACTACTGATTCACATGACATGGACCAGTCTCACAAGCATGTGAACCCAGATGCGTGTTGTATGGCTCGTTTGCATAAAGCTGGAGAACCAGCAGATAATCCCTGGTTTCTAGGAATCAGCTGTGGTGCCTCTATTGGGCAGAGTACTGACCAACAGGTGGCAAGAGGGAAGCTTCCGGAGTGACTGAAATACTGTATATTTTGACTGGAATGTGGGTTTTCCAACTGTCAAACTCATCAAACCCAACACTTAGGATCTGAGCCCTACATTGCACGTAAATTTTTCCAGATGATACGAAGGTATATCTTTAGGGATGCGAAAGTCAAAACAAAGAAAAGATTTCATCACAGAATGAGGGTGGCCCATGTGCTAGAGGGGAGGTAGGGAGCTGTACTGGGCAAGAGACGCATTTGGGGTCTTGGAGTCCTGGAGCTTGGAGTACTCTCATTCCCCACCTTGGGCAGGACTTTTGGTTTCATAATCATTTGTTAAGACACGTATTAACATTTTATGCTGTTTTCTGTATGTATGTTACATTTCATAATTTTAGACTTTTTTTTTTAATTTTAGACATTTTTAAAAATATTTTATTTATTTATTTTTGCGAGAGAGTGAGCTAGCATGAGTTGGGGGAGAGGCAGAAGGAGAAGCAGACTCCCCACTGAGCAGGGAGCCCGACGAGGGACTTGATCCCATCCCAGGACCCTGGGATCATGATCTGAGCTGAAGGCAGATGCTTAACCAACTGAGTCACCCAGGCGCCCAATTTTAGACGATTTTTAAAAACTATAATGGCCAACACTCCAGTTCTTAGAGGTCCTTCATCTACTTGCACTACTGACAGACTCCAGCAACACTGCTCTGAGCTGCCATCCCCTCCTTCTGCTCTTACCCATTCTCTTGTATATTTCAACAGGAAGCAGATTAGCTACTAGCCTTTTGTTTTTTGTACCTCACCCTGTAACACCCTCAGGGTTTTAGATTTTCATCAAGTAGCTTATCACAGTACATTCTTAAATAAAGACAGCTCCCTGCCTAAGACTATCTAGGCATTAGATTCATAAAATTGACACATTCCGACACAGATGAAAGACAATAGATAGGTAGATGGTGGGGGGGAAGTGTAGATATAGACAAATATAGACATTCTTAAGAATACTGCATTTTCGGGATCCTAGGATAACAAGATCCGAATTATTTCACTCTCTGTTAAAAAGCCCCAATTTCTATGGCGATGTACTACCCCCCGCCGTAACTGCCTTTTCCTGAGATTCCTTATAATTGCACTATGACATTTGGTATCAAATCCTTGATACACAGCTGAGTGAATAGTACATCATTTTGACAATGCATTTTACCGTGAAATGCAAATGTCTATGCATTCAGATTGTTCATCACACACACTTGTAAGGTGTTAAATACTCAGAAAATGGACACGCTTGTTAGCGCTCTTCAGAGCTCAGACCCATCCTCGGGAGAACAGAGGTAGATATAAGCAGCCTCCATCTCTAAGTCCAGTTTAGAGGCAGATTCTTGGAAGTACCAGGGGACCCATAATTAAAACTTGCTTCCCAACATAACCCCAAATCATAGAGTCTGTTACTAGAACAGCAAGACTCCAATACACTGTGTTATGTTCAGCCTATTTTTTTTTAGGACACAAAGTATGAGGAATCATGAGCATTTTGTATTTGTTCCTAATTTCTTTCCATCTCTCTAGAAATTGCATTCATCCATATGATTTTAGTCCCTGAGGAATTAAAAAAGAAGACGAGAAAAAGCATGAAGCTTAGGGTCTCTGCATCCGAAGGTGGCCTCGCGACTTCTCAAGCTCAACCCCCAGGACTGAGCCAGGCATGCTGAGGAGTGGGTTCAGGAGTGTCATGCCAGATTTGGGAGGCCATTCTAGCACAACATGGTCTGTCATTCTGTGCAGAAACACCTGTGAAGCACAGGTAAGGGCTGAGCCCCAGAAGGGCTGACTTAAGAAGGCAGCTCTGGCATCAGCATCCGTGGGCGAGCTCTGCCCCATTTGCCTGGTCTGTCCGTATCCTGTCCTAGGTGCACAGGCAAGTGAAGAGCCCATCCTTCCAACGGCACATTTTACAGTGATACCCCAGGGCTCACTGTTCTTCAGAGATGAACCAACAGAGACAGAGAACAGATTTGCTTGGGATGGGCCAACAAGGAGCCATGCTCCAGCCCCCGATAAAGGAGGGCAGCGTGGAGTGCCCAGACCCCCACTGCCCTGCGAGCCACGAACTCAACATCATCCCAGGCTTCAAACAACAGGGGCAACAACACACCTCCACCATCCTGACCCAGTCCTGTGGTCAGTTCTCTGAGCATGAGGGCATGCCCTCTGCAACCCAGCTCCAGGGCGTGAGTCCTGTCTGTACAGAGCGGTGACAGTTTTCTGAACGCTCTCAACATGCCAGGTGCGACTCCATACTCCCGAATTCTGACATTTGTTCGGGGCTGAATTGTGTCCCCTCAAGACGTGGACGTTGAGTTCTGAGTACCTCAGAACATGAAGATGACCTCAAGAGTTCTATGAATATAAGATCTTAAAATCTGTTCTGTTGCTCTACGAGGAGAGTAGCACATTGAATTGAAATTTACTGGAACTCTACTCTGGGTAGGCACAGTTCTTGGCACATGAGAGGAGTGCCCTTAGTAAAAGACATAGTCCTTTTAACTGAAAAGATGGAAAGCAAGCATGCAAAAAATTGAATAATTAAATTTCTGAGTAACAGCTAAAAGTAGCAGTTGGGCAGACAGCATATTACAGCTCAAGAACAATCTCCAGATGACCTAAAAGATAAAATTGCCATTTCAAGAATATCGAGTTTTAAAACAACTCCCCCAGACATCTAGGAAACATATTTTTCAGAGACTGAGTAATTAGGACCAAGACATTAAGTGGTCAGTTTCGCAAAATTTGGGTGATTACCAGCCACCGTTAGGACTTTGATAAATTATGACATTTCTGTACTTGGACACAGTGTTGGTTTCTGTCTGTTTATCTGTTTTTAACCAACACTCAACTCAGGGAGTGGGGATTAGCCAATTTGTGGATTTCTAGTATAAATATTAGGTTCCAGTTTTTCTTCTCTAGCCACCTTGGAACTGTTTCCTGTGACTAGCTCGGGCTGGCTCAGCACAAAGAGGGATGTGCACTCAGCGTTAATACCCACTGAAGAAAATACAATTGGGTGGGACGATCGGTTGGAGACACACAGAGACATGCTCTAAGGCTGAAGGTAAAAACCATTAGGTTTTGTGCCCATTTTGCGTTATCTTCTCATTACCTCCTCCATGAGCACAAATAATTTAGTTTTATAAAGTACATCAAAACTTTTACACAAGCGTGAATCTTATAATAAACTATCTCCTTAGCTCTGCTGAAAGGTTTCCACACCCCAATCAGACATCAAGTGCTTTTCCCAGAACTGCCTCTCTCACCCCAGGGAGAAAGGAAAGGGCTGAAAGCATTGTTGGCAAACAAGTGACATAATGCAAGCCTTCTTGAGCTTGACTCCCCCAGTTACACTTGACCAGATGATGCTCACAGGTGTGACACAGCCCGGGGGCTTTGCCAGAGCAAAGGAGCAAGCCACTGCTTGCTGGCTGTCACTCCAATTCTTCTTGTTTTCCAATCAAGCAAAACGGATGGATGCCAGTGAGTGAGGATGCTGCCTTGGAGGGAGCAGCTCTAATTTATTTGGAAGTAAAACATTAGCCAACTTTGATCCTTTACGTATTGGTAATACACCAAACGTGTAAGAGACCCCTGTGGGTTGCAACACCCTTGATGAAAAGAGCGAACACAGAGGATAGAATAAAACAACCCCCATCATTTGAAGTAACACAGTCCAAAGAAAAACCAAGAGTGAGATTTATTTTGCAGACAACTGCATCCACAAAACTTCAGCACAAAGCCTCAGAGAGTTGGGCATAGACATGCTTAAGAGAACCCATTCTCTCTTACCAAGTAAAGTGCCAATGGCACGTGTTAGGGAGGGGAGGGTCGCAATTTTCACCCCAGAAATCGGAATACACCTGCTACACACAGTCAGCAAACAGACTAAATTTTAAAAATCGCAGATGGTCCTTTAAGGTCTAAGAGATGTCGTGAGGTCAGACAAGGGAAGGGCTGTGCTGTTCGGTCAATATGGCGACCAAAGGTGGACAATTAGAATGGAAGAAGTTCTGGAGAGGTAGCGGGGACCTGAGGGGCTGCCCCATCTATGTGAGCATGTGGGGTACTCGTTGCGCGTCCTGGCACCTAGCGCGGCCGCATTGGGTGCTGTCCACCCGCCGCAGCTATGATCCAAGAATAGGAATCCCCTTCTGTGATTTTCAGGTGCCACTCTTCTCCGTGGGACTCTGAGGAGGGCCCCCCCCCCCCCCACCGCAGACGTTTGCATGCATATTCTTAGATAAGCATTTCTCCACATGAGAACCACCGCACAAAACATGACAGAACCAAATCTATTGGTAAAATAGTGGGGGTGCCAATGGCCAAACGTTCACCACCGTTGTTAAAGCCACATTTGGCCTGTGAAGTGATGTTGCCCTCACTTTCCCCTGGCAGTTTTATAAACTGAACTTTGCAAGGGGGTTCCTGAAAAGTAAATATTTAGAAGACATGTTTAGTGATAAAAATACTCTATTAATAAATATTTAGGGAAATGGAAGTGTTTCTGTAAATGGTACCAAGACGAGAAATTCTTACAGCAAGAGGAAACATGTCTTAGGTTAGTAATAAATGGCAAGTCTGTTTTCCTTCTTTACTTGGGGAATCCAAACTTACTCAACAAAGTTGAAGAAATCCAAAATCTCATGAAACTAACATGTACACAAAGTTAAACCTTTGGGAGGCAAAAGAAAGGGATACAGACAAATTGAAAGGCAGTGGGAGGGTTGTGAGGAGTGGAGGTGTTCCAGAATGATCTCTGTAGAAGCTGGCCAAATGAAACACACACACACACACACACATTTGCGTTTTGTCATTTTATACTGCTTTTTAAAATATATTTAAAGGAACCAAATTTTGGAAGCTGCCTTGCTTATTCTGGTGCTGTTACGCAGCACAAGAAGGTTCCTGACCATTATGCCATCATTCACGTGTTCTTTCGTTCAACCGGTACTGACTGAGTGGGAGACAGTGTGGGAGAGGGTGGAATACATCCGCAGACACCCCAAGTGAGGGCTTTGCCCTCCTGGGCTTGGAGACAAAGGGAAACAAAGAATGGGTTCTCCAGGCCTGGAGTTACAGTCTGTGGTGAGCCTCGCAGACAAAAGCAGCAGGGCGTGTCCCTTCTCCGTGACCGAGGGACTCTGACGGACCAACCCTCCTGGTGCGCCCGGGGCTATCCCAGTCTAGCACCCGAAGTCCCCAGAGACGATGCGGTCCTGGGTCAACTGGAAGGGTCGGTCAGCTGGCAGGTCCTCGGGTCAGGCAGGAACGGGGTAGGGACATGACAGGATAGACCGAACCTGGGGGGTGTAAGTTGGGGATGGTCAGCGCACAGATGACAGGTGAGCGGCCCCTCCCCCGGGGGACAGTGCGCGTGCCTCTCGCACCCGCCTGAGCTGACCTCCGTTTTCCCTGGGATGCGATGCCCTTAACACACCCCTACGCCCTTTTCCGCTCCCTCCTTGCTAGTGCCTGTTTGCCTCTGGCCATCCCTTTCTCGCCACGTTTTAGGCCTGCCCTTTGCGAGGAGCCTATCACTGGATGTTGTTGTTTTTTAATTCGAATTTTTTCCTTTTGCTTCGAGAAAACCCATTTGTACTTATTGTCATCATTTCTATTTGGTGATGCTTCTGCATCTTGGTTGATGCTCTTTTGTTTGTTTTCTGATCGGCTGCCTTCTATTCTATTTTGTTTGGGTGGGGGTTTCCCCCCTTTCTTCTGTTGCTTCGTGATTTGTAGGGTAAATAGCCTTTTAATTCCATGAATTGTTACATCATGGATTTTAAAAATGCATTCATAACCTTAGGGGAAACCGGCCCTCAAAGTCAGCAAGAAAGCAGGCATCGTAATATCCTCAGAGGGAGCCAGTGGGTTTGTTTTAAAGGTGGCCTAGCTTTATCTCGGTGTGTTGAACTCTGCTCACTGCCTGCTCTTCCAGCCATGATCTCCTCAATTCTGAGGGCTAGATGAGGGCGATATGTATTTGAATCCCCTATTCTTTTTCATTACCGGGTTTGGTCCATGTCCATTCTGGACTCTTGCCTTGAAATGCTATTGTCCAAAATCCTTAGAGCTGTCCCCCACAGTGTTCTTCCTCTCTTCCTTCCAGCCAGCTCGGCTGCTACCACAAACACCACAGACACTGAATGCTCACAGTTCCAGGGGGCTGGGAGTCCCAATCGCCCACTGGGTCCACTCTGGTGGGAGTCCTCCCCCAGGTTTGCAGCCCGCCCCAGCCCTCCGTGTCCTGATGTGGTGGGGAGCAATGAGACAGGGAGCTCTCCGGGGTCTCCAGCTCAGGCACTAATCCCAGCAGGAGGGCTCCACCCTCATGACCAAATACCTCCCAAAGGCCCCACCTCCAAACACCATCACACCGCAGTGAGGGGTTAGGATTTCAACATGCAAATTTGGGGAAGACACAAACATATACTTATGTCCTCCTCTATTAGACAATGGGCTGTGGTCCTCCTATTTGCTTCTATCAGCACTCTTCCCAGCAGAAAACAGATATTTACCGAAGCCAATGTTCTCAGAATACCACTTAATGGGAATCAGGAACACTGCAGGGGATGAGGCAGGAGGGGAATCTCATCCAGACTTGACCTCAGACAGATGAATGGCTAAATACTGAAAAGAGAGAGAGAGAGGCAGAGCCACCATGACATTTCTCATCACCCCACCTTCACGGCCACACCTTGGTTCTTGCCACCATCGCAAAGGCCTTCAGCTCTGGAATGGTACTCTCCAGACTCCCATTCAGACTGTGCCCCCTCATTTAGCTGAATGTTGTACCCCAAACCAACACACAGCAAGCTCGGTCACCCTCTTGCTGTTGTCTTCTTCGTCTTCACGCATTCAGAGCCAATTTCTTGAGAAAGTCCTCAATGCGGGTCATCCATCTACACCTCCCACGCCCAGCCCAGTCCACTGCCATCTGCCCTCTGCCCCGCTGTGCCTCCACCATGGCTCCGGCTAAAGGGATCCATTTTCCTACTGCCAATCCAATGGACATTTTTCTGCGTTTATCTTTTGAGCCACCTTGCGGACACCTGACCCCGCTGACCCACTCTTATGCTTGAAATCTTTTCTCTGCCTGCCTTGAAAGGATCCTATCCACCCTGACTTCCTTCCTATTTCTTTACTGTCCCTTCTTAGTCTTCTTCCAACTCCTCTTTGGATGCTCATTTATTCATTCAGCAAACAGTAACGGAACACCAACTATTTATGGGTGCATAAAGCAGTGACAGTAGCCTCTTTTCTTGAGGAACTTACAATCCAGCATGGGGGGGAGGGGGGAGGAAGAGCCAGGAATGAGTGATAACCAAGTAATGAATAAATATGTAATCTGATGTCTAAGGATTATATGAGCTAGGCAACAAAATAAAGCAAGGCAAAGTTGGTCAGGAGCAACACTTGAGGAGGTGTCTAAAAGGAGAAAGGTGATCAGAGAAGACCTCTCCAAGAAGGACTCAGTTGGTCAGAGATGGAACAATGTGAGGACCTGGGGCGGGGAGGAGGGTTTGACAGAACAGCAGGTCCAAAGATGCCGAGGCAGGTGCCTACTAGACTGGAGGGACCGTGAAAGTAAAGTGCCAGGGTGTAAGTGACAAAGACCCCAGCACACCAAGGAAAGAACTCCAGTGTTCTCCAGGTTGCTGTCATGTCTTCTCTCTCTGCACATTTCATAGAGGGGCCTCAGCCCTCCTCAGTTAAGTTTCAGCTAAGTCCTTCATCCTGATGACTCCAGATCTACAACCTCAACCCATACCTTTCAGTGAAATATCAGACCCATAGTTAAGGCATCCGAGACATGACATGTCCAAACCTGACCTCAGCGTTTCCTCCAGAACCTCTGGAGTTCTCCATCCCTTGGAGGGAGGCGCAGCCCACTAAGTCAGCCAGGCTGAAACTGAGGCCCTTCACTTGGCCACCAAACTGTAGCTTCTGTCCCCACAATCTTTACTGCTTTGGGGGCACACAATTCAGTCCATAACGGCTCGTAAATATTTGTTAAATGAATAGAATAAAAGGATCTGGAGACTTGGGGCTTGTGGGGACTTCGGAGATGATCTGGTCCACCTGCTGATTTGACCTAAGCTGAGAGAAGAGCAGTGAGCTATCCAAGGTCATGCAGGCAGAGGGCCCACGTAGGACTACATAGGCCTTACTTGTTAGCAAGCAGTAACAGGTGCAAGACTTGCTGTGAAGGACATCTGACATTAAAGAGACCTGGGTTCAAGTCTCTGGTGCGCCACTTTCTAGCTATATGTGATCTCAAGCAAACCTAATTAATCATTGAGAATGATTTCAGTAAAAATGAAAATAATATGAGGGAAAGTATTTAACATAACTAGTATTTAGGCGCCCTGTCCTCTGACCTTCCTGAACCCTAATGTGGCCTTGTCCCCGGAGAGCAGCGGAGCCCCTCAGGCTGATACACTGAATAATCAGCTTAAAGGGTGGCCCCCGGAGAGGGATGACCCCAAGGCCAAGTCCAGAGCAGGCCACCTCCCAACATCATCCCTTCTTCCTGTGTAATGGTCCAGCGGATGCTTGGCACTCTGTTGACCAGAGCAGAAAGTCTACTGACAGCTTCTGGATTCATCTCTGGGATGGAGCTGTCTGCTTTCAGATAAGCGGTGAGGTCTGTTGGCAGCCAGAGGAGAATGAATCATGAGGTAAAGACCAAGACTGCCTTAGAGTCACACCAAGCATGACCTCCCTTGATGCCAAGTGGACCAGAGAAGCGGGTCTCCAGGCACTGAACAGTGAGTTCACTGGAGTGAGGCTGACCTGCAGTCAGCTTCTACCTCTGTTCTAGCTGTAGTCTCATCTGAATCATTCAAATTCTCTGAGACTTCATTTCTGTATAACCGCATCTTTTATTTTCTGGATTCCGATACTTTGACATTTATATCCTCAAGATAGGGAACCACTTGCCTGCAAGCACATTTTTCAATCAACCAGAGCTCATACCCATCCACATCCTTGACTGTGCATTCCACTCTGAGCCACTATCTGGTGGTCCTAATCACCCCCACGGCCAGGTACCAGACAGCTAGTGACAGCCCTTGGCCCCAGAGCCTGCTGCAATTATTCAAAATAGCAGATCCCAAGCCTGCTTGCCCTGCCTTGCTCCTTCTTTCCCGTTGCTGGTCCTGATCTTCCCACTCCCTCTGCCTCCCAGCTAACCCTGGTGCTTCCCCGTGTGGCCCTGTGCATCATGCCTCCTGTCTCTAGGGAACTGTAGGATAAGCTTCTTCCTTCATGACAGTCACTTGCATGTCTGTGTGTCTTTCCATGCATGATGGAAACAAGTCCTGGGGACTCTTAAAACAGTTCCCCTAACTTTGAAGTGGGGGTGATGAGGATTATGCCCACCTCAAAGAGTGGCTATGGGGATTGAGTATAGTTGCCCAGCTATGGTACTTGGCACAAGGTCCCTGCCAGGGACTATAAATCATGGTGATGATTATCATCATTGTCACCTGGAAATCTCTATATCCCAGGGCTTCCCATGATGCTGCAGGAACATGTCTCTTTCCATCCCAAATTCCTCTTTCCCTTCAAGGGCTAGAGTCCAATCTGGCAAGAGCAAATGGCCACCATGTCTCCACACAGCTTCCCTCCCAACATGCTTCCAGAAAAAGCCCGAAGTTTATGTCCCATTGGTTGACTTGAGTCACGTGTCCATCCCTAAGGTTTGGCGGTTCTGATTGTCAGAGCCTGAAGTTGGGGATGGGGTCATGACTCCCCAGAGGAAAACTGGGTCGTGTACATGAATGAGGGGGTTCAGATGGCAGACAAGAATATTCCAAACACACTGGAAGCCAGCAAGTCAATGCTTGTTGTTAACTTTTGGGGGGTTAAAAGCCACATGCTGACCAGAACTTTATCTTTGCCCAGTGAGAAGTGTGCTATTGAAATAATAATCTCAAGTCCCAGGAAAGAGCAATGAAGACAAAAATGT
This sequence comes from Mirounga leonina, assembly GCF_011800145.1. NCBI lineage: Eukaryota > Metazoa > Chordata > Mammalia > Carnivora > Phocidae > Mirounga > Mirounga leonina. Next base: position 5,253,561 of record NW_023270377.1, on the reverse strand, counting down.
GACTAAGTTGACAAAGAGACCAAGAAAGCTTCTTATAGCACACAGAAGTAAGAGAGGAAGTAAGCAGGATCCTTGGGTGGCTCAGTCGGTTAAGCAGCTGCCTTCGGCTCAGATCATGGTCCCAGGGTCCTGGAATCAAGTCCCACATCGGGCTCCCTGCTCGGCGGGAAGCCTACTTCTCCCTCTCCCACTCCCCCTGCTTGTGCTCCTTCTCTCTCTTTGTTTCTCTCTGTCAAATAAATAAATAAAATCTTTAAAAAAATAGGAGGGAAGGAAGGGAAAGAGGGAGAGAGGGAAAGAACAGGGGAGAAGAATGCTTTTCCTAACACATAGAAAAACCCATTCCACCAGTAGACACAAGAGCCAAACAGACGAAAAACTTAATGTCTTGCTAAGGAATCTCTATCCTAGCATTTCTCAGTGCTCTGTCATTAGGAAGAGATTCAAATGCTGCCTGTGGCCACTCATCTTCCCTATAAATTAAAAAGTTTACATTGGTAGTTAGTTTTTTTTAGAAGATTTTATTCATTTGACAGGAAGAGAGAGAGAGAACACAAGCAGGGGGAGTAGGAGAGGGAGAAGCAGGCTCCCTGCTGAACAGGGAGCCTGACACGGGGCTCGATCCCAGGACCCTGAGATCAGGACCTGAGCCGAAAGGCAGATGCTTAACCAACTGAGCCACCCAGGTGCCCCTTGGTAGTTAGATTTTATGTAAGACATGGCTTTTGGACCAAGGTACTATTTTACAGTATAGTTCTCCTTTTCTTGCAAATAATTATTTCTTATAAACACTAATTTCTTCCTGCAAGACTGTAGACATTAGGATCCTAAAGGTTCCCCAGATTCTGCTTCCCACAGCACGGACATACCTGAAAACCACCTAATGGTCTTTCCTAACTGGCTCTGAACAGGAAGGGTAAGCAGCGTGCTTCGTGGTGAGGGCACCGCAGAAAGGAATTAGCATTCCCGACTACAGCATTTTGATGGCCTTCACAGGTTCTGAAAACTCTAGCCCTAATTTAAACCCATATTTAAGCCCAATTTAAACCTATGTTGGCATGACCAGTAGTAACTGATTTTTTTTTTTTTTTTAAGAAATAAAGCTACTTACCCCGGGCCATGTGGAAAAGCCATGTGCTTACCCTTGAATAGTTCCAGGTAAATATCAGACCTCCAGGCAGACTTTTCTGCTGTTCATGCTATTTTCTACTCACAAAATTGGCCATGGTTTGCAAAACTGTCATGTCTCCCGTCTATTCCCAAACTGACTGAGCACTTTTATTAAATTCTCACAGTTTGACATTGAAATACTCCCTGTGGGGAGGCCTGGCCTTGTGCAGTTGGGGTCCCGGGCGCCGCAGGACTTCCCGGTGTCGGAGCTGGCCTGTGTGTGTGTCCACAGACACGTCGCGCCCGCTGCTTCACACGGCAAGCTGCTCCCTCCCTGCCCACAGACCCTCCAGCCTCCAAGCCTGGCATTGGCAGACCCCTTCTGGGTGCCGCCCCTCCTCCCATTTCTACACCTGTAACAATTGCACTCAGCCTCTGCCACCCAGCCGTGAGGATGTCCACCCCCACCCACATCTAGGCTGGGTCAGGTGGCTGTCCTGGCACATGTTGGACCACTAACCACACTATAACCTAACGGCTTGCTCCCCAGCTGTGTGCTTCTGAGATAGAAGGATCTAGAATATACTCATCTTCTTATGCCCAGCGTCTAGCACACCACCTGATGTACAGTAAGCATTCTAGACATAATCGTTAAATGAGTAACTGAATACATGAGTGAGAAAATGAATATTCACTTAGAAGTATTTCTAGAAGTTTCCTGAAAGTCACAGAACTCCCCTCAGTCGACTGTTTTGTTGGCATCCCTTCTGGATTCTGCATGAGAGAATCGTGTGTTCCAGCGATGCCCTAATTATCCCCTGTGTGTATGGATTAATTAAGGACAACAGCAAGTTGGAGTGCCCAGTGTTACAGCATCTCAGGGCTGCAAGGACGGAGGCTTCCCAGAATGGCAGGCGGGTCACCCAACGTTTCCTGACAACAGGCACTCTCTCTCGTAAAGCTAGTGCCTGATAGAATTCTTAGCAAAGCAACTTTCTCTGAGCTGCTGTAGGAGTGGCAGAAGATGGAGCAGCATCTGAACCCCCACATCCCTACACAGGCAATGGGCTTTGGGGGTCCAGCCCCTGCCATCTGTCCGTTCTCACCTGTCCCCGTTCTTTACCTCACTTTTTCACCCGAGTCACACAGGGCGGCATTTCAGTTTCCTAAAGGTGAAAAGCTTTTTCTGGCCTCAAAGTCTTCGTATATTCTGTTCCCTCTGCCTGGCATGCCCCTCCCTGGCTCCTTTCACTTTGGGTCTGATGTCACCTCTCCCGAGAGGGCCCTGTCCGGCTGTCGTACCTAAGGCAGGTGTCTCCTTTCTCAGGCCCTGGCGCTTGCCTTTAGAGCACATACCAACAGTAGGTTGGCCCCTCTCCTGTCTCAAATCACCGCTGGACTCTCGGCACCAAGAGAGCCAAGCTGATTCTGTCTCTCCCAGCCTCAGATTCTCAGGGCCTGGCACACAGTAGGTGGTCAATAAATACTTCTCACATGCACAAATCTCACTCTTTAGGCTTATGACTCATGCGAGGCCCACCTCCTCCCTCAACTTAAATCCACAGAAGGCGTTTATCCAGGCTACAGTTTTCACATTCTGAGCCACAGACAACAAATATGAAATTCCATTCAGCCACATTGATGATTCAGTGCCTGTTTTATGGAGCCCACTAAAAAAAAATCCCATGCTTTATGCTCTTCTTTTCTCCCGTAGCTGTGTTTTGTATCTTTTTATTCTATTTTCCTCTTATCATGGGCGTTTGGGCCATTACTGATTTCACTTCGCCAAAAGAACATTACTCTTTTTATTTCCTCTTTGAGAATGCTCTTGTCCACAGAGAGACACTTTCATGATGGGTCCACATGCGATTTCGGAGTATTTCCACCCTAACGGGAAGTGTATTTGATAGGTGGCCAGAATGCTATAACATGAGCAAGCTTGGTAGAATAAAGTACAGTATGTGTCCCCTAGGAGTTTTATTGTTTGAGCTGCTATGTCTGGTCCCGCTGTGTCTATTTTGAGAAGCCCCTAGCATGAATCTTTGGTGGTGGCAGTTGGGGTGGATTAGCTTTAACCTATTGTTCATTGAAATAATAGAGGTGCATGTTGACAGAAATAATAGAGGTGCATGTTCCAAACTCACCCCACCCCCTTCCTCTAACCTACCTGTGCATTTTACTTTCCTACTCACAAGAGACCTCCTAGAACAGCATTTTCCCTGCACACGGAGTGCACGCCCTTATAAAGGAGCCCACGCTCAGGGAGAAACCTGGCAAGTCTGAAGCCTGAAGTTCACACTCTCAGATTATCTCATCAACCCTTCCGCCTCGGAGCAACGTGGTCACCCCCCTGATAACTACTTGAGTCATCAAGGAGCCTTGAAAAAAGATATTTCTATGTACAGCTGATGCAAAACTAGGATTGTTCTCTTGGGTTTTATGTGAATCAAAGAACAAGTTGTAAGTATGTGTGTGTATTAGTGATAATAGACCGTGTATGCACCACACCGAGCAATCTGCACGTATTGTCCCACTTAGTCCTTGCTAGCAAGCACTGCCCCCATTCTCAGTGTATTTGAGCATGTGTCTACAGATACGGGAGTGTGTATACACGTTCACATCACACTCACATATAAGATAGATACATGTACAAACACACTGACACATCTGTAAATGTTTAGGAAAAGTGTCCGGATGGACACATAATAACACGCTGTTCATTGTGGAATCCTGGGAGAGGGTATGAAATTGGGGATTGATGCCCACTTGTTACACTACCCACTTCTCTAATCATTTGTATCCTCTGAAACAAATGTGCATTCGTTTTGTACCTAAAACACTAAGTTATTGATTTTGCTGTACGTGTTCCCACTAGAAATGTTTACCGAGTAATTGAATGTTATGAATATCTTACGGTTTTTTCTTTTCTTTTGTCTTTGGAAGGGCAAGTAATAAAAACTGGTGGAACGAGAAAGCATACATTCAACTGGAAGCAACATCTTGAGACCTCCTTGCCTTCCAGAGCAGGAAAGACGAAACGGTCCGCACACAACCTCCACCTAAACGTGTAATGTCACCCAGCTCATACCAGGCTCAAGTGCAATTCGAACTATGGTAGTAAAAGTATAGATAGTACGCTCACATTTTTTCCTCCAGTCTTTAGACCTTCTGACCTCTGAGAATACCTCTCCTAAGATGTGGGGTGGTGTAAAGATGCTGATGACACCATGAAAGCAAGTCCCCTTGGTACAACTATGGACACCATCAGGAGTGCTCTCTGCATGCCCCCAGGCAAAATGAGCCGGCATTTTGTTTTTTCACGCTGTATCCTGCATGTCCACAGTACTTTGTTCTTTGTGGTTTTATTGTCTTTTCCTTACTGCTCATTCCTCAATGAGCTCAGCTTCTCCCAGACTGGACTCTGGCTTTCTTATTTGATTATCTTCGTGTGATGCTCTTACGCCCTGTATCAGTGTGGCTGCAGAGCTTTTCACGCTTTGGACCATTTGTGGTGCCTCTCGGCATTGTCTTTTCATACCTTTTGTTTATTTTCTAATTTTCTACTGTTTTGTCTTTCCTATGCATTACAGACATTTTTTACACAGTAAGGATGTCATTCGGAATGGCAGTAATAACAGTAGCTGAAAATTACTGAATGCTAATCCGTGCTTATCTGCTAAACACTTCACAGGCAGCATTGAATTTTCATACTCGTTTAGGAAACTGAGTCACAGGGAGGTAAAATAACTCGCCAGAGATTGGAGTCCAGCAGGCTGGCTCCTGGGTCAGTGCTCCTCACATGTCCCTATACTATTGAGACCTCCCTGGGCCCCCGCCATGCCCCCTGGACGTCCTCTTCCTCTCTGAGGCTCCTTTCAAAGCCTGCAGCATACATTTTAGGGTTAACTGTATCCATTTTCAGGAATTCAGTTGCCCACACCCAAATCGGAACCCCGATCTCCACCCTTCTTGAACCACATCTCTGTCTTCCTGTGAATCCTTCTGAAAACGTAACACGGACTGCAAATCAAGAAAACGATTCCCTAGGTAAAGGGAGATCTCCAAGACAGAGGGAGCAGCAAAGGCTTGGGATTCAGAAAATCCAGGGTTTGAATTTAGATTCATGTGCCCAATGAGATCACGATACAGCACATAAGGTCTAAAGTCACCTATAAAATGAGAGTAAGAGTATCTGCCTTGCTAGGTAATGGTGAGAAACACCTCCAGGGATGTCTAGGTCTAGACCTGGATCAATAAATGAGAGCTTTTGTCCCAGGGAAGACCTGTGCTTCCTCCAGGTTTCTGCATTGTAGGGGGCCCTCAGTCCTGCAGGGGGGACTCCAGTCCCGCAGCAAGGCAGCTGGTAGTCCCCCACGTGGTTAGAGCGCAACCTCCAGAGTGGCCTCAGGTCAAATTCCGGTTCTACTACTTTCTTGCTGTCAAATCAACCCTCGGAGCTTCAGTCCACTCATGTGTGAAACGGACTAAAAAGAGTAGTCAAGTACGGGATTTTTTGAGGATTAAGTGTGTCATTCCATGGAAAGTGCTTGCCACACAGTAAGTGGTGGTGCAATTTACTGAGCATTTATTGAGCATCTACTGAGCTCTTCTTAGGTGCCAGGCATAGGGACACAAGTGGAAAAGGTTATGATGCTATGAATTCCTCCTGCACTCTGCTCAGCAGGAAGTTCTCCTTCTTCGTAATGTTCAATGTGACTGCCCTTCTCGCCTTACTTACCACAGCCCTTCACTGCCTTCCTCCCACCGTGTGTTGGAAGCAGGATTCTCAGCATTAGGTACCACCCTCCGCGTCCTGGCCGACGCTCGCGGAGCCGTACCTCACCCGCGTGGGGTTCCCCGAGAAGGGATGGGAGGATGGGGGGTGCAAGGAACACAGGAGCGCGACCAAAACGTAAGGATGAAGCTGCTGTATCTAGATCTGCTCGTTCCAGGGACCAAGACCCCGGGGGCGCCCAGCGGCCGGTACCCCATTCCCCGGCTGGCGCCCGGAGGAGGAAGATGAGCAAGCACCAAGGCGGGGTCCCAACTGGGGCTCCGGGAGACGCGGCGCCACCCCCTGCCTGCGCGCTCGCTCCCGGGCGGCCTCCCCGCGGCCCCGGCTCGGCCTCGCCCCTGCGCGCACGCCCAGCCCCGGCAAACCACACCCCGCCCGGGCCTCCGGAGGGCCCCCGCTCGGCTCCGCCCCCTTCGCACTCGCCCCCCCACCCCCAGCCTCCGGGCACCAACGGCTCGGCCCCGCCCCCTAATTATCCACATTCCCCCCCTCGGCCTGTCGGCGGCCTCAGCTAAGCCCCGCCCCTACTTAGTCCTGCCCCCTACTTATTCCCACCCCGCCCCGGTCTCGCAGCCTCCTTGGCTAAGCCCCGCCCCCCCCGGCCTCGGCGTTTTGCCCCCACACCCCCCAGACCCCCCCAACTCGTCCACACCCCGCCCGGCCTTCTGGGCCTCCCCAGATCGGCCACGCCCCCTCCATGTTTGCCCCGCCCCGCCCGATCTGACTCGGGAGGTGGGCGCTTGGTTCCCCCTCCGCGTCCCCCTTTCCCTCCCGCCCCGTCTCCCAAGTGGCCTCGGCTCAGGCTCCGCCCGGCCCCCACGCTCCACCCCCGCGGAGACCACCCCTGCCCTCCCTCCCTGGTCCCCGCCCCGCGCGCCCCGCCCCGCGCGCCCCGCCCCCGCCCCCGCGGCCCCGCCCCGGCGCGGGGACCACCCTCGGCCCGGGGAGGCGCGGGCCGAGCGCTCGGGGCACTCTCGGCGGTCCTGGCCGCTCGCCGCCGCCGCGCGGACATTCGCGCGGAGGTTCCGGCGGAGCCGCGCGCGCCCCCGGTGGGGCCGAGCTCCCAGACCGCGAGGAGAGCCGCAGGAGCCCGCGGGGACGCAATGCGAGCCAGGTAGGCAGGCGGCAGTCCGGCGGTCCCCTGCGGGCCGCTCCCGCCCCTGCCCGGCCCCCTCCCACGGCGCCTGCCGGGGCTCGGCGGGCTCGCACCCTCGTGGGCGCCGATCGTTCCCCCGCCGCCTGAGTTCGGGGCTCCGGGTGCCCGGGCACAGCTGGCGCCGGGCTTGGGAAGCCTCGCGCCCCTCGCCGCCGCTCGGGCGCCTGGGTCACCTAGGTGCAGGCGGGCGGGCCGGGGTTCCCGGCGCCGAGCCTCTGTCGGAGCCCCCGCGTGCGCCCGCGGAGCCCTCTCCCCGGCCCTGGAGCCTCCCGGGCCGGCCTGCGGGGTGGCCCGGCGCGGCGACCGCACGCGTCCCCGGGGCGCCCCCTCGCGCGGTTCTGGGGAGGGGAGGGGGCGAGCGGTCCCGGGTTAAACTTGTCGGTGACAATGCATATTTCAACTTAGGAGATGCCTGGTTTTAGGATGGTAATGCAAATCCCGGGTTCTGGCTGGGCCGTCCGGTGAGCGAGCTGCCGCGAGCTGACAGCGCGGGCTGCCGGCGGGTGGGGACGGCTGGAAGAGAGGCACGTTGTTCTCTAAGTGATGTTTCCCGGGAAGCCCGCTCCGCGCTGCGGATTGGTGGTGCCCGGGAGTGCGGGCGGCTCCTGGCCCCGGGCCGCTCCTGCAGCCGGGGGACCAGGCCGGCGCTGGCCGTTGCCCGGGGTGCTGGGCGGTGCGAGAGCGGCGGGCCCTCTACGCGCGAAGAGGCTTGCGGCGCCTCACCATCAGTGAGATTTCGAAAGGGGACGCCGGGCTGGATTTTATTCGTGCTTTTTCTTGGCAAGTCAGTGCTGCAGATTTGTACTGTGTCCTTTATCAGTAATAAGTTCGTGTAACTTTTGTTTGGTCACAAAAGCAGTAATATGCTTTGGGTAGAAAACGTGGAAAAAATGAAGACAAATATAAACAGTAAGACAGAAGCCATCCGTGATCCCACTGTTCCTATCGGCCTTTAATGTTTGCATTCTTGGGGTCACAGGCTTACCGATTTAATGAGTAAGTTACAGCCGGAGCTTCTCTTGCCTTAATCAAAGTAATCCTTCATGCAACTCTCCCCTCCCCACCCTTCCAAGCATGGTGGTCTCTGAACACCTAAGTTCAGCTTTATTGGCCTGGCTGCCTTCTCAGCTGGCTACCAGTTCCCTTTCTGTGGGCCTGAGGTGGAGAGAGAAGGAAGCAGTCAGCCTAGAACGCTGGCTAAGACTGCATTGGCCTGGTGCCTCTCCACCTTCCACTGTGGTTTTGGTTACTTGCCTTGTAAAAATGAAGGTAATGATTCTCAATCTGCTTCTCAGGCCACCATAAAAATTAATGGGTGGTTTGTGAAGCGTTTTGACATCCTTGGATGGACAGCGACTGTACTTTAAGGGGCTAGGGAGCATTTTGCCCTTCCACGTTGTTGCCGTCATCCAATTAAGCAGTCTACCTCCCACCTGGCCGTCCTGACCAGGAAACAGACTCCAGGAATGTCCAGTGGATCCTGGAGAACGTTCCTGGTTCCCGGCTCTGTGCATTCTGCCCAACAAAGGGAGGTGGGCGTGGGTGGGGGCTTGGAAGGAGACCACACTCCCCGATGGTCCTCTCCCTTCTGCTTTCTGCATATGGGTGGACGTGGAGAGGGTAAGGGACAGGTCCCCCGTTGCCCAGGCCCGATGCTTGTCCATCTGTGGAATGCCAAGGCCATGCTGATCCGAGAGGGAACAGTTAGTTCTGGGAGGACTCGGAAAGTGAACAAACCTGGCTTCCTAGGGATTTGTCTTACGGCTCACTTGTTTACTAAATGAACAATGAGCAGCTCAGATCTGCGGTGCCCCAGAAGCTTCTGTGAGCTTTAATTTTTTCCTGTTGTTCCAGGACTCAGGCACCACACTCTGTGGCCCTTTCAAACAATGAATAGGGACTCACACCATTTGTTAATGTCAGGTATGCAAAGCCCGAGTGGGGAGAGGAGCACACAGGTTGCCTTTTGTTCTCCTGGCATAGAAACAATGCTGGAAGAGCCTCTCCATAGCAGGTCTGCGGGGCTTCAGTCTGTCATTTGATAGTTTTCATTATTTTATTGTTGGATCCCACCGGCACTTTGATCTGCCCGAGGTCTAGTGGCTGATCCCAGCCCAGACACAGGGGGATTTCCAGAAGCACCCAGAAAGGGGGCTGGACAAGTTGCTGCTAAGTGTCCTTAACTGGGCTCTCTGCCAGTTAGTATTATGCTCTTAATTTTCTTGGTGGAGGGAGGAAGAGGGAGTCTTCCTGGATTTTCTCCCTTGCTGTTGTTTGCTAACTTGATTGCTGGTTACCCAGCAGGCTGGACGTGCTTTCCTGTGGCTGCTGGAATGGACTTTTTCTTATTCTAATGGTTTCTCTTCTGTTTGTGAGGTGACGCTAATGTGAATGGGGTTTACGCCCCTGGGTCCTGGGAGGCCACTCCCTCCCCCATTTAAATCTTCCGATCCCAGCCAGTTACTTGTGGGAGGAGGCCTCCTGGCTTCCCTCAGCTTCTTAGGGGAGTCCTTGGCCTGAACAAGGTGAAGAGCCACGGAGTTCGACCCTTGCTGACCTCCTGCCTGGCTCCCTGTTTCGGATATCAGCCTTGTTTTGACTGAGTAGCAGCTGCTGTTTTAGCAAATGGGGCTTTGGTCCAGCCATGTGGGTTTTCCTTAGCTTTGTTATTTTTCAAGTCCAACACCTGAATTTGGACCGTGGTGTGATTTCTCTTCTGAGAATTCGAGGCAGGCCCCTGTGATATTTCCGAAGGCCCTGGAGCTGGGCGCTAGGACTTCTTTGTCTTGAGGTCGCTGTCTGATTAGCCGGAACCGGGAAGGGTCACCAAACCCAAACAGCTACGGAGACTTCACCCAGAGTGCTCTGCCCAGCTTTGCTCCTGGCCTGGAGGGGAGCCCGGGGCCACCCAGTGCAGCGCCAGGCCGCCTGCCTTCCCAGCTATTGGCACAGCAGAAGCCCCACATTCCGCCATCACCCTCTGGAGGAGTGACAGGAACATAATTCACCGAGTCCCCAAACACCCAGGGAACAATCCTGCTACTTATGCAGGATGTCTCAGGAAGCCTGAGCCTGCTTTTCAGTGGGCCCCGGGGGCATCCTCTTGTTACGGAACAGCACCTGATGCCACCTGGCCAAGCATCCTAAGGGAAAGGTTGTCAGTATTCAGCCTTCCGAAGGCCAGAGCACACAGAAGGTATTTTAGAAATCAAGGGGCCGGTGATGTGTTCCAAGGAGGGAAGGGTGAATCCCACAGAGGGCATCAGCCCCCACCCCCCCATCCGCCAGGTGGCCCGGTGCCTGCCCAGACCGAACTGGCAGTAAGCCAATAGGATGTCAGGAAGGAGAGCGGTGTACTGAGCTCACCTAACTTAAGTTGAGATTTGGGGTGCTTTAGGGGTAGAAAGAGGTATCATCTGCTGATACCGAGGGCTTACGAAGCACCGGGCCTGGCATGCACACTTTAAGATCCTCACCCAAACCGTGTGGGGTTCCATTATACAGGAAAGCTATGAGGATTTAAGTAGTCCCCCAGCACAGTGGTCCCAAAGTGCTAGAGCCGGGAATTGAACCTGAAAGTGCCTGAGCCCAGCGCTCTTAATCCCATCTCCCAGGGTGCTGAGAGCAAAGACGCTCCTGCATTCGGGTGGCATGATGACAGGCGCGTGAAGCCTCCCCTACACAGTTATAGAACTTGTACTCTGAAGGCGACGGAATCTTTAAAACCTGTAAAATGTTTGCAGCCTAAGGGGAAGGCAGCCGGGTTGTACCTTTATTCCTGGGGGTCTGATCTGTCCTCGCCCTGTCTGCAGGGTCCAGGTTGGTTTCTTTGGAAGACTGAGGCGTTGCAGTTGGGGTAACTCACACAGGAGCCCCCGTGAAGTCTGTCCTTTTACCATGAAGTGAGGGTATTCCGGGCAGACCGAGGTCACAAGAATAAGATAAAGATTATGGGAAGTCTCTCAAGTAAGTGTAAGATAAGGATTCCACCTTCCACTTCACAATGAAATAAATGACACACTGAGGAGATTATTCTTATCTGCTCATTAAAAGCTCATCTCTGGAGAAACTCTCTGCTGGTTCCTGTTAGCCCAGCGCTTTTGAACAAATTGAAAAGAATACTTCCTGTGGAAGGATTTTTGTGGTTCCAGACTCCTGTGATTCATCTTCTCCTCTCTCCCTCTTCCCCCTTCCCCCAGGCTATGGGACTGAGGGAAACCCTGCCCCATTTTTAGGAACATGGAAGCCTGTTCTAGTCCCCAGGCCTGAAGGGAATATAGGTGTCCTTTCCTGGATTCCCAGTGTAGGAGGCCCGTGTGCTGATAAACCTGCTCTGAGGAAAGGAACAAAGAACTCTCACTGTTGCACCTGCTGGTTTCGGTGGTGTGGTCTAAACATCCGCACTGTGGCCACTGGGAAGCTCCCAGGGCTGGCATTGTTGAACCACCCGTGTGAGCCAGCGAGAGCCGGCTGCAGCTCGCCCTTCACCACACTGGGCCCACCTGCTGGCCCCCCTTACAGAGCCGGCCACATGGTTAACTGGCTTCTTCGGGGACCATGTCTGCCCAGCAGGTGGGCGGGGAGAGGGTTCGGACGTCACTGGGTGCCGTGCTTTGGCCAACTTCAAAACATACCGTATGTTGAAATCACCTGGGAGGTTTTTAAAAATCCACCTTTGCCAGCCTGATCCCCAGGGGAATGCAAATCTCTGAGGGCGGGGCCCAGACCCCGGCAGTTTCTAAAACCTCCCCATCAGAATCCCCATTTTCATATGTATCCAGGTTCCTCCACCCTGAGGTAGGGAGTCTGTGGGAAGGAGACTGGAGGAGTGGTATGGGACCAGGGACGGCAGACCCTGTATTTGAGGTGGACTTGCAACTTTCCCTTGAGGAGCCAAGGAAGGTTTTCAGGGCCAGGTTCTTGGAAAGGCAGGCAGAGGCCCAGATCTTTCCAGCTGCCAATTGGAGACCTTACTCCATTCATTGACTCTTTCCTTCCATGGGTGGTGATCGACATACTTGTTCTGCCTTGGTTACTCTTGCTGGTCTAGAACAGAGAAGGGGTCAGGATGAAGCCAGGAGCTCTGTCCTTGGAGAGACCGCTCCTTGGGTGGGTTTGATGAGCTGATCTCTGGTGTTAAAGCAGAGAGCCAGAGTCTAGAGGAGCTTCCCGGGACCACCCAAGTGAAGACAAGAGAAACTCACTGGTTAAGGGCTTTGTCGGTCTGAACTGGTTGCACACATAACTCTGATTATTTTTTCTCTATCACAATTAGCAGTAAAATTATTTTACAATGTGAGAGCTCCTTGGGAGGCAGCAAGCACATGGGAAGGGGGGAGGGTCCTTAAACGTCTGAGCCAGCCTTGTTAGCAGGTCTGACACTAGCAAGAGGGAAGCCAGGCCCCTGGGGTGTAGAATTTAAGGAGGCGTCCCTGGGGTTGTTCACCTGCAGGGTCTGCCTGCTGATCCGAGGAGGACCGAGAACCCTTTGAGAGGGCTGACTTGGGCCTCATTTCCTTAGGGTTGAGCCCATGAGCGTGGAAGAGCTCCCTGGAGACTCGAGCATGAGCCGGGGGGCCTGGGAGCACGCTTCTGGCTCACCTCATGAAGATGGGGCGGGAAGGCCAAAGAGGGAGTGGAGAAGCAGCTGGAGGAGAGAACAGGCAGGGTGTGTGTCCCTGAAGCCAGGCAGAAGGTGGGGGTGTAGAGGAAGGCGGTTGGGAGCCCAGTGCAAACAGGACAGTTGTGGGGTTGATCGAAGAAGCAACAACGGGAAGACAGGAGGCCACTGGGTTTGGCTTGTCAGAACCGTGTGAGTGTGGTAGTTGAAAGATTCTAGAAAAAATAGAGAATATGGGAAAATATTAGTGGTAAAAAGAAACGGGACTGTCATTTGATGGTGTTGAGACAGGAGGGACCTAGGGCTGGGTCAGACGGAGGGCCTGGGTTGCGGGGGCCAGCCCACAGTGGTGCAGGGCGGTGAGTGCCCCCACGCCCTGTGAGAGAAGGAGATGGATGTGGGTGGTTGTCTTCAGAAGAACAGGTTAAGAGACTTCCCCAAATGCCTTTTCAGGCTGTTGTGGCTGGTGGAACTCCTTGGTCCCTAAGACCCAGTTTAGACTCCTTCTCAAGAAATCTCTCCTGAGTCCCCGAGGTCGGGAGCTGACCCGCAGCTTCTTGCATGTCCGCTGTCTTGCTAGGCTGGGTGCTGCTGGGCACCGGTCACATTTCACTGATGGCTGCATCCTCAGTGCCAGACAGCACGTCCCATGGATGAGGAGATTGACAGGTGGAGACAGGGGCTGACCCAGGTGATCACTTTGGGTGGTGACTTACCGTATAACCATTCGGAGGCAGCATTAATAGTCTCTTCTTAGACGTCTTAGCAGTTCCAAATGCACAATATGTGACAGAAGTAATTTCTGCCTTTTAAGAATTCTGGCCTGTGAATAGTAATCAGCTTACTCATAAATTCTGTCAAGTGGCACCCCGGTTGCTCTGACATTTAACGTTTCATTCAGAGAGGCTCGCCCCACCTCTGTTTACCCATTTTACGCCGCTGCCCACTTTGAAAGGATTTGAATTTTTAATAAGTTTTGGATACAAAGAAGTAAGTGGAATATCTGAAAAAATGCATGTGCGTTCAAATATTTTTTATTACCCTGAGAATCGTCGCTTTGAGAAGTCGTGTCCGATATTTGTATGTGTCCTTCGTGGGAATGGAAAATAAAAGCACTGGGTTGAAAGTTCACTGGAAATAATTATTGGAGCTGATATAATACTTATAAATACTTCATGTAAAGTGCTGGGCCCGAGGCCTAAGACCAGAGTCACTCAGTGGACGGTGGTGAGGGTGGTGGTGGTAGGTAAACCGGGTCGTCGGCTCTGGTCCGATCTCACTGTTCCTCCCCGTGGCCCCCATCCCAATTCCCCTCGCAGAAGTTGGGATATTTTTTTTCCCTTTGTGGTTTCAGAAATCAGGGTTCAAGATGTTCACAAGAGGAGAGCCCTATCCCTTGGGGTCCTGGTTTTGTGCTGGTAGGCAGCTGTTGGATATCTTACCCTTATAGTGCCAGACGAGGAAACCCAAATTTCCCATTTCGCTCACCTTTCCAGCCCTTGTCAGAGGGTGCCGACTCTGGGGGATGTCATGGGAGACGGGACACTGGCCGCACATCAAAAATGAGTTCTTTAGAGTTTACGTAGTGCACATAGTTGGCTTGTATTTTGTTAGAACCACCTGTGATTTCGGGGCTGTTCATTTGGGGAAGAGCGTGTGTTCGTCTCAGAGACAGATGCTAGAACCTTCTCTGCTCTGTAATCCGTAATCCGGGCGGTGGCAGACGCTGGCCCAGCCAGTCCCGGGAAAGGAGGGAAATGGCCCCCAGGAATTCCTTTTCTCCAGGCGGGAGCTTCGTCGGTTCCTTCACTTGGTATTTTATTTATAAATATTTTAAGAGCTTGAGAAATTCAGTTTCAGGTAATTTGACATTTAGATGCTCAGAATCTCTCAGATTCATAGTTAGTATTTGAGGACATACACACGCACATACCCTTGAAATACTCCTACCCACCTCTTCACATAGGGATTTTTCTGTGGTTTCACCCATTTTTTGGGCTTTTCCTCTGTGTCAGGCACTGTGCCGGAGTCTTCTGTAAATGGCTCTTTCTTTTCAATCAATCCATGATGAAACAGTCCGATTTGCACAACCGAAAGTCGTATGTGCTTGAAGGAGAATCCTTATTAAGAATTAAGTGGCTAGGGGCACCTGGGTGGCTCAGTGGGTGAAGCATCTGCCTTCGGCTTGGGTCATGATTTCGGGGTCCTGGGATCGAGCCCCAAGTTGCGTTGGGCTCCGCTCAGCAGGGAGTCAGCTTCTCCCTGCCTCTCTGCCTACTTGTGCTCTCTCTCTCAATCCCACACACCGGTCTGTGTTCGAATCTTGGGTTTCTGTATACTTCCGGTTTTGACATTGGACAACTTTTTGGACTCCTTCAAGACCTGGTTTTCTCATCTGTAACATGGTGGCGATAGTACTTACTTCTGGGGCCTGGGAGATGTCAACGTGGAGATGTGGATTTTGCTGCATCATCCCCCTGTGTTGAGCCTTGGGCCCCGTACCAATCCTGGGGAGTTTTTTGTGAGTCCTGTGTGCACGGCGGATTTTTTCTTAAAAATTGAGTAAATAGAGATTTTTTTTGGTGATGTTTCACCATCTGCATTAAACAGGAGTGCAGGGCTTTGATATTTTTAGGTGTTCAGTCTGACCTTTGAAATGTGTGCGGGCGCAGACTAGTTGCATGATGTATTGGTAAATGTCTCAATAAGGATTAGCTCCCCCAATCCTTGCCCCATTCCTCAGATTTCTGGGAGCTGGAGGAAATGCAAGGGATAGAGTCAACAGGTTGTGCCCCAGGCTCACACGTCGGATCGAGTGTGTGGGGACCAACAGCCAATCGGTCGAGGCCACTGAGCCTGGGTCTTCCAAGGCCTGACTGTGAGCAGAGGATGAGAAGTGTGTTGGGATCAATACAAGTACTTTCTAGATAAACGAATTGTTTAGGGGATATTTTCTTGTGATTTTTCCTTCTTTTTTCTTAAAAAAAAAAAAAGGAAAGGAAAACCTTTCCACTTGAGTTTTTTCTAATTACCCAAGTAATTATATGTTCATCTTGGAGATATTAGAAAATGCAAAAGGAGAAAAAAGTTAACATCGCTGGAACTTTGCCACCCACGAGAACCAGTCTGGTCTGAACTGGGTGTTTTTCTCTGACTTTCCAGTGTTGTCACATGTAAGTCTAGAAACTTCCAAACAAAGCAGGATCATAAGAGTGGGGACTTGTTCTGTGCATAGCAATTCTTTTTATACGGATCTTCCGAATGAATGCTACGCTTTTTAAAAACTGCTTTTTATCTGGGCACCTGGATGGCTCAGTCGTTAAGCATCTGCCTTCGGCTCAGGTTGTGATCCCAGGGTCCTGGGATTGAGCCCCGCATCGGGCTCCCTGCTCGGCGGGAAGCCTGCTTCTCCCTCTCCCACTCCCCCTGCTTGTGTTCCTGCTCTGGCTGTCTCTCTCTCTGTCAAATAAATAAATAAAAATCTTAAAAAAAAAAAAACAAAACTGCTTTTTATCTAAAATTGTTGTTGACATATTTTCACATCAATAAACACAGATTCAGATCCTCAGATGGTACCGGGATGCACCCTACTTAAAAATCCTTATTCATAGACAGTTTCCAGTCACTTTGAAATTATAAAGAGCTCTGCAGTGAATATCTTGATGCATACATCTTTCAATACATGGAAGTTTTTCCTTCGAATGAATTTTTTTTTTTTGCCACTATTGTGCTTAAAATCTACAAAGAACTTCTAATTATATTAATAGTTGGATGAATGTGTAATCGCTACTTAGAAAAGCATCTCCAAAGGCAGTGACCTTGGGAAGAGTTTCTAGGACTATTGTATACAACTGGGTGAACTTTAAGACCAGGCTTGGGGCGCCTGGGTGGCTCAGTCGTTAGGCGTCTGCCTTCAGCTCAGGTCATGATCCTGGGGTCCTGGGATCAGCCCCGCATCGGGCTCCCTGCTCCGCGGAAGCCTGCTTCTCCCTCTCCCACTCCCCCTTCTTCTCCCTCTCCCACTCCCCCTGCTTGTGTTCCCTCTCTCGCTATGTCTCTCTCTGTCAGGTAAATAAATAAAATCTTTAAAAAAAAAAAAAAGACCAGGCTTAGAAATTCCTGTACCACATTTGTGGGGATTCTTTCCTGACTGTCCAACTGCTCACGCTCTGCACTGTGAGCTTTTGGGGTGGGGTTGGGAAAGCACAGCTCAATTTTAGGATGTACAGTTACACCCAGTGTCTTTTCTTTTTTTAAAGATTTCATTTATTTGACCGAGAGAGGGAGGGAGGGAGGGAGGGAGAAATAGCACAAGCAGGAGGAGTGGCAGAGGGGAAGGAGAAGCAGGCTCCCTCCCCGCTGAGCAGGGAGCCTGACACGGGGCTCCATCCCAGGACCCTGAGATCAGGGGCTCCATCCCAGGACCCTGAGATCATGACCTGAGCCGAAGGCAGATGCTCAACCGACTGAGCCACCCAGGCACCCTACTTACATACCAGTTTTTTGTTTTTTGTTTTTTAAAGATTTTATTTATTTATTTTGACAGAGAGAGAGACAGCGAGAGAGGGAACACAAACAGGGGGGAATGGAAGAGGGTGAAGCAGGCTTCCCGCCGAGCAGAGAGCCCGATGCAGGGCTCGATCCCAGGACCCCGGGACCATGACCTGGGCCGAAGGCAGACGCTTAACGACTGAGCCACCCAGGCGCCCCTTACACACCAGTTTCAGAAACATCAACATATGGGGAAGGTGTGTGTCTGAGAACACAGGAGGTGTTTCTGTCCGGAGGTCCTCAGGGCCCCCTCCCTCCCAGAGGTGAATGGCTGATGATTTCCCTGCGGTCAGCTGCATGAACGGTCACTGTGCGCCGCCGGGGTCACGTCCTTTTGGGTGTCAGGAGTGCTGTGTGAGGCGGCGTCTTGGATCCGCTCCGGCGAGGTGGACTGCAGTTGGATCTGGTGCAGGGCCTCACCCCAGACTTGGTTTACAACTTCCAGGTTCATTAAGAGGAGAAAGTGCTTAATCCCTTCCCCGGACAGGGAGGCCATCCTTTTGATTTCTAACTGCGGTCTGGTGTCACAGGACTTCTTCATTCTGGCAAGAGAGGAAAACTAAATTATGGGTTGAATATATTTTGGCCCGCCTCCTGAGCGTGGCTTTGCAGAGGGGCCTGGCTGCCGCCTCTGGTCTTGGCACCACTGTGTCCATGAGTCACTGCTCACCTATTTTGACATGAGGCAGCACTTTGGGGGCTGCTGGGAAGGCCGGAGGACTGCTCATTCACACTGGTGGTTGGTTTCGGGGGGCGGAGAGCCCCTAGATTGGGTCTGAGAGCTGAGCCTTTTGTAACTGTCTGGGACGCTGTCCCTGGCCCTCTTCCTCTCCTGATGAGCTGTGGGACTCACAAGCCTTCATTCCCTCACTCGCACTGAGCCCGCTGTGTTCCAGGCGGGTGATGGAGTAACCACTGGGGAAGGTCTCTGCCGGGCAAGTGGCCACCAGTACCCAGGAGGAGAGGTCAGGGTTCACGGGGTGTACTGGGGGGTCAGGACACGCTTCGTGCAAGAGCCCCACTAAGTGAGAGGTGAAAGAATTGGGCAGGCACCTGCAGGGGTTTTGGGGGGGCCCTGGGTGGTTGAGTCAGTGCCAGGAACCAAACCAGGTGACAGCTTTCTGGAAGCACCTGTCAGGGGATGCGAGGGGCAAGTGGCTGGAGGGAACAGCCCTTCTGGGCTTCATTCAGCTTTGAACTTTCAGGCACTGGAAAAACTTCATTAAACGTGTAGTCATGACTTGAAAGGGACCTGGGAGGTGCCCTGACACCCCGCCCCTCATCCTGGACACCTCCTCACACCCTTCATCTCCCCTACCCCTGCCCCCCTGGGGGGCTCCCGTGACCCCACCCTGTGACCCACACGGCTGCCTCTCCCTCCCGACTTACTCGGAGAGTCTCATAAGATCATCTGATTGAATGACCCCTCTGCACAGTGCTGAGGGTTACCTTTGTTAGCAAAATGACACTGGAAACTAAGCCAGCCGTCAGATGATTAAGAGAGCCGCATTTTTATATTCCAGAAAGGAAAAGGTATTGAGAAAGAAGGGGAGGTTTTCCAGTGAAAGCAGCATGGGAGGGGCCCCGAGAGATAGATCGGAGCACCTCTCCGGGGTCGGCTGTTTCGAATTGTGCCCCTGGCCCATGGCCCTCAGAGTGGCACACAGGATGATCCCCGGCCTTCCTTGTCAGGTTCTGAAACCCACCAGGCTGGGCCGTCCTTCCCCTCCTGACAGCCTCCTTCTCGGGCCGCAGGAGCCTGAGCTGCTGGGAGGTGGCGGCTTTGCTGGCCATCCAGCGGATTTCTGTGTTTAACCCACATTGACCCGGCTAATCCTGGTTCTACTTGGGGAGGACCTTCCGTGCCGCCTTCTGCCCCGGGAGGACAACCAACTGTTCTCAACGTGCTCGGAGTAAAACCATGCCTTTTTCAAGGTTAAAAGAACTTATCTAAGAGCTGGAACATGATGTCATAAACACCGCTTTTTTGTCATTAGTGGAATTGTCGAGAAATTGGCTGCTTGCTAAATTGGGAGCCTGATGATTTTTCTGGGAAGAAGCCGGGTTATTTCAATGAGCAGGAGCCTGGAGAAAATGGCAGGGATCCCCGAGGGGAGTGTGGTGTTGGAGGCCGCGAGTAACAGGTGAACAAGGCGTGCACGACAAAATGCCCATTTATGGCTTTGAGGAGGACTGTAAATTAGGCACTACGGGGAAAACTTGAGCGAGTGTGACTTTGAATATGTCAGGTTGTTTGTGGTTGTCCTCTGCCTTCAGATTTTACTGCCGGGAATTACAAATAGGCAGCTCCGTGAAGCCCGCAGACAGGCCTGGAAGGGAGTGCACAGAAATCATGGTTGTTTGAATATGAAAATCGGCGGGCGGGGATTGGGGTGGTCACCACCTGTCTGCCCCCAGCCCCCTCCATTGTCTTCAATGAAACAAAGTCATGTTTACATTTAAAATATTTGGGGAGAGACGAGGAGACCCGGAAGCGGTAGCTAATACTGTCTGCACCGGGGCCTCTCGCCCAGTGGACCCTTGTGGAAACCCAGGGGGTAAGTGGCATCGTTCCCTTCTTACCCATGATGACACCGAAGCCAAGAGGCTCATGAATGTGTCCACGGACCCAGCGAGTATACGCAGTACAAGGGAGTAAAGACTATTATGCGGCGCTGATGCCTGGGTGTTAACTGACAGGGGAGGGATGTTTACCCAAACACTTGACCGTGAACCCGGGGCTTGCGCGTGCAGCAGTGGGCCATGGATACGTAGACCGTCGGCGCGGAAGGACAGAGATCACCGCGAATGACTCCACCCCAGACGTGTCGCCGAAGGGCATTTGCTCGCAAGCACTGCAGCGGGGTTGACTCAGTTTGACGAGCGCCTCATTTCCCATCTCGCTTCCCAGGTTGCGGGGCTTCTGCGTCCTTGACCCCCGTGTCTGGCTTTGAACTGTAAGGATCCTCAGAAACTTCAGAAATAAAGTCGTTTTCGTAGACGGCAAATTAATGCGAACGTCGCCTGTCTGGCAGAGAAAGTATAAACAGCCTCTTTAATTAAGTGAACATTATACTTGATAATAGAAGTATTAAAAAACTATGGAATGCCACTTTGCTAACAAATCGTGTTTCTGTAGTTCCTCTCTTCTTTGGATTTTTCCTGGGCGTCTTGCATAACGCAGATATGTGATGCTTATAATAGTAGTAATAGCTAATAGTGGTAGTTAAGACGTCACTGACATTTTGCTGTGTGCCATCCCATGGCTTTGTCCTTACAACCGGTGGGTGTGGGGAGGGACTCTTGCCATCCTTGTGGAACAGGGGAAAACTAAGGCACCAGGAGGGTAGGAGACTTGTCTGAGCTGTGTGTGCAGAAGCCAGATTTGAGTCCAGGCTATCAACCACCAACTGCTCTGCCCCACACTGGGCGTCCGGTCTCCCCCAGGGCAGAGAAACCCCGGGATGAACAAGCTGCTAACCAGAACCCGACCCGGGAGCAGTGTGGGGGGCAGTGGTGTGAGCAGGCAGGCAAGGTGAGGTCTCAGCTGAGATGAGAAAGGGCAGGTGATGGCCACATGGGTGGTCTGGATGATTCCAGTCCACCAGCAGGAGCCAAGGCTTGAGGGATTGCGGGGTGGGGGTGGAGGAGACCCTAATGCCGGGAGGGTGGGGAGCTGGGCAGGAAAGAGTGTCCGTTCTCTCTCCCCACTGTGCCCTCACACTTGGCAAGCACACGTGAGCCTTCCCGCGTGACGTGGGGCTGTGTGACCACGTCCCCCTTGTTTCCATCCAAGCTGTCATCTGTCAAGATGCACACCGCATCAGGCACCGCACGGCGCTCTTGTTTGAGATCATCTGGAATCACGGATCCTCACGACCCTGAGTGGTAGATGCTCAGAGATAAGTCTTTATACCTAACAAGTTTGCTCTCAGATACCTCCCATTTTGTGGTGCCTTTCTGAGTAGCCACTATATACTGAACTAAGAATTAGTACAGGATGAGAAGCCCCACTGGGCCTTCCCTCCCTCAGGCCCAGGGCCACCTGGTCCTTCATAACCGGGCCACGGCTGATGGAATGAATGGCAGGCTGTAGTTGCCCAGAAGGTCTGGAACCCAGATTAGCTTTGTGGTAAAGGTGATGACTGATGGAAGGCTCCAGAATGTTTGAACCCAGAGGGTATAAACGGAAGGGGCAGCACCAGTAGAACCCCGGTGGGGATGCATGGTTACAGTTGTGTTTCCATGGTGGGGCCCCCCGGAAATCGTCATGTGATGACTGCCTGGAGCCAGCAGGACCCTGAGCTTGCTCTTTCTGAGGAGTCCTCGGCTCCTATTCTAATATCCTCCTTAACCGGGAGTTATTTGTTCAAGTATTTCATGTTTTTCCCTCTTTCTTCCCCCTTATTTTCTGGTTAACTTCTGGTATGGCTGCACTGGGGCTCCCTAAAGGCTTCAAGACTGCTTCCAGTGTTTTCGGGTATTCCTTGGATACTCGCACGGCAATCGCATTTTCTCCAGGATAGGAAGTTTGATGTAGGTCGATTAAATTCAGCTCATCGGTGATGTTGTGTTTTGTGGTGGGTGCCATATGTTCTGTCTGGGGGACTATCGGATTTCGGGAGCTGGGCTCACGTTCCCTCACGTGACCGCGGGGAACGTCCTTCTCTCCGGATTACCGCTAACCGTGTCTTCAGCATGATAATCAGATCTTTTTGTCACTTTACGGTTTTGTCAGCGTAAAAATGCTCTCTAGCGTGTGTTCGACATTTCCAGTCCCGTTTTCTGATACTCCGCTGTCCCCCTTTGTGGGTCGTCTTGCTTTAGCTGGATTTCATGCCATGTGTAAGCGATTCTTTTCACTGGCTGAAAGCCCCCTTTCTGGACTGTTTTTCTTCGGTATAATGATGCTCCAATCGCTTTTGTTGCCACCTGATCTGAAGACTTTGCTTCTCGGCCCTCTTGGTGAGCTCCTTCTCCTTGGTTTGGGGTTAGAACGGAGAGCATGCCCCCTGGAGTCACCAGAGTGTCAAGAGTGTGTGCGGGGTTGGTTCTCAGGGACTCTGTTCCCTGGGCCACGTGAGACTCTTGGCCAGGCTCCCGTCCTCCATCCGTCCTCTTCCCACGGCCCAGTTTTCACGGAGAAGTTTGACGTGTGTGTGTTTGCGTCTGTCGTTACCCAGTTTTTGTTGTGTGGGGATATCTAATTAGGTGGGTTTTGCGGTCTTGTGTGCATATGGTTTTTTTTTTTTTTAAAGATTTTATTTATTTATTTGAGAGAGAGAAATGAGAGAGAACACATGAGAGGGGATAGGGTCAGAGGACGAAGCAGACTCCCTGCCGAGCAGGGAGCCCGATGCGGGACTCGATCCCAGGACCATGGGATCATGACCTGAGCCGAAGGCAGTCGCTTAACCAACTGAGCCACCCAGGCGCCCATTGTGTGCATATGGTTTTGATGGTGTATGTTTAATGCTTTCATCTGGGGATGACTGTGGGCTATGGTGAGGGTCTGGGTCCCAGCCCCCACCCCAGTGCTCAAAGCACCCCCTTCTCTGTATTGGGGATGCTGTGTGCTACGTATACTCCTGGGTTTCTGTGGGACTCTGCAGTCCCGTCCCGTCCCGCGTGTGCTGACGTCAGCTGTGAGCGGAGTGGCTCTGCGACCCCGCCCCCCCTTGTTCCTGCCGCCCATTCATTGACTGAGTCCTTCACGCACACCAGCAGCTTCAGCGTGCTGGACACGGTTCACCCGTGGCCTTTGCTCTTTCCCAGGTACTGAAAGCACGGTGTGGCCTGCAGACTTCTGAGGCCTTCCTGGCTTTGTAGAGTAAGCCTAAACTTTTCGGCGTGACATGCCTACAGGGACGGGCAGGCTGGCCTTTGAGCACTTTTATCTCCAGCGTGCTCTTCCCTGCATCCTCCAGGCCGTCCCTAAGATTCCACCGTGGTTCTGGAAGTGATGCGTGTTTGTACCGCTGGTCCTTGTTTTTGCTGCCTCCTGCCCGGTGGGACTCTCCTCCCAAGGCCTTAAGGCTAAATATCCCCCCTTCCCTGTGGCATCTGTCCGTCTGTCTCTCTCTCTCTCTCTCTCACACACACACACACACACACAGTGAGCCTCGGCGTCCTGATGTCTCAGTTCTGGCTGCTCTGGGCAGAACTCCACAGTCCTCCCGCCCCGTTCTGTCTGTCTGTCTGTCTGTCTCTCTCTCACACACACACACATACACACACACAGTGAGCCTCGGCGTCCTGGTATCTCAGTTCCGGCTGCTCTGGGCAGAACCCTGTAGTCTCCAGCATCAGTACTGAGACGGGGCACAGGCAGCATCCTTACTTTTCTTGTGACCATAGGGGAGGTCTTGGTGAATCTCTAAACCTCAGCGGGTTTAGAATATCACCTGTGAAGGTTAAAACTATCGCACAGGTCCCTCCCCTAGAGAGTCAGTTGGCCTGGGGCTGGGGCCTCTGCATCTCTAAATTTAAGAGCATCTTAAGGTGACTCTGCCCAGCCAAGACAGAAAATCACCAGGTTAGAGTGACCACCCGCCCACCCCATTGGAATACGCATCTCGGGTATCATTCCCAAGATGATGTTTTTCTAAGCTTTTGGTGTACCTAAATCCGTTTTATAAGAATAACAAGTGCTTTTGTAGCAATTCCAAGTATTACAGACAATAGAGGGTGAAAAGTGAGTCTCTCTTCTCCCCCCGAGCAGGCTGTCTCCCAGGGTCTAGACCACTTTCCTTGGTTAAGTGACCTTGACTGACCTTGGCTGATTCCTTCCGTCCGCGGTGGATTCTGCTGACCTGTACTGCTCAGGTTTCTGTGTTTGTGTGTTCCCAGGTGGCGTGCAGGTAGACTTGTCTTTTTTGTTTATTAGCTTTGGGGGAGCAGGGTCACTTTTTGCCACATCAAACAACTGGGAGTGGAGGGTTTTTTTTTTTTAACTGCTTCAGACCTGTCTTGTGGGTACCAGGCCCGAACTGAAAAGAGTGTGTGTGTTTAGCTGCAGGGCGCTGCCAGATACACATTTGTTCATAAGCAACCTGAGCAAACGAAGTAGGCTACGGTATATATGACCTCCCTCTCTCTCTCTCTCTTTTTTTAATATTTTATTTATTTGAGAGCGAGCACAAGATGGGGGAGGGGCAGAGGGAGAAGGACAAGCAGACCTCCCCGCTGAGCTTAGAGCCCCACCTGGGGTTCGATGCCAGGACCCCGAGATCATGACCTGAGCCGAAGGCAGATGCTTCACTGAGCCACCCGGGTGCCCCTATGACCTCCCTCTCTTTTTAAAAATCTTACTGACTTATTTTTAATTGTAAACAACCACATAATATGAAATTTGCCATCTTGATGGTTTTTAAGTGCACAGTTCCGTAGTGTAAAGACATCTACATCCCCCAACTTTCTTCGTCTTGCAAAACTGAAACTTACCCATCAAACCACATCTCCCCATTCCTCCCTCTCCCCAGCCGCTGGTAACCACCTTTCTGCTTTCTGGCTCTATTATAAACGTGACTTTTAAATCCCTCCTCTGGGTGGAATCGTGCAGTATTTGTCCTCTTGTGACTGCCTTCTTTCACTCAGCATAATGTCCTCAAGGTGCGCCCGTGGCAGAGTGGGTGACAGGACCTCCTTCTTTTCAAGACAGGATAATATTCCATTGTGAGGATAGACCCCATGTTCTTTATGCGTTCATCTACACACAGACATTTGGGTTGCACTTCTTGGCTCTTGTGAATAACGCTGCTATGCACGGGAGTGTGCAAATATCTTTTGAGACCCTGCTTTCAATGCTTTTGGATGTATATACCGAGAGGTAGGATCGCTGGGTCATATTGGTGCTTCTGTTGTTAATTTTTCGAGGCACTGCCATGCTGTTTGCACAACGGTTGCACCTTTTTACATTCCCAGCTACAGGGCACGAGGGTCCCAGCTCCGCAGGGTCCCCAGCATCTGCTGTGTTCTGTCGGTTTGATGGTAGCCACCCTAATGCGGGTGAGGTGGTACCTCCTTGTGGTTTTGATTTGCATTCAGGGATTATTGACGGTGAGTGTCTTTTCATGCTTGTGGGCAAGTCTGCTCCTTCTCAATGGCACTTGGTTACTTAGATTTTCCATAAATTGTTTTCGACAAGCCTTTTTCTTTACTATATAGGTACAAACAGGGCTTGGGGTAAAAATGAAGACTCTAGTGAATTGTTCGAGATGTCCGGGGTTTTCTCCTATCACACAGTTGCTGGGGGAGCTTATTTCTGGAATAGAGCGTTTAGAAGGAGACGTTTCTTCATGAAAAGAGGGAATAAGCCCTCTCCTGGCATTACTCTCAGAAAGCCACCTCCCCCCTTGCAGATTGTTTCAAGAACCCATATAATGGAAGTCCAGTGTGAGGAATAACATCTAAAACACCCACATCGCCCTGGGGACCTGGAACCTGAGGCTCGAGGCTGCCCAGGGCCCATGAAGGCTGGCCGTTCATTGTCCGGTCTGTTTGTGTGTGAGCGATCCGTGCTTCTCGTAGACTCAGAAAATGCAGCCTGTAGAAGAAATTAAAAGTCCCCTGACTGCCTATAGCTCCATCGCTGTGAGATAAATATCACTTGGACATTATTTCAGAAATGGGGTCACTCGCGCTCAGTCCTGCAGACCTGCTTTTTCGCTCAGCAGTGGTGGGAAAGCGCTGGCTGGCCCCCCTGGCGTCCCCTGCACGTGTTCGGCGACATCGCCATCCCAGCGTGAGGTGGAACGCTGTCTTCCCGGGGCCGTTGTTGGCGGTAGCTCTTCACGCGCTGCATGGTGACCAAAAGCAGGAGCGCACCCTCTCCTGCGCACCCGGGCCAGCCTTGCTTGCGATTTCGGCAGGCGTCCCCAGCTCGATAGACACCCTCGCTGGGCAGAAGCCGTGCAGTGCGCCCTCTGTTCTGAAAGCAAGCCAGCGAGGCATTGTCAACCACCCTTCATGGGGCAGGCACCAGCCTAGCAGCCACTCCAGCTTTGGGGGAAGAACTACATGCTTCGGGCCCTCTGGAGCAGACAGTGAATGCTTTCTCTCACTTCCCTCCGCCCTGCTCCCCTTTCTGAAGCCTGGCTTTGGGGGGGCCTCCAGGTAGCACCGCCCACATGGAATGTGAGCCCCTTTCGAAGGGCTTTTCTGGGTCTAGCTTGACAGGTGTGGTTGGGAAACTTCTCCTGAACCCCCGAGAAGGAATGTTTTCCTTTATTGTGGGCCAGCTCCTCACCAGCCATGGGAAAACGCGTTCAGAGATCCGTGAACTTGACCCCACGTGCTCCCGGTAGGAGACTGCGCTGGGCGGAGGGGGTAGTGTGGCTCTAGGAGGACACAGGGCTCTAGGCTAACAGCGATCCTGAGGCACGACTTTGAGGCAGGAGCTCCTGGAAGCTTCAGCCTGACCAGCCCTGAGGCTTCTGCCTTAGGGATGGGCTTTGCCCTCTCGGTGCTCAGGGAGACCGGGGGCTCCTGCCCTTGCTGGCATGGACGAGCTTTCCTAGCTCAGAAATAAACAAGGGAGTCATTGCTGGGCACAGCTTCTCCGGCTTCTTGCTACTTCCTCCCTCCCCATGGCGCCCCGTGTGTTGACTGGGTGGTGTTGGGGTGCTTTTTGGCCAATGAGTGGGAGGAGGGAGGGAATTAGGTGGATCCGAGCCAGTTGGTTGCGCCCACACTGGAGGGGGATACAGTTCATCTCGAACCACAGCAGGCCTGCCCGGCTGGGACACGTGGCAATTTGTAATGGGGATAATCGTAAAACTTACCCTGATTACAGGCGCGTGTGACATGCGTCTGGCACACATCTTGGTCTTGCCCCTGGGAGCAGGCCGAGCGTGGCCCAGCCAGTAGCTGCCTGGTGCCTTGCAGAGTTCGGGGCCTGGACAGGTGAAGCCTGGGGTGCGAGGCAGGAATTGAACTATCACAGCCACGAGGAGCCTCAGGAGACCGCCTAAATGTCACGTGGTGTCCTGGATGGGACCGAAGAAGGATAGCCGGCAGGGGGGGGGGGGGGGGGCGGCAGGGAAATCTGGTTAAAGAATGGACTTTAGTTTATTATAATGTGTCTGCATCTGTTCATCCTCTGGACAAATGTGTCATCCTAATGTGAGAGGTTAGTGATAGGGAAACTGGGTGTCGGGAGGTATATGGCAACTCCCTGCATTATCTTCACATCTTTTCTGTAAATCTGCACTATTCTAAAAGAAAGCTTATCTTTAAGAATAGACAAAAGAGTGTTAGGGAAGGCAGTGGGCAGTGGGGGCCCCTGGCGTGGCTCTCGGCTGGGCTGGCCCTCTGCAGGCATGTCTGCGTTACGAGGCCCCACCCCTACTGATGTTGGGGTGCGGGTAGCCTGCTAATGCCGGCCAGTGGTACCAGGCGCCCCCTGCCAGGGGGAGCCCAGGGCCCCCACGCCCTGGCCAGAAACAGCCCTTCTCTACAAAGCCAAGTGCAGTAGTGGGCCCGGTCCACTCCGGCTCGGGCCGTGGCCTGACTCTTTCCGTCAGCACGTTCTTTGTTCTCCCCTGGACCAGACATTTAGAGGTGAGCCGCTCTCCTGGCCAATGAGCGAGCTGGCTTCCAAACACAAACACAGATCATCTTTTTGCCAGGTGAACTTGAGAAAGGGAGCAGAGCAGCAGGGACAATGGGCCCATTTATAAGCTGCTCTGACTTTCAGAGTCCAGAACGTCGGGCTTCAGAGTGGGGCTGCAGGTGCTGGGGTGGCGTCCCAGGACCCCACTAATCCTTTTAGCAACTCGAGATTGATGTATGGACAACAGGATGAGATTGTCTCCTCTGAAGATGGCCGATTAACGTATGTACAGAATACACACGGCTGCTTTGAGGCCTCTGTCCTTTAGGTGTTTTCGGTTTATGCAGTGAGTCGGGGCACAGGGATCGAGCACTGTTACATGCCCAGCACCGGGAAAGCCTCCAGGGGCACGCATGCACGCACTCACAGACACGGGGTTCGGAATCTCAGGCAAGAAGTCTTTTTTACAGGACCTGACGTGAGGAGAGCGTGTGGACAAACGCTGGTCTCCGGCTGCACCTGCCGTCTTCCAGCGCAGCGCTTCTCAGATCTCTGTGCTCAGAGATCACCCGGGGGATCTTGTTAAAATGCAGATTCTGGCACAGGAGGTCTCGGGGAGGTGCTTTTCTGACCTGAGACTGCACTTCGAGTGGCAGGGCCTCCGCGGTCGGCAGAGTTTCCGTCTGGGCTGGCAGTGGTGGTGCCCTCTGGGAGGAGAGGGCTCATGCTTCACAACTTGTCAGAAATTTTGTCAGAAGGATGAACTGAGAGATAAGCCTGCGCCTGAGTAAAGGGAGATTGCAGAGACGAGGAGGTGGCAGGTGGGAGGAGCGGGAGAGCCGGGAACGTCCGAGGTGGCTTGTGTGTGTGTGTGCGCACGTGGGGTTCTGTCCTGTGAGCACGGACGTGGCTCTGACCGTGGACGTGGCACTGTTCCAACACTCCACACCTATGATTCACTCCCCACAACAGCCCCACAAGGTGGACACCGTTTTTGCCCCTTTTCAGAGAGGAAGGTGGTTCGCCTGCCTGCTCAAGGCCCTGCAGTTAGGCGAGGGTGGGAACCGGGTCCTGAACCCTGGGCAGTCCCAAGTCTGCACATCAGCGCTCAGGTGGGACAGGTGGCGTTTCCCGGGGGATGTGTTTGCACTCATGTGCATCGAACCAGAGTTTACAGGCCCTGCACTGGATGAGCACCAGCCACTGTGAGCCTCTGGGGTCCACCCTTCTCAGAGACGAGCCCCGGGGCCCCGAGGGCTCACGTGAGGTGACCCAGAGCTAGGATGGCCCCTTTTTTTAGGGTCCTGACTGCACCGGGGACCCCCTTCATGGCTGGCGAGGCTCTCCAGCAGGTCCTCCCCCGGCCTCCCTTTGCTTCTCAAACCCGGGTGTCTGTCTCTCCATCCCCAACCGAGACTCACGACACATTTCAGTTAAAAACCACAACATTCCCCATAGGGTCATGGAGGAAACTCGTCCAGATTCCTCACGTGCTTAAGGTACCTTAGAGAAAACACAGTTTCTGGTCCCTTCTCTAGTAAGAACAGGCTGTGCGGTTTGTGGAGGATTTTCCCAGGGAAGGCCTGGGTTTTAGGGGGCTGGACTTGGAGAGTTCTTTATTCCTTTGTGTTCCTTCCTCCCTTTCAACGTGTTGCCTGGCCGTGGGACAGGAGTCAGGAGAGCGGGTGGCTCCCGCTGCCTCGCAGGGTGTGGGTGGGTGGGGGGTCTCTGCCGCCAGTGGTTTGGTCCCCCTCCAATGATCCATTCATAGTGTGCATTTCCTCATGTCATCTGGAGAGGTGCTTCGTTCATTCATTCACTCAACAACTATTTGGGATCCTGCTACAACCAGGGTGTGCAGGGCCGGGCAAAATGCAAGGTCCCAGGCACTGTCCTCCCTCTCAGCCCGTGGGCTCAGGGACCAGATGCTCTGTCCCTGCTCCCCCTCCCCCCCACCGAAACCTTGGAGGCCTCGCTGGCCTGCCCTCGGGCTGTTTGTGCCCACTGACCAGTGCAGGAACTCTGGCTGGGCTGGTTCCCTGCCGCTGACGTCACGTCTCTCTTCTGTAAGTCTGCGTAGAAAGTTCTTTTGTTCGGCAATATTGGCATGATTGAATCAATGCTGTAGCCAAACAGGATGTGGTCTGGGTGACTCCCAGCTTGCAGCCATGGATGGTTCTTGTTTTTAGTTGTCTCAAGAGGTAACACCCACCACCACCACCACCACCGTGGGCGCAGGGCACTTTGGGGCCCTGGAGGGGAGCCCCTGGCCTGATGAGGGGGGGTGAACTCTGCAGGGCCTCTGACCCCACCTTTAACTGCAGGGAAGGGAGTCAGGGAAGAGGTGGGGCGGATTCTGAGTCATAATCCAGCCCTGGAGGAGAAGGCTTCCAGGTAAAGCTTGGAGGCCTTTGAACTTGGTTTGCTGGGAGGAGAGAGAAGGATTTCCAGGTGGGCCCTGCTTCTGGGTGGAGGCTGGTCTGTTTTGTTTGCGGGGCAGGGTGCGTGGGGGGCTGCGGCAGTGTGCAAGGCGCCCGTCCTCGCTCTTCCACGAGGTGCCAGAAGGCCAGCCCTGGGGTCCCTAAATGTTGAGTAGATACAAAGAACACTTTGGGGGGTGAACAGAAAAATGAGGAATACAATGAATGCCTGTAGAGACTTATGTAGCCATTACCCGGGCCGAGAAGTAGAACTTCACCTTTGAATTCCTGCCCCCTCCATGCCCATGTCCTCTCACTCCGTCCCCAGTGTGTTTTACCCAGTCTAGCGTAAGCTTTTAAGTAGCCCCTAACTTGAACTTGGTGGTTTTCCCCTGCTACTTATAGTTTTTCCACATGGCCAATAAACATTGGGTCCTTAAGCATTGTCCATTGTTTTTCGTGTTTGCAACGTACATGTACGTGGAAGCATGCACTTTCTGTTTGTGACTGGCCAACCCTGATGTGGTCCCCAGGGGTCCCCACCTGCTATTCACACCCTTGAGTAATCCCTCCCCTGCTGTGGCTAGCCTGGCATCCCACTTCTGATAGGGTTCGTCCAGTGATGGACATCCCTTCATGGTTAGGTTACATAGGATTATAACTTCCTTCTTGAAGACAGACTCTGTCTCTTGCTTGCTTTGATCACGCACGATGCCATAGAGAGTCCCACTTGGCAAGGACCTGAGGCCTGTGGTCCGATAGCCGGCAAGGGACTGAAAGCTGCCAGTAAGTACGCAAACCTTCAGATGAGGCCCAGGCCTGGCTCAGGTCTTGACTGTAGCCTGAAGTAGAGGACCCAGCCAAGCCTCATCTGGATCCCCGACCTACAGAAACCGTGAAGTAGGTGTGTTGTGTGTGGTCATTTGTTACGCAGCGCGGGGTACCCGATGCGTAATCTTCTGAGAGTTCCTTTTTGGCTGCCCATCATGTTCCTGAGGTTCACCTGTGGGGATGGGGTCTAGCTGTAGTTTATTGACTCTTACTACAGTTTTCCACTGTACGCGCATACCTCCGTTTACTTACTCCCTTTGCCCTCAGGGGCCAGAGCTTGTTCATAGCTCTTGCTGTTACCACCTGCACGCAGATGCCTCTCTCGGGGGGTCCCGCCGTGGGGAGCCCCACAAACAACGTTCGGGTCATTCAGGTTGCTCTGCATCCCCACCACCGCTCCCTGTGGTTGGACTTGTCATTTTGGGAGGAGGTCTGATGGAAGGGAGAGGGTATCCGATTTGTTTTAATTTATGCTTCCTTCTGGACAAATCACCGTAACCTTGTTTATCAGCTTTCCTGGTGTTTCCAAGGTGAAGGTCCTTTTCATGGTTTTTAACTCCTTTTCCTTACTGAATGGCAGGATTTCTTTGAATTTTCTGGAAAAAGAGCCTTTCTTGGCTTGGAGTGGTGCAAGCTTCCCCGTTTGTCATTTGGCCTCGCAGACTTTCACAGTCCCAATAAGTCAAAAGCCGAATCCTGTCGCAGGGGGCTCATTTACAGAATTACTTTCGAGGGTGCCGGTTCTGGCCCATCGAGGTCCAGTCTTTGGGCCGCCTTGGCTGTCCCTGTGAAATTAGGCTCCTGCTTACTGTAATTATTTGACTCTGCATCCCTGTGGCGAGTCTGCCCGCTGGGTCTCCAGTGGGCCACCCCCCTGGCCTGGGAGTACTTTTTGCTCAAGGAGCTGGTGTCAGCCTCCGTCATTTTGGAGAAATCCGTGAGTCAGCACTGGGCCTGGGGCTCGGGGTGCGCCCTGCCCGCCAGCCACTCTCAGTCTGCATTTTGCTCTGCACTCTGGAGGTGATCCCTCCACTGATGGAATGTGGGTCCGGGGAGACTGTGCCCTGCATGTTTAGAACAAGTACGTTCCTAGAGAAAGTTAAAATTAGAAAAAGCGGTTCCATTTCCTGCCATTCAGTGGCAGTTGGCTTCTGTTTGTTTGCACAGGGATTTTTCTGGTAACAGTCTGTAGTCGGTTTCTGGTGGAATGTGAGGTGAAGTCATGGTTTTCGGGATGGAGGTGATCTGTTTCCATGGCGATCTTTGTTGTTGGAAAGTGGCTGCTTTGTTTGTGAGTTCTTGCAGATGATGCGGGAATGGAAAAATATTACTGAAACAACCTTTTTCTCCAGCCAGCAAGAATTGTTTTATTTATTTATTTTAAAGTTCTTTAGTGGGAAGTTACTATCTTTGTTAGTGAAGTCCGGAAGGAGTGGACCACAGCGGGCTTGGCGGCTGATCGCCCCTCCTCCTTCCTGGGAGGCCACCCCCCACCCCTCCCCGGAGGTGAGGCACAGCCTGGGGTGCCCACCCTTGTACACCCCCCACCCCCGTAGGAGTGTAGGTTTAGCAAATAAAAATGCACGACATCCAGGTGTATTTGACTATCTGGGACATATTTACACTAATACAGTTATTTGTTCTGCGTTTGAAATTCAAATTTAACTGGGTGTCCTGTATTTTCTCTGGAGAGCCAATGCCCCCCTCAGCCCCGGCTGTTCTTTGCCGTCCTCGTTCTGGGTCTCACGTGGTGCCTGGGCCTCTCTCAGGTGCGGAGGGGCATCACCTGCTCTGGGCTGGCTTGCTTGCGCCACTCGGGGACACACCTGTGGCTTCCCCAGTTTTGTTCCGTGCGGAGCGTGGACGCCTCCTGGTGCTGGCACGGGGCTGGCATCTGGCAGAGCGCTGCAGGGCCCACAGCCTGTCCTGCGGCATGTAGCTCATAAATGCAGAGTGGGGGCTTGACCTGCTGGTCTGCCTGATGGAAGGTCCGGGAGCAGGAGGGCACTGGAGAAATGTAGCGTCATCCTCTGGAGAGCACGAGTGCTCATCAGAGACTCACCCCCAGGCAACTGGAAGGAGCTCACCTGGGCTGGCTGGCCTGGAAGTGCCAGCCTCGAAGTGGGGGCGGGGCGTGCTGCCGAGAGTGAAGTCACAGGCTTTGGGGGAGAGGTGGGAAGGAGCTGGACCTTGGGTCATTTTTGCATGGGCAGGGAGGGGACTGAGGAGGCATTCCCTACAGGAGAAGGTGGGATGTGTGTGCAGGGGTTTTGGGGTTGGGCGGCTGACCTGGTCATGAAGGGAATTGGCCGTGGGTACTAAGGAGGCTGGAGATGGAATAGGGCCAAACGGAGGAGAGCCTTGAAATGGCTCGGGGAAGCCAGGCCCCAGGTGGGCAGGTGGCAGGGGAAGCAGGTGAGCGGGGAAAGCAGGTGAGGCAGCAGGAGGGTAGGTTTGGCGGAAGAACAGGGCAGCTGGGACCCCCTGGGTGTGGATGAGTTGCTCCAAAATCAAACTGCAGGCGGTAGGTATGAACGTTCAGGGAACAGGTACTAGTAATGGAGCATCTGACTATGTGCTAGGTGCGGGCTTGGGGCTGGGGACACAGCAGTGACTGAGACGGGTGGGTTCCTGCCCCCACGGATGGAGCAGGTTAGCTTGTTCCAGACATGGATGTGACTCCTCTGGGGGCTTCTGTAGTTCGACTGAGTGAGCACCTGCTGTGCTCCAGGGGGTTCCAGCTGAACAGGACGATGTCCCTGCCTTCATGGAGCATTTTCTTTAGTAGAAGAGAAAGGAAATAAAACGATCAACAGAGAATGTCAGGAGTGATAAGTCACCTGAGGGATTGGGAGGGGGGTGGAAGTGTGCTGGTTTGGATGGGATATGGGATGGCTGAATTTTACACCCCCCCCAGAGATATTCCCATCTTAATCCTAGAACCTGTGAATGTTACTTTATACGGAAAAAGGACTTTGCAGATATGATTCATTTAAGGAGAGATTACCCTGGATTATCCTAAATATAATGTAATGGCCAGTGTCATTTTAAGAGAGGGAGGCAAAGGGGATCTGACCCCAGGGAAGGCCTTGTGATGAAGGAGACAGGGATCAGGGTGGTGGGCTTTGAGGATGGAGGAGGGGCCACAAGCCAGGAACACAGGTGGCCACTCGAAGCCAAAAAAGGCTGGGAAGCGGATTCTCTCCTTAGAGCCTCCAGAAGGAACCAGACCTGCCAGTACCTTGACTTTAAGACTGGTTTCAGATTTCTCACCTCCAGACTGAAAGAGAATGAGTTGGCATTTCAGGCCACCAAGTTCCTGCGAGGGATTGAGGAAGTGACATTTGGGCAGAGCCCTGAACGCAGGGGACTGAAGGTCATAGCTCCTGGCGCCTTCAGAAGGCTGCGATGGGCTTCCCTGCTGACATGTGGCCTGGGACTGCGGGGCCTGAACAGGGTCCAGGCCCAACCTAAGGTCAGGAACTCCGTGGGAGTTGTGAGCTCTGATGGCCTTGGCCTTCAGCCTGGACTCAAGCCAGGGCAAATGTATTTATTTTTAATGTAAAATGTCCGTTGGAGCGTGAATACCCTTTGCTTTTCTCCAGTTTAGCAGAGTGTAAATGTATCTTATTATTATTTATTTTTTTTTTTAGAGAGAGAGCACACGTGAGTGACGAGGGGTCTAGAGAGGGAGAGAGAGAATCTCAAGCAGGCTCCAGGCTCGGCACAGAGCCCAACACGGGGCTCGATCCCACAACCCTGGGATCATGACCTGAGCTGAAATCAAGAGTCAGACACCACCCAGGCGCCCAATGTATCTAATTAATGGAACAAAATATTTCCTTGGCTTTCTAAACTGGGAATTTCTGACGCTATAGAATAGCCCACTGGCTTGGACCAGAGCTGCCTGAACGTGCTCATTCGTATCACCCAGCTGTGTCTGTGCCTTGGCCAGAAGGCCCAGTGGTCAGCTGCCAGGTTCACATTTGTGAATCCATCTGTTTTGATTTGACCTCTGAATGCAGAGCCTGACGTAAGGAGTTGGGGACTCCCACCTGCAGAGGGACTTCCGCCCCGTGCACCTGGCGTCCTCCCTGGGCACCTGCTGGCCGGCACCTTCCCCGTCTAGAGCCCCCACACCCGGTTCTGTGCTCGGGTGAGCATTTTGTCCCTCGGTGTCTTCCGTTTCCAGGCTTGAATTTCTGTGCCTGCTTGCTCTTCCTTCCAGTTCCAGAATGCAGGACCCGAGTTTCTTCCTTCCCTTGCTGTCCCTCGGTGCTTTACGAGGAGCAGAGGCCCATGGGGATTTGTGAGATGACACAGAGTGGCCCGTTGATACTCTAACCTCCTGCTGTCTCCTGAACCAAAGGGGCACCAGCCACAGAAGCTCGAGCTGCGTTTATAGTCGTGTTCACCTCTCATGCTTAGTTTTCGGTTGCTTATGATGAAGGCAAGCCTAAGTAAATACCCGGAGCCGGCATTCAGAGAGACGGGTCATGCAGGGGCAGATGGCTTTGTCGGGAAGAGAGATGGCAGACAGAACCACCTTTCAGGCCCCATGATAACCACCTGGCCTGCTGTGTTCTCTCCAGGACCCCATTCCATGAGTTCACGCTGTAGCAGGAAGCTGGGGGGACCCAGAGGGAGGTGACTTTCCACGCAGCCTTGCTGGTGGCCAGGGGGATGGTAGTCCCCCAGCCCAGTGCCATCAGTGGAAACGTTTCCCGAGGCACACACCACTCCAGTGGCTTTTTCGAGTTTGCAGGGTTTTCGTAACTTTTTTTTTTTTTTGAAGATTGCATTTTTTAAAACGTCTTGGTTAAAAAGTAGGATATTCCCTGAGGTTGGGGACTGCTTTGCATTTCTGGATAACATTGTGCTTATCTCAACAAAGAGATTTAGAAACTGCAGATTCATTTTGGATAAATATTTAAAAATACAGAATGGTCCCCTTATTACTTTATTCAGGTCTCGGGCTTCAGAAAGTGTGTGTCCCAGCGCTTCTGTTTCTGACCCAGTTTCTAGATATGCTTTGCGGGTATGGTTTGTTCTCAGAGGCAGGGGGAGGGGAGTGGTCTGTGATACGTAGTTGGATTAATGAATGATGGATCATTTCATGCTCTTAGAGAGTAAGTATTCTGCCCTTTGCTCCACCACTTTGGCTGGGTTTTCTAAACCACAGTCCCATGGGGAGGCCGGTGCCTCTCCCCCTCAACAGCCCTTTTACAAAGCTGAATAGGGAGGGGAGGCTTCCCAGGGTCTTAGTTTGGGATGAGTCAGGCGTGGAGCTGCGTGTCTCCCTCTCTTGCCTCTTAAACTGTTGCCCAGGTGACAGGTTGCCAGGGTGACGATTTGACCCCAGGAAGGAGCATCCGAGAGGTCACCAGGCTGGTGGCCCTGGCCGAGGAGGGGCGAACAGGTGGCCGTGGGGCTCTGGAAGAAGCAGCCAGCACCCACGCCCGGGCCGGGTGACTCCCCACCCTGCCCGCCGCTGAGAAGAACATTCAGCACAGCATTCAGACAGAGCCAGGACTCGAGTCCCGGTCCTAACAGGGTCTGAGTCTTCAACACACCAAGCTATCCGAAATATTCTCAGCCTTCTCAGCATTTGCTTGGGGGGGGGTGGGGGGGTTGGTGGTGCTCTGGACTCTGTACCCTCTCCCAAGACTCACACCTGAACTCCTTTCACCTGGTGCAGGCAGGGTACTTAATTTCCTCCTACTTTAAAACCCTTGGGAGGTTTTATAATTTATGTCTCAGAAGAAGGAAAGAAGGAAGGAAGGGTGATATCGGAGCCCAGTGTGGCATCTTTATGCCCTCACCCTGAGCCATCTGGTCTTACCGCAACCTGCTTTGTCTTCCTCTGTTCACTTTGCATTTGACCATCTTCTGTGTATCAGTCACTGGTGCTGGCCCAGCACCATGCCTGGTGACCCCGGCTTCCCACTTCCGGACCTCAGGTCGGTGGTCAAAAGTGTCTGGTCTCGGTTGTCTCATCTCGGAAATGGGCATAGTGATACCTGCTTGCCCACCTCATGGCATCACTGTGGGAAACAGCCAAGAGGCCTAGTGGGAAAGTATGTCATCAACCATCATGCGTGATACCAGTGGTTCTCAAAGTGTGGTTCAGGGACCAGGAACGTCACCATCGCCTGGGAGCAAGGGAGAAGAGCAGGCTGTCAGGCCAGCCCCAAGCCCCAGGGGTGGAGTCCAGCCATCTGTTCTAATGAGGCCTCCAGGAGTCTGCCTGGTGCTAGGACAAGAACCACGGCCTGATGCAAATGTTAGCAGTTAGGTTCTCAACCTTTTACTTATTCCCCAATCATTTTGTGGGGTTTCTACTATGTAGTTGGCACTAAGTATTTGGTCCTCTACGTTCCAAAGAAGAACAAGTCTAATTGGATAGACTCTTGCATGATATGGAGAGCCTGGTTTTACACTTGAGGAAACCAAGGCCCAGACTCGAGTTAGGCCATGTAACCAAGGCCGTTGAGCTCGTGAAGGGCTGAGCTGAAATGCGAACCCACAGAAATCCTCCATTTACCTGGCTGCCTCCTGCCAACAGCCCGCTCCCAGACACAGCTCCCTGACTGGAGCCATCGCCCATTTATCCACGGGCACAGTTAGAATGAAAAAGAATCAAAAGTCAGAATCAAAAGCCCAGGATGCCGCCCTTGGGCAGCTCTCCTTCATTGTCCAGACACTGGACTTAAACTTCCGGTCTCACTGGGGAAGCCCAGGCTTGCGAGCTGGGTCAGATTGCAAACATCCTTAAGTGACCACTCAGCTAGTTGGAAAAGTTAGTCAAATCCTGGAAGAAGAATAAAGTTCCTTTTCTTTTTTTTTTTTAAGATTTTATTTATTTGGGGGGATCGGGAGGAGCAGAGGGAGAGGGACAAGCAGGCTCCCGCTGCTGAGCCCGACCCGGCTCCATCCCAAGACCCTGAAATCATTACCTGAGCACACAGCGACTAAGACCACCGGCTGGCTTCTGCGTCAGGTGCCCCGTAGGAACCCACAGGCCGGGGGCGTGAATGGACAGACACGTAAATAAACCACCGCAGGCGTCTGGTTGTTCATCTCAATAAACCCCTTTCCCTTCGTGCTTAATATTCAGTACAGGTTTCATACAGGAGAGGGAAAAGGATCACATACTCCATAAATCACATACTCGGTAAAATTTGAAATGTTGTGTAATTATGGGAAACATCAGTGAACCAGCTCTGCATTCTGGGTGAGAAAATGTCACCACCTAAATCAGGTGAGATTTCAGACACTTTGACTTGGCGGTAATCATCCACCACCTGCCTAAATAGGCTTTCAGTTAACGGTGTCATGTGTGTTGATGTTGATAACATTAAATATAGAGGCCATTGCCAGTCTGCCAGAGTGTTATTTACTTATTTATTTTAGTTCTATTAATTGGCTCTCTTATAGGGGACTGATTTTCTCCCATCACAATGAAGAGCGCGGAGTGAAGTCAGGCCATGAGATCCCACTTTGTTCCGAGGGTCGCTCGCAACAAGACTCCTGGTGCTCAGCTGCTCTTGGGGGCGGAGCAGTGCCTCCCCGACTGAGGTCCAGGGGTAGCAGCTCTCGATAGCCATTGTGAGTTGATGGAGTTTGCCTTCGGGGCCATTCCTGTCTGTGTTTCTAGCCACGATGCCCATCGGCTTGGCCAGCGCGGCTGGCGCTTAACCAGGCCCCTGTGGGTACGTGCCCACTTCCCTTTGCCCAGAGCCCAATACGGCCTGGCTCTTTGCCCCGTTGCATGGGTAGGGCTGGTATAGCGATGGGGTCGGCAGACTCTCTCTGTAAAGGGTCAGACGGAATGTTTCCGGCTTCGTACACAAATGGGCGTGGCTCTGTTCAAGACAACCTGACTTACGGACACTGCAATTTGAATTTCATGTAATATTCACGTCGCAGAACACTCTTATTCTTACCTCCCACCTCCAGCTATTTAAAAATACAAAAACATTCTTTGTTCATGGGCCATACAAAGACAGATGATGCACTAGATTTGGCCCTTGGGCCAAAGTTTGCCTCCAGTGGAGGACACTAATTTATCTGGTTCTACTTTCTATTCACTTTGGTGTCCTTCAGGATAAGGAGTAGGGATGAGGGAAAGCCAGTTCCTGCCGTGGAGAGACTCCAGAGATCGGCAGACATAGGGTACGAGCAATCCTTGGCTGATGGAGCCATATGTGTCCGTCACGGTGGCTTGGAAACCTTAAAAAAAGTCTGTCATGCCCACAGCAGCCCCCGAGATGGGGGGGATCGTGAGAATTCCTTTTCCCACTTTGCAGATAGAGCGTAAAATTTCCTAGGGCTGCCATAGCGAAGTGCACACTGGGTGGCTTGAGCACCAGAAATGTGTTCTTTTTTTTTTTTTTTTTTTTTCCCAAGAGTTTATTTATTTGACAGAGAGAGATAGAACAGGAACACAAGCAGGGGGAGTGGGAGAGGGAGCAGCAGGCTTCCCGCTGAGTAGGGAGCCCGATGTGGGGCTCGATCCCAGGACCCTGGGATCATGACCTGAGCCAAAGGCAGTTGCTTAACGACTGAGCCACCCAGGTGCCCCCAGAAATGTGTTCTTACACCCGCCTGGAGGCGGGAAGTCTAAGGTCGAGTATCGGCAGGGCTGGTTCTTTCTGAGGCTGTGAGGGAACATCTGCTCCAGTCTCTCCTGCTTCTGGTGATTTGCTGGCTGCCCGTAGCGTTCAGCCCAATCCTGCCTTCATCTTCACATGGCGTTCTTCTCCGTGTGTGTGTGTACCCCCCCAAATTTCCCCCTTTGTAAAGACGCCAGTCAGATAGGATCAGGGCCCACTCTAAGGACCTCATTTTAATTCCATTACCCCAGTAAAGACCCTATTTCCAAATAAGGTCACATTCTGAGGTCCTGGGGGTTAGGGCAAGACTCCAACATAAGAATTTGGGGGGACACAGTTCTATCTATTAAGAGGGGATGTGGAAAGCCTGGCTGAGTGTCTTGTTGGTGACTGTCCCGGAGTGAGAATGTAGGGCAAAGCTGTCACCTCTGTCTTTGTATGAATATAGTTTCCTCTCTAAATGTCCGGAGCTTCTTACTATTTATGCACCCAGCCTTCCAGACCCCCTCAAGTAGGGTAAACCCTCTATAGTTGTGTCTTCAGCTGAGACTATAAACTGTTAAAACAGCTCCTGACAGATGCAGAGGGGACACTGGACTGTGGGTGAAGACATGTGTTCGGAGACTCCCAAAAACAACAGAAGCTTGTGTTCTCCACGTTGCTTTTTTTTTTTTTTTTAAGATTTTATTTATTTATTTATTTATTGGAGAGCGAGCGAGAGAGAAACAGCATGAGAGAGGAGAGGGTCAGAGGGAGAAGCAGGCTCCCCGCTGAGCCGGGAGCCCGATGTGGGGCTCGATCCCAGGACCCTGGGATCATGACCCGAGCCGAAGGCAGTCGCTTAACGACTGAGCCACCCAGGCGCCCTCCACGTTGCTTTTTGACAGCTCAGTGGTTCTTGGAGATTTCCCTTCATTTTGTCCAATGACAGCAGTGATGTTTCTTGAAACAGTATCTGGGAGTTCGGCATCTTCTAGACTTTGGGACTTGATGCCAACTCGATGAACCTACATGAAGTCCTGTGGTTTCTTCTGGGGGCCTTGGGGACTGGAGAGCCCACACAGGTGTGTGGCCACTCCCTGGGGACAGCAGTGCTCGGTCAAAAGATCATGCCCACTCTCCTCTCAGGAACGCTGGTCTTTGTGCGAAACATAGGGCTGTCAGAGGTAGACCATGGAGCTAGGGGGTTGGAGAGGGGCCAGTGGGTCCTGTCCACCTAATCCATGCACCCCAGACCTCACCGGCCGGACCGTTCACAGCCAGATCTCCTCCCTCCCCTCACCCCCAGCACCAGATGGCCGAAGGGTTCCGTGTGTGTGTGCCCCCGCACTCCTGTACCTGCCCAAAGTCCAGCATGGCCATCTCTGAGTCAGCTTGTTGGGCAACGTTGGGTCCTCCCATATTAGGTATGAGGTAGGAGTTGACCCAGCCACCCCCAGTCTGGGGAACCTGCCAGAGATTCACGTGATGAAATAAAACTCTCTACCTAAATGATCCTCTGGAAGGAGTGAATGACAAGCCCCAGAGAGCTTGCAAGGCCCTTCCCCAAAAATGCTAAGTGACTCAGCCCTTAAAACAACAGTGAATACGAGTGTTGTGGTAAGCTCTTCAAAAAGAGAAAAACTGGCAACTCTTTGGAGTTCAGACGAGGTAGCAGTCCGCAGTTTCTCAGCAAACGTGTATTTCGTAGCTGCGAGATGGGCGTTGGGCAGCCTGGGGCGGGGTGAGCAGCAATAAAGGTGCAGGAGGCCGAGGCGAGGGGCCTGCGCACGGACCAGAGCAGGGGAGCGAGGCCCAGCAGAGCTGGCACCCCGTCAGAACGAGACGAGAGATTCCCACAACCCCAGCCAAGATTTGGGGGAGCGGTGGGGAATAGGAAAGGAGGCACCCCAGTTTTATATAGGCTGGTATTGTGACTTGGGAGGAATGACTCTTAACAATCAGGAAAAAAAAAGTGCGTGCTCTCCTTAATGCCGTACTCACTGTAGAACAGATCAGCAAGAGTGGAGACGTCCGAAGACGCAGAAGCCCCCGCCAACCCTGTTCTGAGAAGCCACGTCTGTTAATATCATCACCGCCTCTTGTCCCTTTTCAGCACGTTTTCCCCTTTTTAACACGATGAGGGCTCTCAAGTGGCATGGATCTTCCGAGTACCGCGGGCACCTGGACGAACATTCGGGAGTCCCGCGAGTCTTCCTTGGGCCCGCGGATAGCGAGGCAGACACGTCCACGATCAGTGCGCCGGCTGGACCTTGGCGTCTTGCTCCCTGTGTCTTGAACATCCCGCCCCCAGCCCGCATTTTCCTGTCTCCTTTGGGATCTGAATCTTTTGTCGTGTTTGAATAAATGTTCTCACGTTGGTGCCTTTCTCGTAGTGTTGGTTGACTTTGATGGAGCTCTTCCCTTTGCCTTTGCGACTTCGGACGCCGCTTGCACGAAGTTCTGTCTACCTGGAGATTAACTGTGTCCACGCCGCAGTTTTCTCTTGGCTTCAGGTTGATTTCTTTTCCTATTTCCACGCCTTCCTGTACATCTGGAGTTCGTTTTACTGTTGAAGCCCAAGGCGGGGGGCTTGAGGGGACAGCGTCCTGTAAACTAGTCAGCCGTCCCAGGAAGCCCCACTGCTCGCAGGGAGACTGGGATCGGCCGATAAAATTATTCTGTTGAACTGCCAGTCTCTGCAGAAGTGACAGCAGATGAGGGATGACACGGCACTGGGGGAAAAAATCACAAATAAAAAGCCCTTGTTGCAGGCTGGGCTGCCCAGGGAGCCAGCTCTGACACAGGTCTTTGCATGAGAGGTTTACTGGGGGCTCATGCTTGGGGTCAGCGCCCCTGGAAGGCCAGGGTGGGCCTCTGAGACCCCACAGGAGCTCCAAGCCCCTGGCGGCCCTGCATCATGTCATCAGCAGCAGGGAGTGGGGAGGGGGCAGCTTCTCACCCCTGTGCAGCTACCCGGGGAGGGGAGGGAGGGAGGGAGGGGCTGGGAGGGGCCTCCAGGGGGCGGTTCCAGGCGTCCAGCAGCAGGGATGGAAGGCGCATCCGGGGCCACATGGCAGTGCCCGCCACTGTCCCCACCTTACCGTGTGAACGTGGCTCAGGGCACGGTTCACCCTAGACGTGGAAGAGGGAAAGCAACGTGGAGAGGTTTCGGTGACAAAGTCTCTGAATCCTGTGTTCCCCTTTTGTCTTGCAGCATCTGCCTTCTGTGGACGGGAGGCCGGGTCCTGGGACTTTCACTCTGACGTCAGGAAGCTGGTGACCTGTTGGAGGTAAGCCGTGCAGCCTGGGTTGTTGGGATGAGCAGCTGGTCTCGGCCTGCTGCGTGGAGACCACTGTCGTGGCCAATGTGCATGGACCCAGATGGGGAGATGGGCCCCGTACGCCTGCAGAGCAGCTCTGGAAGGAAGGAGTCACTTCCAGAAGCTTCCTGGCCTTTTACAGTTCTGCAAACATCTCCCTCACGGCTCTGTCTTCATATCCTCGTCAGCTCTCAGTGTCCCCAACCCGGGAAGGTCAGATGGCACCGGGGACTTCCCTTTCTGGCGCCACCAAAGGAACACTGTACCCAGAAACCAGACGGGCAGCTCGTTCTCTGCCCTGACAGCCGTGGGGCAGAGCCCAGGTTGGCCGTCCCCGTCGTGTTTGCACAAAGGAGTTACTCTTACAACGCAAGAGGTTATGAGCTCCCAAACAATGGCCACCAGTGACGAGGTGCGGGCTGAGAGAGCTCCATGAGGCTGCGGTCACGGCTCACCCACGCTGGGGCTCGGGGAGGGGCTCGGGGAGGGCGTCTGTCCTGGGAACACATTGGCAGAACGGGCATTCTGCAGCAGCCAGGACAGAGCGAATGCTCTCCTCGTAGGATGTTCTCGGGTGTTTTCTTGGCTGTTCTTTTTTTCTTCTTCTTCTTTTATTATTGGAGCGCAGCCGACATACAACGTTATGCTAGTTTCAGGTTGTACAGCACTGTGATGGGACGAGTCTGTACAGGGCTTGGTGCTCCCAGGATCAGTGTGGTCCCCATCTCATTTCACCCAGGGGTGGGATCTTAGCGGCTCTTGATTCTTACTCCCTTGGCCAGCAATAGAACAGTCACCTCAATGGGGACATCTACACGGCCTTCCTGGGTTGAAAAGCCACCCTGTGTCCTTACCAGGTGAAAGGATCGGGTAGAATTAAATGGGTCCTCTGCATACACCGGGTGGAAGAGGGGAGTTCATTAGGAGCCACTCAGAGGCTGCTTCCCTCCTGATCACGTTTGAATAATAAAAACCCTTCCACATAAAGGGACAGCTGCCTGGATTATTCCAGGTTTCTCTCTAAGTCTTCCGCATCCTCTGGTCAACTTGGGGGATGAATGACTGGATTTTGTTCCAACGTTCTTCTCTCCCCACCTTTTCTATCAGGTCTCATTGTTTTCCAGTATCTGCTTTCGGACAGAAAGAATGTTTGGGATGCCTGCACGTTACGCCCTGGGGGCTTTCAATGATGTGAGGAATTCGGGAGCTCTGTGGTCCCAGGGTCTGTCCTCCCCACACTGAGGTCTCGGGACTTAAAATACTTCTGCCCTTGCCTTATAAGTACAGCCCCTTGTCCTGGAGGCTGTGGTCTGTTTGGGTTGCGGGGAAACCCAGCGAAAGGCATCCAAATTCCTTGCATTCTTTTGGCCTGGCACAGGCCGGAATGCCAGGGTTTCTGAAATCAACCAGCAAATACGTGGCTCGGTTCTTTTCTCTAGATAAACTTGATAGACACCAGTGGGTTGTACAACATGACTCGCTGTCTGACCCCTCACGTGGTCTCCCCTCTGGGTTTGGATTTCGGGTGCA
Organism: Mirounga leonina; assembly: GCF_011800145.1. Taxonomy (NCBI): domain Eukaryota; kingdom Metazoa; phylum Chordata; class Mammalia; order Carnivora; family Phocidae; genus Mirounga; species Mirounga leonina. Next base: position 5,209,079 of record NW_023270377.1, on the reverse strand, counting down.
GCTTGGCAAGTGGGGGCCACCCTGCCCTGAATAAGGCCGGAGGAGGTTAACGGGGACCTCTGTCTGGGACCCCTCGCCTGCTCCAGCAGTAACCTGAGCAGTATTTATGTGGCTTGCTTTCTCTGGCACTGAACCAGGGTTCCCGGGGGCAGCACAATCTCTGGGAAGAGGAAGCAGGTTGGTGGGACAGAGCCTTCCACCTGGAGGTGAGCCAGAGTGGTCCCCGTTGCCTCCATCTTGGTGTAAAGGGTTCCTAGGAGCCTGGGGAGGGAGGCTCAGCCTTGCCTGTTTTGGGGGGTGGCAGACGTGCCATCAGGCTGAGATTTTAGGGGACTGGACATGTGTCCTACAGCATTTAGAGAAATCATCCACTGGCTGTGGCAGAAAAAGGGGTCGTGGCACATCCCCTCCCAGGAACATAAATGCAGTTTTCTCTGTGCATCTTTAATATTCAAGATCTGATTTATCTGAAGTTCATCGTGAGGTGGCTCTTCCCAGGGTTTCAGTGCCTATGTCCAGAGTTCTGCTGCTGCCTCGTTGTGTGGTTGGCGCGTGTCGTCCCCGCAAGTCCCGGCTAGAGTCTCAACCTTTTAGTGACGCCCTTGTTAGCACCACCAGAAATAGTTCATTAAAGCACCTGCTGCAGGGCTACTGCTCAAGATGATGGACCAAGTGAGGGAGCAGAAATGAGCCCTGACTCTGCTTCTCTTTACTGGAAGACCCGTGTGAATGACTGTGTAACCGGCAGATACCAGAACTTGGTCCCACAGCTCCTCGGGGAGCGTGCCAGCCAAGGACAGAGCCCCGTCCCTCCTCTGGGGGAGGCTGTGGCTCGTTCCCACGGTTCTGCCAGTGCCTGGGAAGGCTTCAGCTAACCACCCGCCCCTGTTTTGTTTCCTCCAGCCCTGCAGGAGGGCCCTGTCCTGCCCATTTGACAGATAAGAGGTGAGGCTCATGCCCTAAGCCACTCCTTTGTGGCCCACCCCCCCTCTTTACCTGGTTCCTGGGAGGACACGTGCCTCACGCAGGCAAGGATCCCCGAGTCCAGTGCTAACCAATAAGAACAAATGACAAGCCACAAATGTGAGCCGCAGAGCTAATTTTTAGAGGTGAAACCAACTTTTTCTCATAGAACTGTCCATTTGCTTGAAAGTCAAGGATACAATTCAGGAATGAGTTGATCTTAAAGGAAGCTACCCTTCGGCTACCTGGACCCCTCTTCTGTCTCGGTGTAGGGCCCACTCTGGCCAGGCACCCTCGGCCTGGACCATGTGGAGAAGCACCAGTGAATTCTTTTCAGGGGCTACTTTTCAGACCAGGCTTCTCCAGACCTTTCTGATGGGGTGGGGTTTGGGGGCTTTTGTTTTGTTCCGAGGTGAAATTCACCTAACATCCAACGAACCATTTTAAAGTGTGCCATTTCCTGGCATCGAGCGCCTTCAGAGCGTTGCGTAGCCACCAGCTCTCCCTGCTGTACTGCTTTCTCATCACCCCAGGAGAATCCCCTGTACCCTGAGGTAATTATTCCCATCGCCCCTGCCCCCATCCCCTGGCACCTACTAAGCGGTGGCTCTTGAGGATGGAACTGGGCTCCAGTCTGTATGTAGGGGGTTCCCGCTTTCACATGTCCTCAAGACAGAGCTCAGTCCGGCATCCTTCACGGCAGGACGCCGAGGCCTGCTGGGACTGTCGCTGGCCAGGTGACCCAGGGCCACCGCGATTCTGCACCTGCTGAGGTCTGCACGGACACCCCCGGGGGCGAGGTCTGACCTCACATTGTCCCAGAGGGCAGCCCCCCAGCCATGCATGCATCGGACCTGAGACATGGCTCAGCCTCTTTCAAAACCTCTGCCTGCAAATGTCTCCCATCATTAAGAGTGCGGTTGAATCTGAGTGAGGTCATGAGCCGGCTCTGGGGAACCTGGGGAATGCGGACAGATGAGAGCCGAGCATCACTCCCGGCGCTGAGTTACACCCAAAACGGCATCTGCGTTCTTAAAAGCCTGTGTGTTAGCCTCGTCCCCGGCCTGCCCTCTTCAGCCTCCTTCAAGCAGGGAAGTCTTGAGGACAGATGAGAAATTTTTAACATACTTGGTTTGGAGATAAAGGTGTGAGTGAAGGAAGACTCCACCATCGTTTATTTCAAGAGCCTCCCAAACTCTTGCTGAAACCCGCTCAGACTACAAAGAACTCCCCAAGCCAATCAGAAAACCCCACATAACCCTATCTCTCCGGCTTGAGTTTTCCCCTTTGTTAGTTCGTTATTTAAAGCTCACGGGGCGTTGGGAAGGGCAGAGTGAATGTATTTTTTTCTTGGGTCAGAAAAGTGTCTCTGCAAAGAGCTTTAGCACTTTCCTCATTTCTAAGTGTAGATGAATTTCAGTCATGAATCCATGAGCATTTTGCATAAATTAATTCCTTTGGACCTCGGTTTCCTTGTCTATAAGAATGGAACCAGTGTCTAGAAAGTTCTTAAAGATGAAAAGGAATTAAATATGCTCTCAGACTTGCTCAAGAGAAATAGGAGGGTGATTGGAAGGATCCAGACCAAGCACAGCGGGTCGAGGAGGACCTGAGAACCAGGATCTGAGAAATGAAGCTGCTTTGCAGGAATTGCACGTCCCGTGTCGCCCCCCGCCCCGTCACCTGGTCTGTGCCGCTCACCCAGCATGCACCTGGCCCAGGGATGGCTGCCAGCCAGTGCACAGCAGTCCTTGGCCAGACCTGCCCCCGGGGCCACTTTTGCTTTCCCCGGCTTCCAGTGCTCAGAAGCGGCTTAGGCCAGCTCAGCCTTTTGAGCCAGTCCTCCGCGGCTGGGTCAGCAGGCGGGCTGCGGATTGGCTTCCCTGCACAGTTGTCCGTTGCCGATCCATCAGGGGGAGCGTGCAGGGCTGTGGGGGTGTCCCTGGGCCAGGCAGTGACGGCTGGTGGTACTCCTGGGCCGTCGAGGAGGTGACCTGCATTCATCCTCACCTGGGCTTATTTATGTGCAGTTGCCTTTCCCTCCTTCCCTACTTCCTTCCTGCCCTCTCCCTCCCCCACACCTTCTTTTGGAATCTGGCACCACCCCATCATTTTGGGCAAGCCCTTTAGCCTCTCTGGACCTTTCTTTTCTTGTGTCTGTATTGAGGGCCCCCCGGAGCATCCATCATGGGGCTTCTCTGAACACGGGGGTGATGTGGGCAAGGCGGGCCGCCCTCCCCTGACATTGCGGTTCATGCTGTTTGTCAAGCACCTTGCCTTCCCCACCTCATGCGGTCCCGGGGGTCCCAAAGGTCAGAAGAAGGATTAACGTGACCCACTGGCCAGAGTGAATGACGTGGGGCCCCTCTTTCCAAGAAGTGAGCAGCTGGCCTGCAGGAGGGCTGCGCAGAGGGACCAGCTGGATCTTCCTGGCACACCCTGGTCGTGTTTTGTAGGCTCCATCGTCATCAGGCAGACGCAGGTACCGAGTTGCACTTGTGATGCATCCGAAACCTCCTTTCCACTCTGTTGGCAGCAGGAAAGCTTTGCATTTGGCAGAAGAGGAAGCAGAGACTTTAAAAAAGCCGGCACCAGTCTGAGCTCAGCATTTTCCCAAGGTCTCGCACAGTGTCTTCCCAAGGTCACAGTGTCTTCCCTTACAACCTGGCCATCCTCAGTCCCAGCAGGTCGGGGGTTCGCCCGCTCCGCTGTCCACCCCCGGTGAGGGTCTGCCACGCTCAGCACCTGTGTTTCGTGCCTATGGCCCTGGCTTCTTGTGAACAGGGACCTCCGCCCCCACCCCCATCCACCCCTGGGCCGCCCTGGACTCTGCTCAGTAAACACAGCTTGATCCTTTTTCCTTTCTTCCCTGTCGTCACCATAAATCTGTTTACCCTCGCTGTTCCCTGTGGGAGCCGGAATGTGCAGCCCCCTCTCTGCCTTCAGTTGTCGGTGAAATTAATGATCATCGATGGATGCTTTAGGTTGGCCTGCAGTGTCCTCGGATCGTGTCCACCCTCTGTTTTGGGTCTTGTTCTGTTGAACATCATTTTTATCAAGTGAGCAGGTGTGTTTAACCCGGGTCTTGTTCTGTTGAACATCATTTTTATCAAGTGAGCAGGTGTGTTTAACCCGGGGCCCGTGACCTCCTAGCATGGTCCTTCTAGGGGGTCTGCAGCAGAACTTTACAGGTACAGGTGGTTTTCTGCAGAGAAAGCCTGTCGCCCTTACCGCATTTCTCAGAGTATCGGCACCCTCAAAAAAGGCAACAGCTCCTGGCTCGGAAGAAGTCCGAAGACAGGCTTGGGGATAAGGAGGAGGTAAGAGGAGCGGGGGTAGGATCCGACAGGGGCACCAAATGTCTCCCCTGGGCTGGAGTGCTCAGCTGAAATCAACGTCAAACTGGACAGAAACCAGTTAAATCTCTTCTTTCCTTTATCTCCTCATTAATTCTTTTGCTTTTTGCTAAATCCAGATATTAAATTTGCTCACTTACAGAATGAGAGAGACTTGGCTTATGGAAATTCTTTGGATTTTAGTTGAACTCGGGCTTACTCAGAACAACACCTGAAAACGAAAGGCGCTCTGCAGGTGGTTAATGGGAACCTAGCGTCCAGGTCAAGGGGCAGCGTCCACATTACTACCAGGCTGTCCATGGGTCCTCCCAAGTTGTTCAGGCTACATGGTATTGAGGTCTTAAAGCGGCATTTGAAGTGGAGTTAATGAATTGTCTTCCAAAGGAGGCTGGTTTTTTAATGAATGGTGCACGAGGTTCCGGGGCCCAAGTCAAACCTGGCAGAGGAAGCTCCAGGGAGAGAAATGTACTGTGCAGTGTTTGAAGAGGTCCTTTGTAGCTTCGTTTTATATTTAAATTTTGCACAGCACTTTACAGTTTGCAAAGCTCTCTTGAGATTTGTTCTTGATCTTCTCAGGGAGAGGTAGGGCGAGCCAGATATTAATTACTAACTTCATCATACAGGTGAGGGAGCTTCATGCCTCGGAGAAGCTGAACAGTGATTAAAGCGAGGTCAGACAGAAGCTTCCGAACTCAGCACCATCACACAGGGGCCCCATAGCAGGAGATCTGCGGTCAGATGGTGGAAGGCTAAGCAGGGTTCTAAAATTGTCCAGGGGCCCCTGGATGGACCTGACAGGAGTGTCACTCACCAGATTCCCACCTGGCTTGGATCGCTTGATTTCAGAGGGATTTAATGTAACTTCAGAATCAGGCCTCCATCTGCCGGGGCCTAAATATTTGTCAGGGGGCAGGTTTGGGTATAAGTCACTAGAAATTAGTTTGCGCATCTTGGGATGCCAAGTTACTGTGGAAATTCTTCCGGGTACCACATGTGAGTGGGCGTCAGAGTGAATCTGAATGAGTCTGTGGGTGGCCCAGAGAGGGGCCCTGTGGACAGGGTAGGGCTGGGCGGCAGGAGCCAACAGCACCCCCACTTTGCAGTCTTCCAGTGAGACTGGGCCAACGTGACCCAGACAGTTTCTCCTGGCCAGGGTCTGGCCCCCAAACACTGGACTCGGGGGTGGGCTTAGATCCTACAGACCCAGGCCTCGGAGGCCAGGCTACCAGTTCATCAATCTCGATATGAGAAAAGCAGACACTTTGGTGAACTCATCCTGGCTGTGCAAAACGGGGCCCTCCTGGGGAGAACCTTTTGCTCCCACTTGACCAGTGTGGCTCTGGAGGGGTGTGGCCTGGACTCTGGAGCAAACCTGTCTGGGTGACTAACAGCGATGAGGCCCCACTAACCGACCCTCTGTTGTGCCTCAATTTGCTCATCTGTAAAATGGGAATGAGAAGGTGCAGTTGCACGTGTGTGGCCCCTTCACGGCTCTGACTGCACTCCCACATTGTGCAGAAGTGCATCTGTGGCTAGAGCTGAACCCGCAGGGAGGGGGACTCGGCTGGAGGCTGGGAGGCACTGAGTGTCTGCATCCACACCCCTGGCCTCCGTCAGCTTACTTATGGGAGTCGGTTCCTGTTTTTGCTTTAGTGAGTTGGAGTTGGACCTCAAAAGCACCCAGGGTGGTCCCAGCCCGTCCCTGTACGGGGTCACTGCTGAGGCGGGGATGCGTGCTCCAGGCTCTCGGTCAGCGCCTCTGACCAATACCGCCTCCATCCCTCCTGTCCGCGGCTTCTTCCTTCGCTCGCTTTTCCTTTGATGCCTCCTTTCCTTTTTCCTGACCGCCCGTACATTCCTTTTGTCCTTTAGTGGTTTATTGTTGATTATAACTAAGATAGAGCCACTGTGCACCAGTTTTTTGGTGAAGGTATGTTTTCCGACTCTTCATTCTGCACACACACATTTTAGCCCCAAATGGGTTTCTGATGGGCACATTTTAAAGTGTCGCGATTCCGTGATACTTAGCAGATTCACGAAGTTGTGCAACCACCCCCTCTATCTGGTTCCAAAACATTTTACCCGAAAAGAGACCTGTGAGCAGTCTCTCCACATCCCTCCCTGCCCCTGGCCGCCGGCAACCACTAACCTGCTCTCGGTCTCTCTGGATATGTCTGTTCTGGAACCCTACGATATGTGACCTTTTGTGACCATCTTCTGCATTTCCCATGTTTTCAGGGGCCATCCATGGTGTGGCATGGGTCAGAATTTCCTCCTTTTTATGGAGAGTAAGGCTCCATTGTGTGTATGGCTAGGCATGTTTTGTTGGCCTGTTCCTCCGTTCATGGACACTGGACTGTTTCTGCCTTCTGATGATTGCTCGTAGTGCTAAGACTGATTCTATTTTGATGTTCTGACTAAAATTCTAAGAGCTGTCTTCTCTGGTCTCCTGGTTCTTGCAGAGACCCCTGGCTTTGGATTCCGGCTCCCCCACCTGGCCCCCATGCCAGCCCCCAATATTTATTAAAATTCCAAGAGCCAGGACTTGACCTAATTGCCTCTTGATGAAAGTCCCCTCAAATGCTGAGCTGAGTACACCGTCCCCTTTCTGGCGGGACTCTGGAGTGACAACTCAGCCTGTCCCCACCCATGAAGCAACAGGGCAGGGCCCAGGAACCTGCACTTCACAGACCTGACTGATGGTGGGTCCCCGCCGTTGCTGACTGCCTTGTGTCCCCACTGGTCCTTCTCTGCCTTTTGGAGGACCCCTCAGAAGCAGCAGGTGTTTACTGAATCCTTCCTGACAACCGGTTTTTGCGGGGTGGAAAGGGAGAAGGGGGAGCCAGAGCCTGTTGGCTTTCAGAACAATGGCCTACTGCAGGGTCCCTGCGTGCCTGAGCACTTAGCTTCCATTAAGCAGCTGCGCTGGGCATCCCAAGGTCGCATCCCCGTGCCCTCAGCAGTGGGGGTTTGACCTCTGGGGGGTGGGGAGCAGGCAGAGCCCCTGCAGCTGTCTAGCTCTCTCCCCCTGGCTCCAGGCACTAATCCTGTCCTGGGCTTGCTAGATGGAGGAAACCAGAGAATGCTGCCCTCTCTGTACTGGGAGTGGGCTGGGCACCAGCTCTTCCTACCCAGGGTGCAGGTGCAGATGGAGACGGGACGGCAGGTGGGCCGTGCGGCCTTGGACTTGGCCTCCTTTGTCTCTTCCCACTGTGTGCCAACAGGGCTTTTTCCTTTCCTTTCCTTTCCTTTCCTTTCCTTTCCTTTCCTTTCCTTT